>NW_006408519.1:31196477-31263513 GCF_000296735.1 Chrysochloris asiatica
AGAGAGACAGAGAGAGAGAGAAAGAGAGAGACAGAGAATGAGAGAGTCCTGGTATGGCACTGTAGAATAAGCACTGGACTGCTAATCACATGGTTGGTGGTTCAAACCCACCAGTCACTCCTTGGAAACCTTATATAAGATTGCTATGAGTTGGAATCAACTCGATGGCACTTAGCAACAATGTGTGTGTGTGTGTATATGTGTGTGTGTGTATATATATATATATATATGATTTTAGAAATAAAAAAGCAATCCCTATAAGGTACAAAATTCTAATTAACTGGAAAGTTAATTTGAATTGTTCAAAAGGCTAGGCAAATATTAATTTATATCAAAAAAGTACTTCTATTTTTCAAAGGCATATATAAGTAATAGTGACCCTTTAATAGAATTTCTGAGGGGTGGCTGGTGAGTTTGAACCACCGACACTGCAGGTGAAACCAACCTTGCGGTCCAGTGCTGATCCTACAGCACCACACCAGGATTCCATAAATGTAATGAGCTGGGTTAAAAAGTGTTGGGTTAAAAGGTGTTGGCAAGCAGAACTCCTAGAAAAATCTACATTCAAAACATATAATATTGTCACAACTAAATGTATAAATACAAGGGGGCTTCAAAAAGTTTGTGGGAAAGTTCCGTGATCTTGTTATTTCATCTATCCACGAGTTTTTTGAAGCCCTCTCGTGGACACCTCCAGAGTAATACAAGAGCATATGCTATCAAATACATAATCTTTCTGATAGTATTCACTTGCTTAGATTTCTTTAATGGTGTTGGTGTTGCTAAGTGCTGTGGAGTTGGTTCCGACTCCTAGTGACCCTGTAAATGGTAGGCGGGTCAAGCTGGGATAGGAACACAGGTCTCCTGACTTTCATGCCCCCCTCCCCCACCTGTTTCTCACCAAGTCACCCAAGGTTCAGTAGAAGGAATCCTTAGTCGTACAGTGGCTAAGCACTCAGCTGTTAACCAAAAGATTGGTGGTTCAAACTTACCTGGTGGCTCTGTAGGAGAAAGGCCCGGTGATGTGCATCTGTAAAGATCACAGTCAAGAGACCCCTCTAGGGCAGTTCTACTGTCAGCTGGGGTCGCTGCGAGTCAGAATCGACTCCACAGCATCCACCAACAACATGCTTCAACAGAAAACTAGCCTGTCCAGCATGACGGTCACTTAATTACAGTTAGGACAAGAAAGGACACAACAGTGACACATGCACACCTTGAACAATGTAAGTCACAACATGAATGCCTCAAGGTTCTCTTCTGAGTGTGGATCTGCTGGTTGGAGAGCTCGCCACACCTAGCTATAGCCACACCTCAATGTCCAATGCCAGGTTCCTTCAAAAAGAACTTCCCCACTTACAAGATCATCAGAAAGACCAACCCTTTTCTAAAAAGGAATTCACGTTCGATAATGTTGTTGTTAATGTTAAGTGCTGTCAAGCCAGTTACTATTTGTAGTGACCCGGTATAGCATTTCCAATTAAGTCTTCAAAGGAGCAGAAAGCCTTGTCTTTCTCCCTCATAGCAGCTGATGGGCTTGAAACACGGAACTTGTGGATCACAGTCCAGAGCTTATTATAAAACACAATGCTGTTGAGTTGATGCTGACTCATAGTAAGACTATGTTGTTGTTGGTAAGCTCTGTTGAGTCAGTTTCGACTCATAGAGACCCTGTATAGGGTTTCTGAGGAGGAGCTGATGGGTTTAAACTACTAAACTTGTGGTCTGAAGTTCAGTGCTGATCCTACAGCGCCCCACCAGGAGTCCATAACAACCCTACAGGCCAGAGTAGAACTGCCCCATAGATTTTCCAAGCTGTGAATCCCCTAACAATTGTGAGGTTGGCCCAGGACCAGGCAGTATTCATTCTGTTGTGCAGAAAGTCTCTATGAGTCGGAACTGACTTCAAGGCACCTAACAACAACAACAACAACAACAACAACAACAACAACAACAACTGCTGCTGCATCTTTCTCCTGTGGAGCAGCTGGTGGGTTCAAACCACAGGCGCCGCCGAGCGCTTTAACCACTGTGCCACCAGGGCTCTTCTGATAAAGCATAGGGCCTATAGAAAGGAGGGAAACCTTCAATGAGATGGAATGGCATCATGGCCACAATATTGAATCCCAAAATAAAAAAATGGGGTGGATCCTGGCAACATTTCAGTCTCCTTTATATGTTGCTGTTGTTACGTGCCCTCAAGTCAGTTCCTACCCATAGTGACCCTGTGTAGGGTTTACAAGGCACAGCTGGTGAGTTTGAACTGCTGATCTTGCAGTTCAAACGGCTTTGCAGTCTGGCGCATTAACCCACAGTGCCACACCAGGACTCCCTCATGTAAATTAGACACGAATCGGAGCTGACTTGCCTCCACCGAAAACTATCATTTTTACATTTCTACAAGATCATCAAGGCACAGAATCAGATCTAACCTCCCCACAGCTTTTTGATTATGCTGATGTCTCATCCACACTAAAACAGCAGGATTTCAAAAAACAAAAACAAAAACAAAAACATTAGTTGCTTTTCAAGTCTTTCCAAAACACATTAAGTCAGTTTTTGAGAAACAACTTTTCTTTTCACACTCAAATTTCATTAGTTTATGTAATATTTAATTACATAATTATGAAAACAAGTAAAAGTGGCAAAAACAGTCTTTGGGGAAAGATACACCAGGAGCAGTAAGCTAATCCTCACCCGGAGAGGGCAGACAAGGTAGGCAGAGGTGAGAGAGCACACACGGTCATCAAGCACTCTGTTCAGACTGCTGTTTTACAGGAACACAGTGCCTACTGGTCACTCAGGCCGGTGGGCCAGCTGGTGGCCAGTCACTAGTTTCTATCTCACAGGCCTGGAAGGACCTTGGGAGACCCCAGCATTCCCACCTGAGAACAGAGCCGTGTTGCTGTTGTTAAGTGCTGTTGAGTTGGTTCTGACTCATAGTCAGAAGCTTTAAATCTTTGCAGGAGCAAAAAGCCTCATTTTCCCTCCGCAGAGAGGCTGGTGGGCTCGAACTGTGGACCTTGTGGTTCACAGGCCAGTGCTTACTAACAACTGACAAATGTGGGTACAAATCACTGGGACCTTGGCAAGTCATGGAAAAGTCTGGGTCTCAATTCATCACACAGGTGCTGCAAAAATTAAACAACAGCATCAATAATCCCTCATTATCCACAGAGGAAGTTTTCCAGGTCCCCCAAGGTACCAAAATCTGCAGATACTTTATATAAAACGGTATAGTATTTGCATATAACCTCCAGCATACCTCAAATCATCTCTAGATTACTTATAATACCTAATACAATGTAAATGCAACGTACATAACATTTTGAGGGATTGCTTTGGCCACTTTTTTTCTCTCCCAAATATTTTAAATCCACAACTGAGAATGTGAAACCTGCCAATATGGGGGCCCACTGTTGACAGTACCTAGTACAGGGCTTGTGTACACATGCTGTTGTATAAATTTTTGCAGAAGCAGAAAGCTTCATCTCCCACAGAGCAGCTGGTGGACTCGAACCACCAACCTTGTGATTTGTAGTCCAGTGATAATTAATCCTCTAGAGCTACCACGCTCCCCTGTATGTAGTGTTTAATACACATGAGTTCCTTCTCTGCCTTATATTATTTATTGTCTCTCTTTCCTATAGTGCCTAGTAACATGCTTCGGAATAGAAGCGCTGAAGATGGATGAATGGGTGGGTGGGTGGATGGATAGATGGGTGGGTGGGTAGATAGATGAGTAGGTGGGTGGACAAACAGTTGGGTAACTGGCTTGGTGGCAGGACATTCAAAATCCTTTAGCTTAGTAGCTCACTTGGCTCAAACAGTTCAAATAAATAAATCTTGTGGATATATCCTGAATCCTAGTTTTCCTCATCTGAAGACAAATAAATTCTAATTTTACCAATGAACTAGAGGGTATAGAACAGGGACAAAATTAAGAGGGACAACAGAAGAAAATTAAGGAAGTATCACTCCCAGACATTAAACAACAAAACAGACTCATTGGTGTATAAATTGCCCTCTCCCCCAACCCTTTCTTACAACTACAATTCCTGAGAAAAGAGTGAGACTACAGCTTTTTTTTTTTTTTTTGACACCACTAAATCCAGCAAAAAGTTTAATTATTTACCTTTTGTTTCCAATAAACAATACGTTTCAAAAACTTTTAAGGAAACAGTTTTAGAATGAGTCATGTGGTTTTCATTTCAAGTACTTAGCATTTCATAAAATGCACAGTGAACTAAAAAGATGCACAAGCCCTGTGATGAAGCAGGTACAAAATACAGGATTTCCGGAGTGGGTGTGACTTGAATGGAAAACAGGAGCCTTGAGGACTCTAAGCTCAGCACATCTTGAGTTGTTTTTTTCCCAATGAATCAACCAGTAGATAACGCATCCATGTTCTATAGATTTTGTGTTTAATGAGCTCAAAGTGCTAACAAGACACACCCAAAGCTCATTAGGAAACATTATTCTCTGGGGAGAAAAACATCTCCATTTTAAACTGAAGAAGTCAAAAGACAACTTTTTTTTTTTTTTTTTCCCTTAAGAAGCTGAAAGACTACTTGGTCCAAGTCTGCTTTTAAAACTATCAGTCCCCAGGCATTTCATCAGTAACAGGGTTTCAAACCAGTTTAAAACAGGTCAGTCACAGCCAATGGAAGCACACACATGCTGTATATCAAGGATGCCCCGTTCAAAGATGGCGGCCGACACACATTCAAAACAGTGAAGTCGGCCGCCATCTTTGAGCAGGGCACCACTGACGTTTACCTGTTGTTGCTATTGTTAAGCGCCTTTAAATTGGTTCTGACTCACGGTGACCTGTATAGGGTTTTCGAGGAGCGTATTCCCATAAGGGGGGTTTGAACTGCCAACATGCGGTTAGCAGTCCAGTGCTTGTACTGTGCCGCACCAGGACTCCCCTTTTCTTACTCTGGTTACAGTCCGTCGCCTAACAGATGTGCACTGCCCTTGCTTCCATAGGCCATAAATAAGCAGTTTGAACGAGCTTACAGCCCTGGCTAGTAGCATAAATATTAACCTGCCAAATTTGGAAACATGAGTCTATAAAGACAGCCTCATGTTCTTTTGTCTTCTGAAAGACAACACAACAGCTTATAATTAATTCTCTCAGCCTCAGCTTCCTCATCTGTTAAATGGGAACAGTGGAACTTACTTCAGCCAACTGTTATGAAGATTAAAGACATAAAATAGACTTCACACACCCTGTATACAAGGATTTCTCAATCTACAGTAGCTATTATTATTATTTTTTTCAATCAAGCTAAACAAAACCTTACAAGCACCTCTCAAAACTGGCAGAGTGAAAAAAACAAAACAAAACAAAAAACCCAGAAAAGTCACACCTAGTGTTAATGAGACACCTTCAATAGCTGATGGGAGATAAACTGGAAAAACTCCTTCCAAAGATGCATCTGGCAATACAGCCTTCGAAATATTGTGACGGACTCAGTAATTCCGCTTTAGGATTCTTTCCTAAGGAAGTAAAATCTGCAGAAAGATGTGCAGGAATGATGCTTACTGTAGGTTCATATCAGCTGTGCTTCTGCTGCTGTTATTAAGTGCTGTGGAGTTGGTTCCGACCCATACCAACCCTGTATAGGGTTTCTGAGGAACGGCTGGTGAGCTCAAACCGGCAACCTTGCAGTTCAAAGTGACACATTAGCCCACAGCGCCTCACCAGGACTCCGTAGTCATGGAAAAATGATTGCAATATGGTCATTTAAGAGCCAAAGTTTGGACCCCCAAACTGTACCTACAATGTGAGCCCCAATTTTGAGACTTATAGATATAATATGTAAATATATTTTAAAACATAGTATATTAACACATGCTAAATAATACCGATATAATTTATGGAAAAATATAAATGTCACATGTATGGAAAATACTAGAACTACAACAAAGTAGTATGTCAGGTATTTCTGGGTAAAGAAATTACAGGTGATTTCCATATACTATCAGAGTATAACTGTGGGGCTGTAGAATAAGCATTAGACTGATAACCTTAAGGCTGACCATTTCAAATCCACCAGCTGATCCTCGGGAACCCTATACAGAGTCGCTATGAATCAGAGCCAACTCAACAGTGCTTTAACAACAAGAAGAAACTATTTTAAATTCAGAAAAATGTTATGAGAAGTTTGAGAACTGTGTGAGTACGTGAAAGAGACAGAGAAGTCGTATTAAAGAGATCCTATGAGCTGATTTCCACGAAAACCACACCTGGAAGCACACCATCAGAAGCAGAGGAATGATCACACAGAAAGAAGGAAAAGAACATGATACCCCCCTTAGGACCCACAGTTTGAGCTACATTAAGTCTGCAGTTATTTCAGTTGTTTCCTTTAAGACTCAGGCACATGGGCAGGGCTCATTTTAATGTACTGTCATGTGCCCAAAGAACACCCTCCCAAACCTCAAACCACATTTAAAATACATGAGGGGTGCAAGATGCTGCAGCATTTTGGTTTCCATGGCAACCTTCTCTCTGTCTTCTTTAGTCTTAGCTAACCCATGAAATGGGCTTGGTCCTTCCTTTTCAAAGTCCTTGAGACCAACTGTGAGGAAGAAGAGCAGGCCCTGGTAGACCATGGATTAGAGAAGTTATAATTAAGGAATTTATTCAGGCCGATCCCATTCCACACAGATTTTAAGGAATAAACTCTGGATACATTCATGATATGGGTTCCACATGACCAAAAATGTAATTTTAGCATCATATGATAGGCACTGAACTGCTAACCACATGGTTGGTGGTTCAAACCCATCAGCTGCTCCTCAGAACCCCTATACAGGGAGTCTCTATGAGTCAGCAACCTTTTTTTACTAAGAGAAAGGAAAACGAAAATTACGTTTCATTGTGAAATGAGTCCTGACTTGCAGACAGTGCCTCCTTGCTCACTGATGTTCCACAAATTTGCCATCACTCTGAAACCCAGTGAGCCAATCCCTACTGACAAGTTCATCACAATCACCTTCACCTGCTGAATGATGGGGCCTGCTGGTTGTGTGCTATGGAGTCTGACTGGTTCTGATCCTGCACAGGGTTTCCGAGGCTGTAAAGCTTTATGGGAGCAGAAAGTCTCATCTTTCTTCTGTGGACCGGCTGGTAGTTTCGAACTGCTGACCTTGGAGTTAGCAGCCCGACTCATAAACACCAGAGCTCCTTGCTGCATATGCAGTTTTTAAATCCCAGAAAAAGACTTCGAGACTTTTGATGCAGAAAAAATAAAAAACACTGCCACGGAGTCGACTCAGACTGACAGAAACCCCTATGTAGGTTTCTGTTGGTTATAAACCTTTACAGGAGCAGAAAGCCTCATCTTTTTCCCTCGGAGTGGTTAATGGATTCAAACTGCTGACCTTGCAGTTAACAGGCCAAAACGTAACCCACTATACTGCCAGGACTCCTTTTTTCACCCTAAAGTACGCTAAATTATAAGAACCATATGCACCTGGTCAGACTTACCTACAATTTCCTCTTAAAGACACACTTAGGAATGGAGCTTGCTCGTAACCTGGGATCTGCTTGTAGTATAACTATCTCAACATTTACCTGTTTATCTGCTATTATTTCCACCTCAGGTTCCTTGAGCAGCAAATGTGTGTATGTGAGAGGCAGGGTCGGGGGAGAACTTCAGACTTATTTCTAACAGGCAAGTGTCAACCTGGAAAAACCACACTCCAGGGGATGTGAGTAAGACGTTGACATCTGAATACTGTACACAAAATATTATTAAGAAAACTGTAATTAATTTCAAAGGGTCATGGGAAAACTAAGCCAGCCATTTATTATTTGGTAAACCTTTGACTGCTAACCACAAAGTCAACAGCTCAAACCTACCAGTCACTCCTCAGAAATCCTACACAGGGTCACTATAAATCAGAACTGACTCTATGGCACTTAAGAATAACAATTATGTTGCTGCACCATGCCCGTGACTGGCTGCAGATTGGACCATTTGGTTGGTGGTTATGTGCCATCGAGTCGGTTCCAACTCATAGTGAACCTGTACAGGGTTCCCGAAGCTGTAAATCGTACGGGAGCAGAAAGCCTCATCTTTTCTTCCACTGCACAGCTGGTAGTTTCAAACTGCTGACCCTGAGGTTAGCAGCCTGATACGTAATCACTACACTGTTGTTGTTGTTGTTGTTGTTGTTAAGTGCCATCGAGTCGGGTCCGACCCATAGCGACCCTGTACAGGGTTTCCGAGGGTGTAAATCTTTACGGGAGTAGAAAGCCTCATCTTTCTCCCGCGGAGCGGCTGGTAGTTTCGAACCGCTGACCTTAAGGTTCGCAGCCCGATTCGTAACCACTATGCTACTCACTACACTAAGAAGCTTTAAATCTTCGCAGGAGCAGAAAGCCTTGTCTTTCTTTAGCATAGAAGCTGGCAGACTCGAACCATGGACCTTGTGGTTTGCACCCCAGTGCTTATTGTATGGAGCCATCGTGTTCCTGTGTAGAGTTTTGTTGTTGTTGCTGTTGTTGTTAAGTGTCATCAAGTTGCTTCTGATTGATTCATAGCAACCCTGTATAGGGTTTTCAAGGAGCAATTAGTGAATTTGAATTCCCGACCTTGTGGTCCAAACTGATCTTGTGGTCCAGTGCATAAATCAACAACAGCACACTTTAAGATGTCTTAAAATTAATCTAAGGAATCTGTGTCTACCCCTTAAGTTATTTTCTAAGAAAATGTCCAGCAAGATAAAATAGATAAAGTTAGGCATGTCATGTATACACATTTATTGGGGTCACTATGAACTTGGTGTGGTGCTGGAGGAGTCCTGGTGTGGCCGCTGTGGGTTAATGAGCCAGACTGCAAAGCCGTTTGAACTGCAAGGTCAGCGGTTCAAGCTCACCAGCTGCTCCTTGGAAACTCTATATAGTGTCACTATGGGTCGGAACCGACTGGATGGCACTTCACAACAACAACAATGAACTTGGTAGGGTAGGTGTTCTGGTGTGGTGCTGTAGGATAAACACTGGACTGCAAGATCAGTTTGAACCACAAGGTTAGTGGTTCCAACCCACCAGCCACTCCTCGGAAACCCTATACAGGGTCGCTATGAGTCAGAACTGCCTCAATGGCATTTACAACAACAACAATGAACTTGGCATGGTTACAGGTCTCAGGACCCCAAAGGTGAAAATAACACACACCTGGCCTACGGACGCTCTGAGCCTAGTGAAACACAAAATACCTTTTTCAGTACCTAGAATAAAGGAGGGGGCTCCCAAAATACCACAGAGCATCACGTTTATAGGATGTTCACACAATGACCTGTCTACACGAGTGATACCAAAACTCAAAACTCAAACTCGCTGCCATCATCAGGCTGACTCCCACACACAGCAACTCTGTACGGGGTTTCTGAGGCTGTAAATCTTTATGGGAGCAGAGTCTCATCTTTCTCCCATGGCTCTGAACTGCCGATTCTGTGGTTAGCAGTCTAGTGCTTAAGCTACAGATCAAACAGCAAAAATCTTGGGATGAAGTGAGATTGTTCTCTGCAAGAACCAAGAGCATACTGATCCGAGAGCAGTTAAAATGCACTTGATGGTGGTGTTTACAGGCTTAGAGCTCAGTTGATTGGCTTGTTTTTTTATTATTATCACTTTCCCCAAATCTCATTTTCTCAGTTGAAACTCAGCAGCATGGCAGTTTCACTTTTAAGCCCAAATCTTTGACTTATATTCTTTATCATGAGTGCCCAGAAAGCAAAATTGACCATAAGCATCTTCCTGCTTTGAACACTAAGCTTTCAATGAAAACAATCATTCATGCTCCCAAAGGGACAAAATCCCCCCAGCATCCCTGGCTTCCATCCAAGTGGCTCCAGTCCTCTGCTCATCTGAGGGGAACAGTCATTGGCTCTTACACTATTTCAAAGAGACTGGTACCATTATGAACTGTTAATGCAAATGGTTTCCAGGAATTTCTGCCAGAGATCTGTTCTTCTCGCTACTGTAAACGTCTACTTAGAAGAAAGTAATAATTAAAAATACCTGGCTATCAATATCAGGGACACAATGGATGATCCTGTATAGCATGGGAAAAAAATATAGAAGAAAACTCAGATTTAAAAAAAAAAAAGGGGCCCAACTTATTGGACCAGTAGACTAGAGGAACTCCTGAGGCTGTTGTCTTGACATACTTTATTTGGAAACAAAACCACTCCTGTTGTTATTAAATGCCGTTGGGTAGCTTCTGACTCATAGTGACCCTGTGTACGGTTTCCTAGACTGTAAAGTTTTGCGGGAGCAGGAAGCCTCATCTTTCCTCCAAGAAGTGGCTAGTGGGTTCAAACCGCCAACTTGTGGATCACAGTCCAGTGTTTATCCTATGGGGTCACCATGCTCCATATAATTTCTCAGCTCTTCCTATTTTAACAGCTGGCCAGCTATAAAAAATAATTCAGGCCATTCCATGAGTTATTCAAAAGATGGCTATATAGACAGATCTTGGGTAACAGAAGAGCATAGGATTAAGGTGGATGGTCATGAATGTTAAAACCCAGAATTCCTCTTTTAGAAATCAGAGGAAAACCAAGAGCGTCTATAGTCACTTCCAGGTCTCTGGTGTAATTCAACACATCCCAAATGATGAATCGTGGTTTGAAAGAGTTCAGCGTAGGAACAAACGGTCTTCAACCAACTTCAAGTTTCAGGATTGGGAAGGTGAGCATCATTTGGCTGTAGGTCTGAGGTAGATATATCTTCTTCTGGGCTAGAATCTGAAGTATAAGGGGAGTGGACCACAAGGCTCTATCTTCATGTCTGAAATCGGCGTGAACTCACTGCAATCCCGTCATTTCAAAGTCTCTTTTTACAAACAGGAGGAAAGACCTGGGACAAGTGCACCGAGGAGCAGCTGGACCTGTTTGAGCTGATGTCTGGAAGCTGCCTTGTGTTCCGCGTGAAAATATTTTATTGTTGCTGTTACTTAGGATACGTTCTTAAGTATTTCAAAGCAGCTCCAGTGAGCTCTCAAGACCAGTTTTGAGTGTGGCCTTCTTTCATTATAAAACTTGCAGGCAGGCTACAGAATTGTTGTTGTTAAGTACCGTGGAGTTGGTTCTGACTCATAGCAACCCTGTACAGGGTTTCCGAGGCTATAAATCTTTACAGGAGCAGAAAGCTTCCTCTTTCTCCGGTGGAACAGCTGGTAGTTTCAAACTGCCGACCTTGAGGTTAGCAGCCCAATTCATAACCACTACGCTACCAGAGAATAAAGGCATAATATTCCTTGAGGGGCTCCTTTAGTGCAAGACCCTTTCATCTACTCTGGCCCAGCCACGGTTCCTTGAGAGTTTAATACTCAGAAGTACTAAACATGAAAGGGCTTCAAAACATTGGTGGAAAAGTTGAATGAAAAGATCAGGGGGTTTTTCAATGAACTTTTGGAAGCCTCCTCATAGGAATTCCTAGCCATCAGTCATTAAGGTCCCTCTCACCACAAGCTCAAAGGGCATTTGTTGGGTCATATTTACCTGACATAAACCCACATCTGTGGACCTTTTTTCCCTTTTGAATCCAAATGGTGATCTCAAACCGCATTTTGCTTCTGCTCTGCCCTGCATGGTCGCTATGAGTCAGAACTGACTCGATGGCAGAAAGTGGTTTTGCCTGGTAACTACCTTCTCCCCAAACCCACACACGACCATTTTTACAATTATGACCAAAGAAAGGCTGCTTCCTTGGATGCCAGTATTAGAACATCAGGAAACAAGGGCCTTTTTCAAAAAGACATCTGGTTTAGGCTGATAACATGCCACGAAGTGAGCGGATAGCGCCAGTCAGTCACATGTGGGAGTCTAAAAGGAGAACTTGAACAGGACAAGGCCATGGGAAGACAGTCCCTTCAGAAATAACACACAGCACAGTCGCATAAAGTACAGACTGCTCGAACAACCTTTCCCACAGACAACCCAGTCCAGTGGGCTTTTTGTCAGCGATCACTACAGTTGGGAACATGCTATATGATAAACACTTCCCTAGAGCTGTGCCCTCTAAATAAAGCCTACTGAGGAATCTGGATGGCAGAAGGGCCCCTCCCTAAAGCCACAGACCAGATAGAGAACAAATGTGAAAACCTTTACAGGAATAGCAGTTATTTCAGCTGCTCTAGACACTCCCAGCCAACACCCAGAAGGGGGAAAAAAAACAAAAAAACTCCTTCACAGAGAACTTGCTATATCATCTCTGGTCTGAGGAAAAAGAAAATATCCACCTAAGACCACCTGGTCTCCAGAGACTTCCTGTTTGCAAGGTTTCACCCTTTCCTGCCTCAGATTAGCCACGCACTCCCTTCTGGAGAGGAACTTCCCTCTGTGGCTCTCTCCTAGTTCCTCAGACTTCTCGGACACAGAGCAGAACATTCCTGTCTATTCGAGTGCCTAGTACAGTGCTGGCCAAAAAGCCTGGAGTCATTTTCTTTTCCTCAAAGAACTTCCACTCCTTCACTTCAAAACTTAGTTCAAAAGAAAAGTCTGGTTACCTCTCTAGGAACCCTTTCTTGGCTGTTGTTGTTAGGTGCCATGGAGGCGGTTCTGACACATAGCAACCTTACATACAACAGAACAAGACAAGGCCCCGATCCTGCGCCTTCCTCACAATTGTTATGTTTGACCCCACTGTTGTTCCCACCATGTCAATCTATCTCTGACTCCAAACCAAGTTTGATGTCCTTTCTCCAGGGATTGGTCCTTCCCGACAACATGTCCAAAGTATGAGACACAAAGTTTCTCCATCCCTAATCAATCAATCATATTTCTCCCAAAATATATTTGTTTGTTCTTCTAGCAGTCCACAGTACTTTCAGTATTCTTTACCAACACCAGAATTCAAATTCATTGATTCTTCTACGGTCTTCCTCACTCATCGTCCAACTTATGAGGCAACTGAAACTATCATGGCTTGGGTCAGGTGTACCTTAGTTCTCAAACTTGCAACTTTGCTCTTGAATACTTCAAAGAGATTTTTTGCAGCAGATGTGCCTAATGTAATACATCGTTTGATTTCTTCACTGCTGTGCCCAGGACCACTGCTTTGTGGATACAAGTAAAATGAAAATCTTTGACAACTTCAATCTTTTCTCCATTTACCACGATGCTATTTATTGGTTCCACCTATTTCAAGCACCCAGGGATTCCCTTCTCCCAACACTGCCTCTGTCCACTCAGAATCACAAGCTCGATGTCAGGAGTGGACCCAGAGAAAGTTTATTCTCACTTCCCACAACAACAGAATCCTCTTCTCTACCTTAGCAGCTGTGCAATAGGAATATAATGCCAACCCCGCATACAAGCCACACATGTCATTCAGAAGTCATAGTGGCCACAGTCACATAAAAAGAAACAAGTTATTTTAATAATATATTTTATTTAACTCAAAATAGAGTGAACAAGCCTCGTAGAAGTAACACAGCCAGGTCGCTCCACAGAAGTGAGGAAGACATGACTTCGTCTGACATAGTACGGACATGTCATCAGTCCATGGAGAACATCAACGTGCTTAGTAGAGAGTCAGTGAACAAAAGGAAGCCCTCAGTGGCTACAACAATGGGCTCAAATACAGCAGTGACTGGAGGAGGGTGCAAGACCAGGCTGTGTTTTCTTCTGTTGTACACTGGGTGTCTCTGAGTCAGACTCAACTCATTGGGTCGCTCTATGTTAGAACAACTAGACAACATCTAACAACTCAATATATTTAAAATGTCATTTCAAAATAAAACCAATATAAACGTTATTAACAAGGTATCCTACATTTTTTTTTTCCATACTAAGTTTTTGAAAACTAGTATTTTACACTAGCAGAGTGGGTTATACATTGGGCTGCTAACCACAGGGTTGGCAATTTGAGTCCACCAGTTGCTCCACAGGAGAAAGATGAGGGTCTCGGCTCCGGTAAAGATTTAACAGTTTCAGAAACCCTACACAGGGTCACTATGAGTTGGAATCGATTCCATAGCACATAGCAGCAGCTGCTACAGCAGATCTCAATCCAGGCTCAACAATCACACGAGGCAATGGTTTGTGTTCTATTAATAGTAAAAATTCTATACTATTATCTGTTACAATTCCTCCATTTAAGGGAGTGTGTTCCTTCACACAATTTACAGGAAAAACACAGTTCCTTCCTATAAAGACAGTGCCTTTGTTTATCACTTAGCAAAGACCTGTGTGGCTGAGAAATACACAGGGCACACACAGGACCCAGAATTTCCTTGTCAGCTCACACAAAGAGAATCCAGAGATTTCATTGACACATGAGGAAAGTGAAACCCAGAAAAGTCATGTGGCTTATCTGAAGTCAAACAGATAAATGTAGATAAATGTATACAGATAACCTTTATTTCTAGACGGGTTAAAGACTGCTTCACATATTAAATCTGTCTCACACACATAATCACATATCTGCGTGGTAGTCTCCACTGTCTGTGGGCAGTGACTAATTTCAGATAATGTCTGTGTTTGCTCCAAAATAAGTTCAACTTTCCAAGACCTAGGAACTTCAGTGAGATCTTACCAATCTAGCTGAATGTTCTTCTTCCCATCCTTAGATGGGATATAAGGAATAGCACAAGAAAATTCAAAGAAAGAAGATAGTGTTAGGCTCAATAAAGCATGCCTATTTCTGAGTAAAAGTACAAAATGTGTAGTATTTCTGTACTCTACTCAGGAGGGACCAGTCCCCGGAGAAGGACACCATGCGTGGTAAAATTCAGGATCAGTGAAAAAGAGGACGACCCCCAACAAGCTGGACAGACACAGTGACAGCAGCAATGGGCTCAGCATAATAACACCTGTGAGAATGGTGCAGGTCGGGAGTGTTCATTCTGTTGTGCATCAGAACCAACTCGACGGCACTAAACAACAACAACAACAACAAAAAGCTTTGAAGACATACCTACTTCACTTCCACTCCAACGGATCCACTTTCAGTAAGCCTGTGAATCTTTCAAAACCTGTAGTCAAAGCCATCGTAGGAGAGACATCCTAATATCCACCTAAGAAGGTCGTCCCATGTGGATTGCCCCCATAGGGTTAACACTGACCTTAGGATCTTACTCACACTGTGACTTGGCTATGATGAACTTTCTGCTTCACCATGACCACCTGCATTTTGAGTTTTCTGTCCATTTCAGGATAACATTCAAGAGAAATTGAATGATTTAAACCCTGTGTTGTTTTTAAGTGCTGTCGAGTTGGTTCTGACTCTTATCAATCCTGTATAGGGTTTCCGAGGACTGGTTGGTGGGTTTAAACCACTGACATTTTGGTTTGTGGTTCAGTGTTTATTCTACAGCACCACACCAGATGTATTCAATTTTGTTCTCAGAATAAAACTGTTGGGTTGGCTTATACTGAGAATGCCTGGGTGTCACATAGACAGATGGGAGAGGAATTGGGATTGGAATTCAAAGAGATGGACATCCTCTGAAAGCTGGAACCAATTCCTGTTCCCTTCCGTGGGAAGGGAACAGCAGGGTCAGGACTGAAAGGTTAAAAGTTATGCCTAAGTGCAGTATATGACTTTGTCTGCCATCTTAGGGGGAAAAATGGTTGGTTGATACCTTTTTATATGCTATGTGTTCTCTAAGTTTTTCATTCATTCACTATACATGACTAGATTATCAGGGAAAAGATCATATGTGGAAGCCTTAAGAAAAATAAAACAAGCCTTGATGTTTACTTTGAATGAAAAATAACGGTGCAAATGGCTAATATGCTCTGCTGCTAACCCAAAGGTTGGCAGTTCAAGTTCACCTAGAGACACCTTGAAAGACCTAGTAATCTACTCAAAGAAATCAGCCACTGAAAACCCAGTGGAGCACAGGTCTACTCTGACACACATGACTCAGAATACACTCCACAACAAGTACTGTGGAAGTTTTCCCTCCTCAGAGAGTCCTGCTGTGGTGCTGCGGGTTCATGCGTTGGACTGCAAAGCTGGTTTAAACCGAAAGATTGGCAGTTCAAGCTCACCAGCCACTCCTCAGAAACCCTATAGAGGGCTGCTGTGAGTCAGAACTGACTGGATGGAACTTAACAACAATAAGAGATAATACGTGTGACTTTCTGTGATTAAGGTCTACAGTCAACAGAGCCACTAGAAGTAACTTGTACTTAGAAAGTGCCTCAGGCACCACCAGGAGTAGCTGGCTGCCCCAGCTGTAAGGAAAGGCCTCTTTCCTGTCAGAGACTCTGCGCAGAGCAGCTGTATCTTGAGTTATTTACAGTTCCAGCCTTGCTGCAGGGCGGATGCTTCTGGAATATCTTACTGCTGTCTCATATGATGGTAATGAGGTATATTATCAACACTAACCTGCCAGGGGCTAGAGGAGCAAGTCCCTCAAGTCTTAATTCCATAAAAAAGGAAGGACTAGCCTAAAGCATTCCTGGGCAATTTTGCCAACAAAACCCCAAGGATGTGAATCTTTGCCAAGAGAATTATTAACCTATTTTTAAACATTTGGCCCTTTTCTCCCATCCAGTTTTCCTTGAAAAGAAACATAACATTAGAGAGAGAAACACACACACACACACACACACACACACACACAAACACTATTCTGAGGAACCTAACAGGAACAAATTTTCTCCTGTATTTTCTCATGGACTCTGTCCGTTTTCATGGTGATAACATGTTCCACAAATGGAAGGCTCACTAATGAGTTACATAGCAGAAGAATTCTTCTCCCTTCCCCATAGGTCAGGAGAAATAATAAATCAAAATTCCAGGGGATTTTAAGAAAAACAAAGCTGTCATAAAGTGCAAATATTTCAAAGCTCACACTAAACCACATGAAGCCTATTCCATGCCAAGAACACCAGACCTCGCGAGCTTTGATATCCACTCAGCTCAATCACTATGGAGTCCTGGTGTGGCGCTGTGGGATAAAGCATTGGATTGCAATGTTGATTTGAACCGCAAGATTGGCGGTTCAAACTCACCAGCTGCTCCTCAGAAACCCTATACAGGGTCGCTCTGAGTTGGAACCGACTCGACGATACTTAACAATAACAATCACTGTCATTGAGAGCATGGGAACCCACTGAGTGAGCGTGTTGGGCCTTGGTGGACTTACTGACACACTCAAAAATCCCACCACTGTTGAGGTCGTTCTGACTCATAGCGACTCCTTAGAACACAGTAGGACTGCTCCACAGACTCAATCTTCAGACAGCTTCCTCCATCTTCCATGGAAAGGCTAGTGGGTTTGATCCACCAACTCTGTGCTTAGCAACCCAACGCTTAAGTCATAGCACCACCAGGGTTCCTTTTTACTAACAAAGGGAGGGAGAGCAGTAATATCCACCATTACCTAATTCATATATGACTATTCTCCAATAAGCGTTAACACAATGCCGTTGTTGGTAAGCGCCATCAAATTGGTTCTGACATAGCTACCCTGTATAGGGTTTCCAAGCAGCAACTGGTGGGTTTGAACCACCGACCTTGTGGTTAGCAGCCCAGTGCTTATTCTACAGTACCACACCAGGACTCTTATGAGCAAATGTGATAATCAATGTGAACAGTTCTTTACAGTTTACTGACATCTCTCATCAACCCTGGTGGTGGTGATGTGCTGTGGAGTCAATTCCAATCATGGCAACCCTGTATAAGGTTTCTGAGGCTGTAAATCTTTACAGGAGCAGAAAGCCTCATCTTTCTTCCACAGAACGACTGGTAGTTTTGAACTGTTGACCGTGAGATTAGTAGCCCAACTCGTAACCACTATGCTACCAGAGCTCCTTTGCATCAACCCTATGAGGGCTCTAATAACTTGTCCCAGGACGAAAAGTTAGAAAGTTGCAGGGACTTCTAGTTTTCCAGTGCCCAAATATCTAGAATTTGAAACTAATGCTTAAAGATCTATTAGGCTCCCTTTTCCCAATCATAGAGTCCATGGTACAGCTAATGTGCTTGGCTGCTAACTGAAAGTTCAGAAGTTCAAATCTACACACAGGCATTTGGGAATAAAGGCTTGAAGATCTGTTTCTGAAAAAATCAGCTACTGAAAACCCCATCAAGTACAGTTCTACTCTGACACACACAGGGTCATCATGAGTCAGGGTCCATTTGGTGGTTTTAGTCTCAATCATAAAACTTCTCAGGTGAAGCTGGGCCTCATCCTCCCCGGCCTGCACTCCAGCCTCATAAAGAGCAGAGCAGCGTGTGGCCTGGGAAACAATGAGACTTGGAAAGAAGCGTGACAATTCTAGTCACCCAACTGCTAAAGGGGCACAGTACCAGACTGGGGTCACTGCTGGGAAGGCCTGCTGAGCCCTGTCTGGTGTCCAAGCCAAGCTCACTGACCCCTTCTGGGGAAGCTTTTGTCCTCAAAGTCACTGCAAATGGTTCTAAAGACAACATGGTAGATGCCAACTCTGCTATGTGTACAACAAAATAGCAACTGAACAAAGAGAGTGGTCTTTGTGGGCAACTTGGGCTTTAGACTTGTCCTAGCTGGGCCTGCAAAGTCCAACTGGTGTGGTGCTGTACAATCAGCACTGTATTGTTAACTGCAAAGTCAGCAGTTCAAACCCACCCGCCACTCCTCAGAAACCCTAGACAGGGTCACTCTGAGTTGAAACCGACACGATGGCACACAACAGCAGTAATAGTTGGGACTGCAGGTCCATGAACTCCAAGAGTCAGTCTGTCAGGTACATCCTTCTTCCTCATAGCAGAACATGGAGGGGTCTCCATGGTGGTCTCAACACAGGTGAAAACAATCAGAAACTAGAAAAGTATTCATCTTACACAATGTATCCAGACAGAGACCTGCTATGCAAAAGTCTAAAATGAACATGGGACAAACTGGTCAAGTCGCACAGCATAGCTCATGATGTTTATGTTCCGCATCTTAGTTGAGTTGAGTTGATAGTCTGAAAAGTTTGTGAGGAGTCATCTAAGATGGAACTATTGGTCTCATCCAGAGCAAAAGAGAAAAAAGGAAACCAAAGACTCAAAAAGAATCTACTTCATGGGATTAATAGTCCACACAAACCAGATCTTCATTTATGCTGAGAACAGAAGAATGACGTGTTGACCAGCTAACACTACCAATGGTTCTTATCAGGGACACGATAAATGGGTCCTGGTAAGAATGGGAGAGAAAAATTGAGCAAAAAAACTCAAGTTCTTAAGAAAAAATCTTCAGACTTATTGGACCAATAGAGACTACAGAACCTTCTGAAACCATCACCCTAAGATTCCCTTTAAACCTCGAACAGAAACCACTCCCGGCCCAAGGTCACCTTTCAGTTAAATTATTGATTGGCTCATAAAATAAACAATATCACCAATGAATACTGAGCTCTTTTAAAAGTCATCTGTATAAAACCAAACAGTGCCCTAAAAAGTAAAGATGAGACGGTAAGGGCAGGGCAGGGAAGTCAGACAAATGGAAATGGAAACCATGAGAATACGGACACTCTGTTAGAAATGGAACCATCGCTACTGAGCACTAGGTGGAGAAATGGTTAAATGGGAACCGAATTTGCTATGTACACTTTCACCAAAAATAAAATAAAGAGTATTATTAAAATAAACATGTAAAAAAGTCTAAGATGAAGGCGAAAGCTTCCAATCTTCAAAGATCATACCACTAAACACAGGGATTTGAATCCCAAACCAACTAACTCTTTCCTTCAAGAAGATTCAGATATGGAACAAAGACTGGATGGGTTAGGAGGATAGGCTCAGAGGTAGGGACACTGACTTGCAAAGTCCATAAGTGATACAAGTGAGTGTTAATCCTTTCACAGAAAGAAAAGAAGTGTACGGAAGTGTCGAGGTGTTTGAGTAAAAAGTCTGAATCATAAAGAAAGACACTTGAGTTGATCCCCAAACTCAAGGAACAACGAGTCCCAAACCTTTCTTGTTGTTGTTGTTAAGTGCTGTCAAGTTGGTTCCGATCCATAGTGACCCTGTGTAGGGCTTCATAGGAGCAGCTGATGAGCTTGAACCACTGACCATGTGGTTCAAACCAACCTGGCAGTCCAGCACATTAACCTATAGCGCCACACCAGGACACCAAACCTTTCTCATGAGTCCCATATTTGGAGCCAGCCCTGCAGCACTATAGCTACTGGAGATCTGAGGATACAAAAGCAAGTTCAAGAATGCCGTAAGGTTAACAGCCAACCAACTCACACCTTTGCCTCTGAGTCTGTTCTCACTCACCGCAATTCATTCTTACCCAGCAGAACTGCTCCACAGCATTTTCCTGGCTCTAATCTTCACTGTAGCAGCTTGCCAGTCCTTTCTTCTGGGTGGGTTTGAATCACCAACTTCTAAGTAAGCAATTAAGTGCAAACTATTTGTGCCACCCAGCACCCTACCAAAGCATTTGTTGTTGTTGCTGTTAAGTGCCATTGAGTTCGTTCCAACTCATAGCGACCCTGTATAGGATTTTCAAGGAGCTGCTGGTGGGTTTGAACCACCAACCTTGTGGTTAACAGTTCAGTGCTTAACCTACAGTGCCACACCAGAATTCCATGAGCATACAACTAACCAAATCCAGCATGCTACTAGGCAAACAACCAGATCCTTGCACCAAATAAATAGGAGGGGGGCGGGGGGGATAGATTAAACAAAGGTACTGTCATTAATGAAAAGAATCTTAAGGAACTTATCAGTGGAATGTACTGACAAGACTGTATTGTGATTCAGGCAAACAACGTAAAGGCCATTTGAACCAAGTGAAGAAAATGGAACACAGACTAATGATGGTTAAGAATTGATTGTTAATTTTGTTAAAAATCAAAACAGTATTGGGTTATAGTTTTTCTTTGTTCTTTATTATTAATTATTATTATTATTTTTAACTTCTAACCTGTTAGAGAGCCCTGTATGGTGCTGTAGGATAAGCACTGAACTGGTAACCACAAGGTCAGCAGTTCAAACCCACCAGCCCCAAAGAGGGTTGCTGTGAGTCAGAACTGACTAGACGGCAAACAATAACCCGTTAGACGTACATGCTAAAGTGTTTATGGGTAAAAGAATAGAATGCCTACATTTTGTTCTAGAGTACAGCCGCACACACAAAATATGGTCAGGGGGCATATCCCAAAATAAAAGTAGCAGAAAGCTGATGTTCCTAAAGCTGGGTAATAGGCAAATGGGATGCATCCTACTCTTCTGCCCCCTCTTCTGTGTGCTTAAAACTTTCCATAATAGAACATCTGAAAAGTGACGCCATCAAAATGAAAACAGAAAGATGTGTTTCTTCTTCTCAGCACATTTCATTAAAGGCAGAATCAGCTGGAAAAAGAAGGCCACTTGTTCGTTCATCATAGCTGGACACTCCACCTTTCTGCAACTGAGCAAAATCAGAGGAAAGGATATGAAGCAACTCTTCATATCAAGAGGGCTCTGGGGGTCACCCTGGAGACCACCATCACTGCACGTAGACCATGCAGGTACATATGGCTCTTCCCCATTCCAAATTTCACCAGGAGACAGGCATCTTCTGCTAACACACAGACCCCCCTTGATACCTACCTGTCTGTGTGAAGCCCCTCAGCTCACCCACCCACCCCCAGCAAGTGACACTGCAATCTCATTATGGACCCAAGTTTCAAGTTGTCAAATTACAGCAAGCACCATCGAACTGAGTCACTCTCCATCTCTGCGTTCTTTCAAAAGCACCTGGACAAACCCGTCATGTGTAACCTCGTTCCACAAGATGCTCATAACATACCAACCTAACAAATAAGCAACTCCTTTACAAAAACTTAGTACTCATTAAGAAGAGAATGTGTAACTAGAATCAATATGTGTGGAACCTCATGTGAATGATCAGAGATGAAATGGACAATTTACAATGAAAATTACCTTTTGGACCCATTCAGACCATTTATTTATTCATGACATGACCGGCCCTTTAAACTGCTAAGTTCTCTCCAGTCTAGCTGGAAGCAGTGGTAGAATTCTTATCCATGGGTACATCTCATTCATAGCTATCACCCATCTGTCAGTGAGGCTTGTGTGTTGCTATGACGCTGAGCACCTGTCAATGGAGCTTCCAGATTACGATGGACTAGAAACAAAGGTCTGGCAATCTGCTTCATAAAATCAATCGATGAAAACCCGGTGGATCACAACAGAATGCTGTCAGCCTGAGCACTGGAAGATGGGCTGTGTGGGTTAGAAGGCACTCACAACACACAGTGGCCACAACACTGGGCTTGAACATGCCAACCATCGTGGAAATGGTGTGGGACCAGGCAACAGTTGATTTTGTCGTGCACGGTGTTGCCCTGATCAGGGGCCAACTCAACAGCAACTAACAGCCACCAACAGCATTGGTCACTGTGTTACTTTAAGGGTTCAATTCTGCGTGTCTGAGAACTATCATTCATTAAGTCACTCCCCTGACTCCTACCCCATGTGAGCACGCTGCAGCTCATGTTCACCTACGTGACATACCCTTTACTGATAATATTAGGGAAGCGCTTCTTTCTTAAAAAAAAAAGAGACACTTGGATCGTAAAACTTAAGATGACCACTTTAGGTTTATTTCAGGAACACGATCTGAAAATCACATAGAGCTACTCAGCTCATTTTTCAGGAGATTAAAAGCTAGAGTTATGATTTGGCTCCAGAAGCAATCAATTTATATAATAAAAACCATAATGGTTCCAATGTTAAATGCTAAAGTCCATAGGCAATCTACAAGCATTAGAGAGTCAAAGGGTGACAGAAAAGTACCTGGTCATCACCTGGATTTTCTCCCCAGGCACTTTGATGGCATAGCCCCTGAGCCACCTCACACCCACCTGGGTACCCTCCCTGCCCTCACACAGGTTCCCTGCTAGTCCCCAGATCATAGGTTCCGAGGGGCTTGTTTCCATGACAGAGCAGCGTAAATTCCTGAGGCAAAGGGCTAGCTCACACATCCTCACAACAGCAGCATCTAAGGCTAGCACTCAAATACCAAAGGGTGAACAGAAGAGGGGTGGACAGATGGTGAAGAATTAATCTGAATTAAATCAATGAAATATACCACAGCAAGAGAATGTTACAGAGTAACATGGAAACTTTGATGAGGAACCATTAAAGGAACTTTAGGCAGAGACCTCCCCTATTCATGGAATTAAACAAGAGTCCCAGTAATGCATGGAGCCCTCGTGGCACAATGGTTAAGTGCTTGTTGTTGTGTTGTTGTGAAGTGCCATCAAGATGGTTCCGACCCATAGCGACCCTGTATAGGGTTTCCGAGGAGGAGCTGGTGAGCTTGAACTGCCGACCTTGCAGTTCAAACAGCTTTGCAGTCTGGCGCATTAACCCACAGCAACACACCTGTTAACAAAAAGGTTGGTGGTTCAAACCCACCCAGCAGCTTTTCAGGTATAAAGCCCTGGCGATCTGCTCCCATAAAGATGCCAGCCAAGAAAACCCTGTCACATGGGGTTGCTATGAGTCAAAATCAACTTGTTGGCAAACAGCAACAGTCATATACAATAACTCAATAGAAATGAATCCACACACACAATGGTAAGAACTAATCTCTTCTCCTTCTGATTCCATCTGCTTTTGAGTGTTACTAATAGAATCTTGTGATTCATTCTTCATGGACTTGGAACGACAGAAGCCACACAGGACAAGAAAAGGCCTCTACGCCTATTTACAGCTGACTGTCAGCCTGGCCTTTCTAACCAGGTAGAACAAAAACCACACAGCTGTCCCAATAACAAGCCCAGCCTTCAAGAGAACACACACATACACATTTCAGAAAAGAAATTAAAAAAAAAAAAAGGCTTCTCTGGCTTTGGGTGCAATTGTGGGAGACAAAAAAGCAACTGACCACCTGGAGTTAGGTTTCAAAACAGCACAAATAGTCATTTGAGCAATTTGGAATAAGCTCTACCACAGAAACAGTAGCCAGAGAAGAGCAAAGCATGCTAAACAAACGAAAGAACGCCGTAGGGTTTTCTTGGTTGTAATCTGTCTGGGAGCAAATTACCAGGTCTTTTCTCCTGGGTTTAACTAGACATTCTCTCTGTCAGGCACCAAACCTGCTATCACTAAACCATTGCATCATCAAAGTGCCCTAATTTATTATTGCTGTTGTTGTTGTTAAGCACCATCGAGTCCGTTCTGACTCATAGTGATCGACCCTGTTTTTGAGGAAAGGCTGGTGGGTTTGAACTGCCAACCTTGTGGTTAGCAGTTCAGTACTTATCCTACAAGTGCCACACCAGGATTCCAATTTGTTATTATAAAAAAGGTATACATTTAGTATTTTTATTGTGGTAAATACATAAGTAACAAAACATTTGCCATTTCTACAATCTAGAAGGCATACTTTGCTGTGTAGAAAGACGTCCCCACACACTCTCAAGCTGGGAAGAAGGCAGGATTACCCCACTAAAGGAGCACAGATAGTCACCCACTCCCTCACCAGAAAAGGGAGTTCTGGAATTACAGCTTCCACCCTCCCCACACTTGCCTGGATTAGTTGCCTCCCATCTACACCAAGTACTAGCTGGGGTTCAGCGGAGGATCAGAGCAGCCACGTTATTTCTACACAGCACACTCTCAGTGGGTGGGGCGTGGACTGTCCCAAACTCAGTGTGGACTGCAGCTTCGGAAGGCCACATGTCTTCCATCCTCTCTTTCCCGCCTGGGTCCTCTCTGTGAAGCTGTTTTCCTTCTGTGAAGGGGTGCATTTCGGCATCCTCCCCACCCACAAACACACATCACACACACACACACCTACACACACCATCACCCAAACACACACAGCCATACACACACACTTACACACCCCATCACCCAAACACACACAATTACACACACATACACAATCACATGTAATCATATGCATAATCACATAAGCACAACACACACACTTACACACATCATCACCAAAACACAATCACCACAGAAACATACACAACCACACAATCATATGCATAGTCAAACAAACACAATACACTTTCTCACACACACACACAATCACACAAACACGCACAACCACACAAACACAACACATACAAACATGCATAATCACACAGTTATACCCACCACCACCCAAACACATACATAATCACATGCATAATGAAACAACACACATATACACACCACACACACATTCACATAACCATCATCCAAACACACATAATCACATACACAACCACACACACAATCATATACACAAGCATACCACCCACACAAACACACACAACTGCACAGGTATACACCCAAGTAATGTGGATCAGATGGGTCACTGAGCGTAAACCCCTCTCAGCAGTCTAGGGCCATTAAGAAACTTCAGAAACACGGAGAAACACAGGGGGGTCCAGTCCAGTGAGCAGTGAACACCAGACAAGGTCAAGCAGCATCTTGCCAGAGGGCAGTGGGATGAGACTGGTCATTAAAAAGTTTACTGCTCAGAACGTTCATCCTTAGATGAAAGGGTTTCAGTAACAAAACCAAGCACATTTCTGTTAAACAACAATAAAAAATGTTGATCATCTTTTTCCAAAGTGAAATGTAAAGCTGAAAAGTAAAAAGCCCAGGAAAATGTTCCCCCTGAATTTAAAACCCACAGACAAAATTTATATGTAAATTTCCTTTCCCTTTCTGTTTTCTGTCCTGTAAACAGATGGATTTTTGCAAACAATTCATGTATCTACACTAATGGATTATCACAGTACTATCTAAACAAAGGAATCCTGGTGTGGCCCCTGTGGGTTAATGTGCTGGACTGCAAGGTCGGTGGTTTGAACCTCAAGGTCAGTGGTTCAAGCTCACCAGCTGCTCCTTGGAAACCCTAAAAAAGGTTGCTATGGGTCGGAATGAACTTAACAGCACTTAAAAACAACAATCTAGACAAAGGAGTCCTGATGTGGCACTGCAGGATAAGCACTGGACTGCTAACCACAAGGTTGCTAGTGTTCAAACCCACCAGTCACTCACTGGACATCCTACACAGGATTGCTATGAGTCAAAACCAACTCAGCAGCGTTTAGCAACAACCTAGACAAAGGGTTAACTTCACGAACCACATTCTCCATCAAAAGTTCTCATACTAAGAAATGACAACTGTCTGAAGCTAATTCAGAAGGAACCTAACAGTTAGTTATATGTATAACCCTGGCAGCGTAGTGGTTACGAATCAGGCTGCAAGCCTCAAGGTCAGCAGTTCAAAACTACTAGCTGTTCCGTGGGAGAAAGATGAGGCTTTCTGCTTCTGTAAAGATTTACAACCTCAGAAACCCTGTACAGGGTCACTATGAGTCAGAACCGACTCCACAGCACATAACCACCAACCACCAAAATCAGACATGGTACATACTCAGGCCGTGGCATCCCAGCAAAGTAGCAGATACCACTGCAAAGATCACCCACCTGTTTCACCCAGACTTCCATCAAGGTCAAAATGAGAGCCACCACCTCTCCTAACCCCACCGTCACTCTTTACTGGAGTGGGTTTTGTGAATCTGTTTCCCTTTCTTGCCGTGTGTGTCCTGCATATGTGATTCATTCCAGTGTGCACAGGGTTGCTATGAGTCTGAACAAACAAGAGGGCACCTAACAACAATATAACCAAAGCACTTTAAATACAAAGAAGAATTTATCACAGCCCCAGTCCTCAAAGGAAGGCAAACACACACACAGACAGAAAATGTGATAGAAAATTCAAAGGAAGAGAAAAAACGGCATCATGAATGAGGGACCAGCAAAGGTTTCTCAAGAGATGGGGCCCAGCGTTAAGTCTTAAAACCAAGGACCAGCTGGTGTGTTTGTCTGCAGACAGTGGAGAAGCTTGAGCAACACCCCAAGGCAATCCCCTGTCCCTGCTGGCTGGCAGAAGCTACCACACTTCAGTGTGACCTGCAAGTAACTCGCAGGTGAGTACAGAACAAGAAGGTAGCTGGGGAGGCGGGCAAAGGTCTGTGGAGCCACCCCAATAAAATCTACAGGGTGCCACCCACAGTTCAGCTGGGTTTTCTCCAGGAATGGTTTCATGACTTAAAGCCACAGACCTAAATTCAGCCTGTCATCAAGGAGTTACCAAGCCAGGGCCCTAATTAAAGTCATCACTTACACAGGCCTGGCCCTCTCCTCCCAGCAGGGACCCTTGAGATAAAGTCCTCTTCTGCAAACACCAGCTGCCCAATGGCCTTTAATTTGGTAGCACCCAGGCATCCTAGTCTGAACCCAACCATTTAAAGTTACAAAATGTCTCTCTAATCTTAGGAGTGGAGAGAGCAGTGTTTAGAGGCATATTAGATTAGAGGCCACACTCTAAAATTGAACCCTTCATTTCCCCTCAGGTTTTAAAAAGGCGTACTCCCACTGGTAGAGTGCCTAAAAGCACGCACAATCACAACCTGTGGTCAAGTGGAATTACAGGCAACGAGGATCCTTACTTGTAAAAGAAAAGAGAATGAAGGGTCTGGAATCCCGTCTAGCCTGAAATCTGTGGAATCAGTTAACTAGCAGACTTCACTGACAGCCGCCTTCATGTAACCACAACCATTACCAACCACCATTATCATCTTTACCCATCCTCCTCCTCAACCATCATCGTCACGGGTGTTGTACTATGTGTCAGGCACCTCAGAACATATGATCTCATTTAATCCTCACACTAATCTTATGATGTAAGACTACCGTATTTCACGTATACCAAACCCACCAGCTGATACTCAGAAACCCTGTAAAGGGTCGCTATAAGTCAGAATCAACTTGATGGCACTTAACAACAAGGATCAGTCCTAGAATCCGTTCCAGAGCCCTTCCTCTTTTCCCCACATTGGTAACACCCCTGAAATGGCAAGGCAGGATCTTTTTCTCTGTGGTACGTAAGAGTACAGCCTGCTTGAGAGGATATATAAGTGTGTCTTTTCAGTCCCATGTTACTGAAAAGGTAATACAGCACGGGGAAGGTCAATAACCCACGCTAACACCAAAGTCTATAACAGGCGACTCGGGTGTCATTCAGCACTGAACATGTATGAGGGAGCACTGAAAAGTTTGTGGACAAATGGAATTAAAGGTAATGGAATTTTCCCACAAACTTCATGAAGTTCCTATATGTATCTAGAAGCAGGGCTACCTTCCATTATTTAAAAAGAAGAACCCTGCAGTGCCTACGACATTTCTTTCTCTGGAATTCTTTAAATATTTCTTAGCTCAACTTAACAATGTGCTTAATGGCTAATGCTATTTCTCTCCTCAGTCTGTTCCATAAATAGTCATTTCTTCCCTTTTCCTAGCCCTACAGAGCCCAATTGCTAAAATTTCATTCTGTGCACTCAGTCTCACTTTGGGCCTTCATGTACACAGGGAGTAATGGCTGTCCTCATCCTCATTTTGTCACCTTCTTCTCCACAAACCTTCTGATTTCCTCTTCCTCCTCTCTCTCTGGCCCCAGGTTCCGGCAGGGTTCTGGTCCAGCCAGACTGGTCATATAGCTGAGCAAGAAAAGCCCGGCTTCTGGAAACAGACTGCAACGTTCAAATCCCACTCCACCACCGATGACCTTCATGACAATAGCGAGTTACTGCACGTCTGGGTCTCAATTGTTTCATCTGTCAAATGGGGACCATGTAAGCACCCACTTCTCAACTGTTGTGAGACTTCCGGCAAGGCACATTTAAACTGTTCCTCAGCACCTGTTGTAGATTTTGACTCACAGCAACCCCATGCGATAGAGCAGAAGGGTCCATAGGGTTTTCTAGACCATAATCTTTATGGAAGCAGATCACCAGGTCTTTCTTACGTGGAGCCTCTGGGTGGGTTTGATCCACCAACCCTTCAGCTTGCAGCTGGGCATTTAACCACTGTGCTAACAGCGCTCTTTCATTAGTACCCACCACATTGTAAACACTCAATAAATAGTAGCTATTCTTATAGCTGGCTGCATTACAGCCACCTGCATATCTGTACACATTCTCCATTTAACCTGATTTCACTGGCGCGGGCTCACAGTCGATAGCATTATCTCCAGAGCTAGCACTGTGGCTGGCTCAGGAGAGTTCAAAAGTCATCTGTTAAATGAATGTATGAATGAGCACACGCTTGTGTGTAGAACACTTCATCAAGGCCTTATGTTCCAGAACACAAGAGCAAGGCAGCCATGCCAGCGACTGGCTCTAATATAAATGTTAAGTAGATGTTCTAGTAATGAGTCATGTGAGCAAACACGATGCCGTTGTCGCTAAGTGCCGTTGAGTCAGTTACAACTCGCAGCGACCCTGTACGGGGTTTCCAAGGACAGGCTGGTGAGCTTGAACTGCCGACCTTGCAGCTCAAGCTGATTTTGCAGTCCAATTAATTCTTGCAGAAAGGTGTATCAAAACCAAGTATCAGTGGGAGGAGAAAGAACAAAGACATGAATGTAAGGAAATGGTAGGAGCGAAGGTGAGGGGGTCCAAAGTGCACCGTGGTCCTGAGAATGGTAAAACAAAGATGTGAATATAAGGAAATGGCAGGAGCGAAGGTGAGGAGGTACGAAGTGCACCGTGGTCCTGAGAATGGTAGAGCAGGGGCTTCAGACGGGTTCATACCTGATCCCTTGAAACTGAATAGCAGAAAGTGAGTGCACATTTATACCTTCCCAAAAGGGTCCCTGTAACATGCGTCTGGCCAGGGGAAAGAAGAGCAGAGGGAGGAGAGAGGGAGGGAATGAACCCAGCGGGCAATGGGTTAGGAAGCCAGTCAGCAGAGCACCCAGGCTGTAGGATGTGGCACTGGGAGTCACTGAGGGGTTTCTAACCAGGAAGTAGGGCGGTCGGATTTGAAATGCAGGAAAGCAAAGGTGTGGAGTTAGCCAGGTGAGCAGGAGGAAGGAAACCAGTTAGGAGGCCGCTGCTGGAGTCCAGGAGGGAGAAATGAAGACAACAGAAGGAATGAGAACAGGAAATCAAAGTTCATATTTATTACAAATTGAACTGTGTCCCCCAGACATATGACCAGTACCTTCGAGCAGGACCTTATTAGGGAAATGGGGTCTTCCTCTGGCAGCATCATAAATCATGAAATCATTTCCCCACCCTGGAGTCCATGGCTCCTAGTCCTGATTTCTTCTCAAATGGCCCCAAACCAAATCAATCCCATTGACTCCAAGGCAATTCCACCTCACAGCAACTCACAAAGATAGAGTAAACCTGCCCCGGAGGGTTTCCAAGGCTGTAAGTCTTTATGAAAGCAGACTGACACATCTTTCTCCCACAGAACAGCTGGTGGGATTGAACCACTGATCTTTCATTAACAGCTGAGTGCTTAACCACTGTACCACCAGGTCTCCTTTCCTTTCGAGTACTGTCTTATAACAGGGCAGAAAACATGCAAAGGGCTTCAAATTTTTTTTTTTCTGGAAAAATGGAATTAAGAGAGAGTGGACTTTATCCAAAAACTTTTGAAGTCCCCCCTTGTACAAAGAAAGGGACACACAAGGGGAAGAGTCCATGTGAAGATATGTACACAAGCCAAAGAATGCTGGAGGAGACAAGGAAGGCCCCTTCTCTAGACTGGACAAGAGAGTGCACGGTTCTGCCAATGGCCTGACTCTGGGCGTCTCATCTCTAGAACCATGAGAAAACACACTCCTCTCGTCTTTAAAGTCATCCACTTGGTGGGATTTTGTTATGGCAGTCCTAGGAAATCAAGAGTCTATTTCAGAAGCAAGGAAAAATCCCTATGCACCCAAGACAGCAATCTAGGGTGCCAGCTCAATAAAAAGAACAGCTTGAAGGAGCAGGCTGGCGTCAGACAGTGGTAGAGAAGTGGGGGCAATGTTTGGCTTCCACCTCAGTTTTAGATTGTGTGTTGAAGGTGTGGGCATGATATTCATGAGGACTGCCCATGGGGACCTGGGGATCACAGAGGCACGAGGGCAAGGGTGGGCATGGATGCTGGTATCCTCTTAAGGTAATGGTTGCCAAGTTACGTGTATCTGATAAATTTCCATGAGTCCAATAATGGTGAGAGAATCAAAACTTCCAGTAAAGGAGACAAAGAAGGGACAATCCGAATGACTGGCAGACTAAGAGCAGGTGGTTTCCCTGAAGCTAGCAGAAGACAGAGTCCTTAGGAAGGAGGGACAGTCAACAGCTCACCTGTTGAGAGAACACACAGGCAACATGTGCCTCAACAAGAGGTAAAAACAAAACTGCAAACTCTCAGTTGGCTCTTAGTAACAGACTGGGGATTGGTCCTGGATTTATTTTAAAAATTCACCTTTGTAAATGGTACCAAATAACATAACAGATCCTTAGACAATGTCTTCACCATTTAAAACAACAAATTCTCCTGAGCTGTGATGTGATAAAAAGAATGGCAGACACATGGGACCAAAAATCCTGGGTTCAGATGTCAGCTCTACACTGATTTGGAAGCCCTGGTAGCATTGTGGATTATGAGCGGGGCTGTTAGCTGCAAGGTCAACACAGTTCAAATCTAGCAGTCTCTCCAAGGGAGAAAGCTAAGGCTTTCTGCTCCCATAAAGATTTACAGCCTCAGAAACCCTATACAAGGTCTCAGTGAGTCGGAACCAACTCGACACCACACAATGACCACCACTTATTTAAACTCTCTAAATATGCTCATGGGGTTGGGGGACTTAAATCATATGTCATATATATGGGTCCTTAGCTCTGTGCTTGGCATACAAGAAAATCCTAAATCAATAAAAATTCTATTTGAAAAGTTTTGTAACCAAAAAAAGGGGAGTGATTAATCTTACAGTCCAGAAACAGAGGACCCTAGGACCATCAAGAGAGGAACACACAAATAGAATGTGGGACCTTATCCAGAGATGGAGGTAGAGATGGGGGCATGGAGGACTCTAGATTCATCAACTAAGAAGAGAAGGACTAAGAACTGGTGGCCAGGAGCAGACTTGCAGAATGTGCCCTTTGGAGATGTAATTTATTATATATGCCTGAGTGGGTTTTTTTGTTTGTGTGTTTTTTAAAAAAAAGCTAAAGTGGATAAAGAGAAATACTTTTAACTGATGGTATATGGAGGGGATTATAATCAATGTAATGAAACAAGTTATATGAATTGTTGAATGTGAAACTGATGATGTACCCTGTAAACTTTCACTCAATCCACAATAAAAACCTTAAATAAATAAATAAATAAATCCTATTTAAAAACTGTTGAAGTATTTGAGCATTAATATAAAAGCAATTGGCATGCAAACTATAAATATTCCTTTATCTACTCATTAAGCAAATTCCCTAAGTGTTCTTTAATTAGGCAACACTTAACCCAATTCCAGGTTATTTTTGTTTTTAAAAGAAATGAAATATTATATAATTGACTGTTCCATAATTCAGAGGTCATTGACTGGAAGATTTATGAAATATTATAAATCCCCATGGTCTTTGTGTTCAAGGAGGGCAAGTGTATGCACACGAAGCCAACATTTGAATCACCTACGGAAAAATTACATTTTATTTTGACAATTTACACCCACCTGCTTAAGATTCCTGGGGTTTTGTCATAATTTGAAGATGCTTTCATTACCAACAAATACACAGAAACAAAACCTCCATTAAGCAGAATGCTTTCAGGACCGGAAGTTGTAGTTAACTGAATTCCTAGACGCATATTAAATAAAAACTGTTATTGTTTCGTGTAATCTTTGCTGCCAAAAATTTAAAGCAAGAAAACAGATTCCCACAGTAGAGTGAATACAATTTAATCTTTCTTCAGTAGTTAAAGATTTTAAAGAATGTAAGAGACATATTTCATCTGAGTGTTTTCCTTATGCATGGAAAGCAAATCGGGGTTCAGAAAACCAGGGGTAAACTGAGGAGGGTGAGGGGACTACAAATCTGTTTTCTCAATAAATCCTCCCAGTTTGGTTTCCTGTTTGGAAATGTCTGCTTCCTTCCGATACAAAATAAGAAATTCCCAAGATTTACACCCAATCAAAGGGACAGTTAACAGATGTTTTGCTACTGCTTGTGTAGCAGGTAATACCATAAATTATTTTAAATAAAATATAATCCAGTTGAGCTGCCTTTGTGAATAGTTCTCAGTATATATCAACTGACAAACTCAGAGGCCTTCCGGAAGAAACAAGATATTCTGCATCCGTTTTCTCTTCTTTGGAAGAAGGGATCCTTCCGAAGTGGCAGGAAATGCATGGACTTACTAAGTACTTTTCATACATTCCCCTCCAATCCTCAAAACAACCCTGCGAGTAGTACTACCATAATTTTAGACAAGTGAGGAAACGAAGGCATAAAAAGGTATTATCGTTTGTATAAGCTTCTATCATTTGTATAAGTTACATACAGAGCCAAGATCCAAAACTTTCACTGCCACAAATTGCCTCTAGAAACAAGATGGCTGCCAGAAGAGCCCTCCTCTGAGGCAGCCAAAGGCAGTCTGGCATGCATGTTCCCACAAAGCGGTTGAGTGGGTGGTATTTCTACTCTTCCTTTTTTGTTTTCTTAAAGGCACAAATAGTTCCACATGCAGCATCTTGACACACTAAACCTACAAATGTCGTCACAGGTAATATAACACTAGAGACAGGAAGCACACAGCTGGACTTCCACACCTCAAATTATTGCTACAACAGGACGCATCCAGTCTCTTCTCCATTGTTTTAAACTCCCCTTTCTCTCTCATCCTCCTAGTGAGTCTGCAAACTGCTTTCTCACTCCATGTGATCACAGCCAGCTAAAAACTTCCCAGCAGCCATTTTGTTTCAGGATGGCAAACAGATCTACAAGGTCAGCTTAACACACACATATCGTGATAGTGCTCTTCAACAGCATGGCAGATTCAGTTATAAGGTATGTGTTGGGGGGTGAGGGTAGGGGATCAAGACACCTCTGAATGTGACCAGAAAACAAACATGCAAAGCTATTAATATGCCTAAAGCAGTTGAAATCGAGATCTCAGTTTGTTTGGCCCATGTGTCAAAGCTGACAGCCATTTTGTAAATAACCCATACACCCAGATCCCAAATTGCATTCTTAGCTGTATCTATAGAATCTTAGCTGATACAAGTATTTTCCCTGTAAATGTGACACATTTATTGAGGTTTGATATGCTTTGTTCCTGTGAAGTGAAAGAAACCCCTTTTGGTACACCAGGGGCCCAGTCTCACACAACTGTGTACATTCAATGATACCTTCCTTGCATGTAGCAGGCTCCAAGTCAAAGCTGTTACACTGAATACAAACCACTCTGTTTAGACAGATGCCTTGATTATATCAGACTTTTTAAGCCCTTGTTTCCAAGTAGGTTTCCTGCCACTGGATTTCATTCTGCTCCACTTGAAACAGAGCAAAAATGAATTCTTTAATAAACACCCGCAGACAAAGCAGACCCCACCACCACCTCTAGGCCCAAAGTGCACTATTTAGGCCATCATGATAACACAGTACAATTAGGAAAGCATTCAACCTAACAGTTTTGGATTCTATTTTCTTTATAAATACTTATTCATTTTCTAATTAAACAAACAATTAGTAGACAGCACAGCATGAGAAATTGCGTAGGTGTTACCATCTCTCCACACTGAGATATTGTGGCAAGTGACGCTAACTAAGGGGTGAATCAAATGTGTTTTTGCTCCTTAGGTCTGCAAAAACTGGAATGACCACACAGCCCAGCTTTTAAAGGATTGTTGCTGCTGTCTTTAAGTGCCGTTGAGTCAGTTCCGACTAACCGCGACCCTGTACAGGGTTTCTGAGGAACGGCTGGTAATTTATTGCTAGCCCCAAACTTGGAATTTTTAATAAGAGACAATTAAAAGGAGAACCAGACACTTAGATAAAGGGCAGATTGTTTGGATTGGAGGGTAAGGGGGAGGAGGGAGGAGCTATCTAAGCAAATGTATTCAAGGTAGTTCAGCTTACATTTTGTTTGTCTGTGTGATAGGATGTTGTTGTTGTTGTTATGTGCTGTGGAGTCGGTTCCAACTTATAGCGACCCTGTACAGGGTTTCTGAGGCTGTAAATCTTTACGGGAGCAGAAAGCCTCGTCTTTCTCCTGCACAACAGCTGGTAGTTTCGAACTGCTGACCTTGCGGTTCACAGCCCGATTCGTAACCACTACGCTACCAGAGCTCCATGATAAGATGTTACAACACTCAAACGGTCCCAGTCAGAAGCAAATCAATGACAATGAGCTATGCTTTGTTGTTGCTCGTTTTTACCAACGTTGAGTGTCTCATTCTAAACATACACAGGAATACAAGGCAAAGCAATGACCTCTATGGACAGCTCATGTGCTGAAACCTGCTGTGTCCATCTACACAAAATTAATATTTTCCTTTTGCTTAGTATTCTAAAAGAAAACAGATAGTTACAACCCTAAAGTTACTCTCCACTCCATAAAGGCAGATGGGGTGAGCGGCTTGCTCTCGCTCCACTAACAGTAGTCCATTACCACCTGTGCAGAAGGATGTGTCTGGAAACACAGACTATTTTTAAATCACATTCATTCATTCATTTAATAAATATTTTCTGAATCCCACATACGATGGATACCAACACCTTGGAGTTAATTCTGTGTCATGGCGACTCCATGTATATCAGAGTATAACTGTGCTCCATACAGTTTTTAAAGGCTGATTTGACAGAAGTAGTTCTAGGCCTTTCTTCTGGGATGCCCCAGGGTGGACTTGAACCTTCCAACCTTATGGCTAGCAACTCAGGGCATTAAACGTGTACACCAATCCAGGGGATCCCACTGGGGGTAACAAAAGCAATTCAAACCCACAGCTGTTGGGTTGACTCCAACCCATAGTGACCCTCTTACAGGTCAGAGAACTGCTCCTTACGGTTCTCAAAACTGCACATTTTTATGGGAGCAAGCCGTCTCATCTTTCTCCTTTGGAGTGACTGGTGGGTTTGAACTACTGACCTTGTGGGTAGCAGCCCGGTGCTTAACCCACTGTGCCACCAGGGCTTCCTTATACTGTGGATGTTGTTGTTGTTAAGTACATCGAGTCAGTTCCAACTTATAGAGACCCTGTATAGGATTTCCAAGGAGCGGGTGGTGGATTTGAACCGCCAACCTTGTGGCTCAAACTGACCTTGCAGTCTAGCACGTTATCCTGTAGCACCACACCAGGAAGAGAGGTACATAAACCAAAGTTCTGCTCTCCTGATCTTACCTTCTAGTGGGAAGGAAAGAGACAAAAGGATGTCATGTACACAAATGAAAATTTCAGACAATCTTAAGTTCTAAGAAGAAACACATAGTAGTGGAAGAAAGAGTAGATGGAGACGTAGGAGGGGGCTTCAAAAAGTTTGTGAACAAATTCCAGGATCTTTCAATTCCATTTTTCCACTCACTTGTTTTGAAGCTGCTTCATATATGGAGGGAGGAGGATGGGGGTGTTTTAGCTGGAGGCCCTTATGAGCTTTTATCTGAGCTGAAACAGGCAAAGGTCTGGAGAAAAGTATTCCAAGCAAAGGAAATGGCAAATACAATGATCCTGGGATGGAAAGGCACGAGGTCAGCATGGCTGAACTTAGCAAACAAGGGACACAGTGATGGCCGTGGAAATGAGGAGTCATGTGGCACCTTGTGGCCTTGTGGGGCTAGTAATGAGCTGTCCATTTTACTCTACCTGCAAAGGAGTTTTTAAACCAACAAGAAGCTATTAATTTAAACACAAACATCAAACACTTAGCGTTGATCATTTGAGAAAATAAAGGCTAGGAAGCGGGCTTATGATAAACACCATTTGGATAGGACCCTGGGGCTTATAAAGAGCTTCCACCTCATCAGCTCATTGGGATGCCTATATTGGGGGCAGAGAACATTGGAGGCTAAGAGCAAGCAATCAGAAGAGCTCCAAGCTCTTAATTACATACTAAGAACCAATTCATCCTGTCTCTAAAGTGGTTACAGAAGAAAACTCAAGAGACCATAGATGAAAGGAGGTGGCTTTCGGGTCTTCCCTCTGAAGACTTTAAGTCATCCCATTAAAATGACTTGGGAATTCAACACAGAGCTATTTATTATAGACCAAGTGTCCGTCAATGAATGAATAAAAAAATGTGGCATGTACACACAGTAGTAACATTATGCCGGCACTGAAAGATATGGGTGGCCCTTGACAACACGACACTGAGTGAAGTAAGCCACATGTGAAAGGACAAGTACCATATGATCTCCCACAGATGAGATGTCTAGAATGGACAAAAGCATAAAGACAAAAGGTTCTTAGTGGTTACCAGGAAATAGACCTGTTCTTATTGTTGTTAAAGCGCTGTCGAGTCCGTTCTGATCCGTAGCGACCCTGTCATAGGGTTTCCGAGAAGCAACTGGTAAGCTTGAACCTCTGACCTTTCGGTTCAAACCGACTTTGCAGTCCAGCGCATTAGCCCACAGTGCCACACCAGGACTCCAGGGGCTAGGCCTGGTGTCTGTTAATCAAAACGTTGGTGGTTTGAACCCACCAGCAGCTCCTTGGGGGAGAAGCCTTAGTAATCTGCTCCCATGAAGACTGTTGTTGTAAGTGCCATGGAGCTGGTTCTGGCCCATAGCGACCCTGTATAATAGGGTTTCTGAGGAGGAGCTGGTAAGCTTGAACCACTGACCTTGTGAATCAAGCTGTTTGCAGTTCAGCGCATTAACTCAGTGCCTAAGAAATTCTATGGGGTGGTTCTATTCAGTCATATAGGGTCACTGTGAGTTAGAATCAGCTCGAAAGCCCACCACAACACCAGCTAGGTGGAGTTACTTACCGCATGATGTTTCTGTTATGAGTGATTAAAAAAAGTTCTGGAAACAAATCATGGTGATGGTTGTGCAACATGATAAGTGTGATTAACACCAGTGGAAATGGTTAAAATAACAAATGTCAGGTTTCACATATCTTACTACAATTACGGAAAAAAAGATATAGTCTGCTGGCTGCATTGTCAGCGTTTGTCAGTCCTTCATGTACTTGATCGTCAACCCTAAAAACAACCCTGTCAGATGGGGAGAACCAACAGATTTTACACCTGGGGAGCCCAAGGCTGGTGAGGTAGGGGGGACGGGACTTACTTAAGGGAATTAGGCCGTGGCATTTGAGGAGTCCTGGTGTGGAGCTGCGGGTTAATGCGCTGGACGGCAAGGTCACTTTGAACCAAAAGGTCGGAGGTTCAAGCTCACCAGTTGCCCTTTGGAAACTCTATACAGGGATGCTGTGGGTCTACAACACTTCAAAAGTTAGGATTCGTTCCTGGTTTTCCATACCTCCTTTGTTATTTCCAGGTGATGTTTGCTGTCAGGGTAGGGGAAAATGCACAAAACGAAAACACTGGTGAGGCCACTGAAGGGTTAGTCTTTCTCAGAAGTCTTCAGGCAGCCTCTCTAAGAACAAAAAGTCTTCTAAGAACAAAATTTCTGGATAGCATCCAGCTCCAAGCAAAGGAAAAAGGTTAGTCCCTGCTCCGATAATGTCATTGTTGAGTGTGCAGTCAATTTTGACTCATATAGTGACCCCATGTGACCGAACAGAACTGCCTCCCAGGGCCTCCTCCCAGGCTAGTCTCTCTGCCACAGAGTCACTGGGTAGATGGGTTCTGAACCACCAACCTTTTGGTTAGCAGCCAAGCACTTAATCATTGTGCTACCAAGGCTCTGATTCTAACTAACTGTGTGATTTCTGACCTGGTTGTTTCTCTACCTCTCTGAGCTGGTTTTCTCTCCTGTATAATCGAAATACTAAGAATTGCAAGAGGGCTCGTACCTCAAAGGATTAGTAGGCCTTTTTCACAAGATGGGCAGTGTCTAGGAGAGGTAAAATGACGTAACCTATGATATGTGTGCCCTTATCCAGTCTGGTTCACTCAGTGTCCTGGAACACTTCAAGGAAAAGCCTTACGTCCTCAGAGGTACACCGGACAGATGAGAAGCTGTGAGGGGTCCTCAGTCACCCTTCAACCACTTTCCAGACGTACCGGTACCTCCCTGTTCGGCCCCTGACAGGAATGAGCTCACTGTACTCAGAAGAGACTGGAACTGTTCTCACAGTCGGGTTCACTGATAAAACCAAAAAGGTGAAGACTAGAAGCTCACCTTTTGCCATTTTTCAGATGGATCTGGCATTTGGTTCTATGAAATGTGGTAATGCTGGTGAAATACTCTTCAGCTTAAAGTATTTTTTAAAAAAGCAACAGTGTTTCTCAGCTGCTAAACACACCACAGTTCCAGACTCACGATGCCTTCTTACACGAGGCCTGCACCGTTTTGAAGCTGGGGCTCCGTGTCTTCCTGTAGTAACAGAAATTGATGCGGCCCATCTGTGCTGCTTCAGGACAAACAAGAATGAAGTCACCGTGCTTAAAATAGCTTTGTGTGGAAGAGCTGACAGCAGCCCTCTCCCTTCAGTCTCCTGGAGGACTTCCACACAGGATTTCAGAATCTTAGCCTTGTGCTTGGTTCACTCAACGTGCCCCCATGTAGGTCAGGCAAGCGCTTGTGAGCAACTTTCCTTTGTAGACAGCACTCTGAGAGCGATTTTCCTCAAGATGAACGTTTACCCAGAAAAATGTGTGCGGTCTCCTCTTTGCCCTGTTATTTAATTTTGTGGCATTCCCACCTTCCTCTCTACCATTTCAGTACCACTATAAAATGCATCACTGCTTGACTATTTGGTTTGTGCTGCTAGAAGCTATGTCACTGGTGTTTCAAATCCCACAGGGTAACCCAAGATGAGACAATTTTTGGTGGAGGACCCAGACTAAGACTAGGAAGAAAGGCCTGGAGATCTACTTCCAAAAATTCATCAACAAAAAGGACCCAGAAGTTCCTGAATGGCTCCGCTAACAAGTAAAAGGCTAGTGACTCAAATCCATCCATCCCGAAATACCTTGGAAGAAAGGTCTCGCAATTTTGCTTCTAAAGATAACAACCATCGAAAACCTGTGGAGTGAAGTTCTGTTCTGAAACACATGGGGTCGCCACGAGTCAGAATCAGCTCAAATTAGAGACCACATGCCCTAGAAAGCCAGAATTGTCACCAAAAATATATATAAAATGATTCAGTTCCCTTGAATTATTTTTCAACTGAAGATTTTGAGTTTAAGATTTGATACACAGGGAACTTAATCACAACAGGCTCACTGAAAGGGCAAGCCTCAATCTTACCTTAGGAAACAGCCTTGCCAAATGCAGCCCTGCATACAGCCTGGTCCACGACCACACAGACACAACACGCAGGCATGACACTCAGGCATCACACACATACTGATTCAAAGAACATGCCGACTGTTTCGGTGTCACACTAGATCTTTTCCTACCAGTTTTAGATCCCTAAGAGCTTCCCTGATACAGCCCCAGTATGTAAGTGCACCTGACCCAAGTCAGGGTGTTCTCAACGGTCTCTGCCTAAGCAAAGCTGGACAAGGAAGAAGGAAGACAGAGACCAGGCATATTTAAATCGCAGTGCTGTAAACCATGAACTGCCAGGAGAAGGAACAAACCTGTCTTGGAAGAAGTACAGCCACAAAGTTCCTTGGATGTGAGGCTGGGGAGATGTTTTCAGAAGGGACAAAGTCCTGAAGACGGACATCATGCTTGGTAAAGTGGGGGTGTCGGTGAAAAAGAGGAAGATGCTCAGTGAAATGGATTTTAACCTACCTGCTAATGTGAAGAGGGCTTGGGTTTCATTCTGTTACATGAGGCAACTCAAGGGTAGCTAGCAACATATATGTTTAAGTGACAAGTTCAGAGCTAAGATCTCCCCAAAAGTATCGCATCGTCTCCCCTCTACTTTGATATATTGCACGCATTTTAGAGATAGTTTTAGCAAACTGTGCTTTTGTTGTTAAGGGCCACACAAAGTTTAGTATATGTATTTATGGCAATGAAGTTAGCACGGTCTCAAAGAATTCTAGACTGTAAAATCCTGGTGCAGACACTGGGGAAACCAGTTAACCTCTCTAAATCCTCTATCGTATAAGAAATAACATGAGGACATTTTTTCAAATAACTCCAACACTGTAACACAGAGCTTGTAGGCACTAACCCACCCTCTGATTCATCACATTAACGAGTGTCACTATAGACCAGACTCCAGGAACAAAACAATCATGGATACTCATTGGATATTTTTCATTAAAAATGTGCTTGTGCTGCCTTGCTTAAAACAGTACCTCCGCCTTCCCTATCTGTAATTTCACTTCGACCTGAAGCGCTGAAAGCAGAAATGGTTTTGGAATCTTACAGATCCAGCTCAAAGGGAGCCATGCATTTGTCATTTCTGCTCTAGAGCATAACTTCAGGGTCAAAGATTTACACCGTCACAATTGAGACGAGTCATTGAGAACACAGTTCAGCGTATGTGTTAGTTTATGGTTCTGCCAAGACCAGGTTGGAACCTCATACGAGGTAAGGTGACTTGTGAGGTCAAGACCTTTAGCTAGTAAGTAAACCAAGCCCAGTCAGTGCCTGCATCTCAACACAGGTTTGTTCTTCTATTCATCCCTGCAACTTCTCTAAGAGGTGGGAATAATCTTCTTCACTTAATAATACAGGAACTAAGAAAGCAATTGCTTCTTGGAGTCTCTGGATGATATCAATAGTTAACCAAGGCTTCGAACTCATTCGAAATGGTTCAGTCATGGCTGATGCAATGAGTGTGTTGCATAGCAACCAGTGTGGGACTAACCTTAGCAAGAAACAGGCTGTTCTACTCAACAGTGGCAGCCATGATGGAATCGTTTCTAACAGGTTCAGAGCTCTGAGGTTAATGTATTCTGCTGTAAGCCAAAACCCTGGAAGTTCAAATCTACCCAGAAGTACCTCAGAAAAAAGGCCTGGCAGTCTACTGAAAAGAAAAACAAAACAAAACTAAACACTGAAAACTCTATGGAGTGCAGTTCTAACTTGATACACGTGGGGTCAGTTTGAGTTGGATGTGACTGAACAGCAACTGGAAAGTGGTTTCTTAACATTTGGATCTTGTGCTATAACCCTCCAGCATTCAGTCTAGCTCCGGACCCTCACTGAGAATCTACCTGGGAACTTAAAAAAAATTACTGCTACCCAAGTCCCATTTCAGATTAATTAAATCAAACTATCTGAGAGTGAGGCCCAGGCACTAGGATCTTTTAAGAGGCTTCTTGAGAATTTGTGCCAAAATACAAGTTGCAGAGTAACAGCCCATGAGCCAAACTGAACCCACAAACCCTTAAAAATCAGATTTCATGGCATGCCTTGATTTCTAGCTGCTTCTAAAATCATGATGCCTGCCATAGTTGGCATTGGCTACATGTGGCTATTCAAATTAAAATTAGTTAAACTGAACTAAAATGGGAAATTACGTAGTCTCATTTCAAGTACTCAATGGTCATCTATGGTTACCTTACTGTGCAATGCAGATAGCGAACGTTTCCATCACTGCAGAGCGTTCTAGTGGACACTGGCCCAGTCCTCCGTTCCCACAAGGCACTACAGGCCAGAAAGCCATCAGCCTGTTTGACACAGGGCTGTGTTTCTCCTGATGGCATTGGCTCAATTCATGCATTCACATGACCCAGCCCTGGGAAGGCATATGCAAACCCTGCCTAAACATTGTTACATGTGATATCTAAACACTGCAGAGGGCTAGTTGTAGCTGTTGCTGGGTACCGTCCAGCTGCCTCTACTCATGGTGACCCCCAAGTGACAGAGCAGAGCTACAGATACCGGTTCTTTCTTCCATAGAGCCACCGGGTGAGTTTGAACCACCAACCTTTCAGTGAATTACTGGGGGAGTGCTTAACAATTTGCATCTCCAGAGCTCCCTTGTGATCGGACTCAAACCACCAACCCAAACCCAATGCCGTGAAGTCAATCTGGACCCAAAGCAATCCTATGCAGGATTTCCCAGACTGTCCATCTGTATGGGAGCAACAGTCTCATCTTTCTCCTGAGGAGCAGCTGGTGTGTTTGAGCCACCAGCCTTGTGGCTAGCAAGGTAACATCTGAGATCTGAGTGTTGTTTATGTGTTGTTCAGTGGGTTTCTGAGGCTGTAAATCTTTGCAGGAATACAAAGCCCCCTCTTTCTCCCATGGAGTGGCTGGTGGGTTCAAACTGCAGATCTTGTGGTTCACAATCCAGATCCGATTGTTATTATTGTTAAGTGCAGTCATGTAGGTTCTAATCCAGTGACCCTGTATAGGGTTCCTGAGGAACGAGTGGCTGGTGAGTTTGAACCACCGACCTTGTGGTTCAAACGGACCTTGACGTCCAGTGATTCAGGCTGCTAATATCAAGCTCAGCAGTTGGAAATTATCAGCTGTTCCGCGGGAGAAAGATGAGGCTTTCTGCTCCCATAAAGATGTACAGCCTGGGAAACCCTGTGCAGGTGAATTGGAATCAACTCACTGACAGGGACTTTAGTTTGGTTTAATCTCTATGGAAACAGACTGTCAGATCTTCTTCCAGTGGAGTGGCTGGTAGGTTTGAAACACTGACCTTTCAGTTAGCAGCTAAGCACTTAACTACTGTACCACCAGTAGTTAAGTGTATTAATAGTATATACCTATCAAAGTAATATTGTTGTTGGGTGCCCCTGGGTCAGTTCCAATTCTTGGCAACTCCATGTGACAGAAGAGAATTGTCCCACGGGGTTTCCACGGCAGAAGTAGATCTACAGATCTTTCTCCCACAGAGTTGCTTCTTGTTGTTGTTAAGTGCCGTTAAGTCAGTTCTAACTCATAAGCAACCCTGTGTAGGGTTCCCAAGGAGCAGCCGGTGAGTTTGAACCCCTGACTTTGTGGTTCTAACTGACCTTGAGGTCCAGTTCGTATCCACAGCGCCACACTAAGACTCCAGAGCTGCTCAGATGGGTTTAAAGAACCACCTTTTCCAGTTTACAGTCAAGTGCATTATACTAATAGGCTATTATAACAATGCTTCCGTTATAGTATTATAATTTTTCTATCACAGTTGTCTCTTTACAAGGGATTCCAGGCCCTAACTACCTGTACTCTTAATAGAGAAATTCAACCCACTACACCTGTCAGAGTCCTGGTGTGGGCTCTGTAGGTTAGTGCACTGAACCATAAGGTTGGTTTGAACCTCAAGGTCAGCGGTTCAAACTCACCAGCCGCTCCTCAGAAACCCTATACAGGGTCACCAGGAGTCAGAACTGAATTGATGGCACTTAACAACAACAACACTTGTCAGAGACCATTCATCTGCGCCAGGTACAGTGTTTCTATAGGTAGGAAGGAAGGGCACGCTCGGTGACCTAAATAGGTAAGGCTACAAGGCAGTCACACTCACTGTCTTTACGCCATCATGCTTGTTTGGTGCCATCAAGTTGACTGGGACTCACAGCAGTGCTATAACAGGGCAGAACCGTCCCTAGGGTTTTCTAGGTATAATCTCTATAGGAACTGACTGCCACATCTTTCTCCTGAGGAACACCTGTGTGGATTCAAACTGCCAAATTTTTAGTTAGCAGCCAAGCACTCAACCAGTGTGCCACCAGGGTTCTTATCCCCAGTTCCTAGATGAGGAAGCCAATCAAGGCCGCAACGACCCTCAGAGCCAGAGCATCACAGGACGGGTGCTCCCTAATCTAATCCCAGGGAAGCAAGTGAATCATGTGTCCAGGGCCCCTGGGAGTTAGTGACTGCATACGGAGCAGGAAAGGAAGGTTCTCACAAGTGGGACCCACCACGATTCTGTGGTCCAACACAAAGAATAGGGACACTGAGTTCTGTTTCCTCCCAAGTGAAAAGCTGGACTTCTGAACGCATACACCAATGTAAACAACACAGGGAAGCTGTGGCATCCTTCAAAATAAAATAAAACCATGTCCTCAGCAACGAACTTTCCACTCCCCATCATGGCAAACACCAGCATGGTGCTCCCCAGCATGGCGCTCATCATCATGGGGCTCCCCAGCATGGCAGACAAAGATACCGACTCGGGATATTCCTGTATTTGGTTTATATTGGAGGAGCTGTTTCAAGGACAAAAGGCCCTGCTTTTAAACCATCTCTGCATTTGTCTGCTTGTTTAGATAAGCTTTTTAAAAATGCCCACAATGAAAACATGCCCATCCTAAATATACACAAGGGAGCTTCAAAAAGTTCACGGAAAAATTCTATGATCTTTTCACTCCATTCTTCCAAGAACTTTTAGAAGCCCCTAGTATATTTTGACTCCTGGTATGGAGCTGTAGGATCAGCACTGGACTGCGAGCCACAAGACTGGCAGTTCAAACCCACCAGCTGCTCCTCGGTTTAAACCTTTAAGTCAGAACCGACTCAATGGCACTTAACAGTAACTTTAAAGTATATTTTGAGTTATTTCCAATGATACGAACACCTGACTACTGCTGCACTGCTGAGTTTAAGTCATACCGCCTTTTGGAAGTGCTTTCTACAGTGTCATTATTGGATGCCCAACTCAATGGCAACTCCACATAAAACGAAACAAAATGCTGCCTGCCCTGCATCATCTACATGATGGGTCATGGATCAGACTGTTATAATGCATAGGGCTTTCATCGGCTGGTGGTTGGAAATAGGTTGCCAGGTCTTTCTTACTGCTTTCTATGTAAGTATTGTTGCTAGCCACTATCAGTTTGGACTCATGTGGACCCCATGTGTACACAACAAAACTGCTCCATGGGGTTTTCACAGCTGTGACCTTTTGGAAGCATTTTGCCAGGCCTGTCTTCCAAGGTGCCACTGGGTGGATTCCAACAACCTTTCAGCTACTAGTCAAGTGCTTTCTTGTGCCACCCAGGAGTCATATAAAATTTAACTAATATAACTTAACCTAACTAATATAATGGAACCAACTCAATGGCACTTAATAACAACAGCAATATAACCTAGGAGTCATAGTTCAGTGCTGTAGGGTGAGTAATGGGCTGCTAACTGCGAGGTCCTCGGTTGAAACCCACCCGCTGCTCCTCGGAAACCCCGTACAGGGTTGCTATGAGTGCGAACCTAGTCCACAGCACTTAGCATAGTGTTTGGCACATTCATATGTCCTGTAAGTAGTAGCTTCCCTTACTCACAATAACAGGCATATCTGAAGGCGACTATGGGCCAGGTTTACACATATTTTTTACACATATTTTTATGTATTTTTCTCCTCAATCCTCCATAGGTACTATTATCACGCCCACCCAAGGTACAAAGAAGTTATGGTAACTTGTAAAAGGTTTTGTTTGGGTTAAAAAAAGAAAGTAAAAAAAAAAAAAAAAGGCATAGTCAGGATTGAACCCAAATCAAAAGTTCGTAAGCAGTTTGCAAGTTAACAAGCGGGTGTCTGGTACGATCTGTACCAGAGTAATTTGCCCTCTTCCATTTCACACTGAAATGGTTTCCGTGGTCATTTGTACGTGGACTGAACAGGGTGTGGGGCCACCCCATCATCTTCAACAGCCTCCCTCAAGGTGCCTTCAGCCCTATTGCTGAGCTGAGGCACTGAGGCTCCCTGTGGCCTCACAACTAGAATGCAGACCTAATATGGAGACCCTTCGAAGCTTCCTCTTCACTCGGGGCAAATAGCCCTTTGGTGAAGAAGGTGGTGGTGGGTCAGTGGTGGAATCCTCACCTCCCATGCAACAGACCTGAGTTCAGTTCCCAGCCAATGCACACCAGGCTTAGCTATTCCCCATCTCTAAGTGGAGGCTGCATGTTGCTGTGATGCTGAACAAGTTTCAGTACAGCTTCCAGACTAAGAGAGACTAGGAAGAAAGACCTGGCCATCTACAATGAAAACTTTATGGATCACAACCATGGGATCTCATTCCCTTGGGATGGGTTTGGAGGCCGTCTCAACATCAGTGAACAGCAACAGGCAAGGCCACAAGAATGAGGTGCAGACAGGGCCACAGAAAAGCCCAATCTCAGGAGAATAAGCATTTGGGTTTGAACCACAAGAACAGGAAGATGCTTGCTGCAGCCTCCAGTCCTTCAGGGAAAGACAACAGGGGATGGAGCAGCCAGGCTGGCCCTGGTGAGGGAGAAGTAAGCCTGGAGAAGGGAGAGTCCCGGCCAATGGGTGGGGCACAGACGGCAAAGGCCATCCACCAGGGCTAGTGAGTAACTGCAAGCCTGGCTCATGGCAGCCCTGACCACAAAGCCAGGGAAACAAAACACGGAGGGAAATGACACAGTCTAGATTTTCTCCTTATGGCTCCCAAAAAGTACCTATGACTAGATGCAGTGATGTCAGATAGCATGGCAAGCTGAATTTGAACTAACCACAATCAAAGGGGAGAAAAAGGATTTATCTGAAGATGAATCACAGCCCTAACCATAGTCCTGATGGAAAGGGGGAGGGAAGGGAGGCAGATGAGCTTCGAAATACATTTAGTCTTGCTTTTTGAATTTACAGATTATCATCCGGATTCCTTCTCCCCTGACCAATGGCCCTTTCAGGCCATCTGGGCTTCCCTCCTGATGCCATTTTTCCTAACGCAGTGACTCAGTACATTGAACTGTATCTGGCTGCATCTATTTTCATGTGATCAAAGCCTGATGTAGTAATGTTCAATATTATAATGCTCCCGTTTAAAAGGAGGAAGAAAGAAAGGTTCTGCACACAATATGCATTTGGTTCAAGAGGACATATAGTACAGAAGTTAGAAAAAAGAAAATAATTAAATTTTAAAAGGAAAGATGGGGATGTGAGGCTGGTCATCACCCCACTAACCACCAGGGTTAGTTCAGCTGATTTAGCTGGCTAGTGGGTACCATCTCTCCATGTGCACCCCCGCCGTGAGGCTCTGAGTTGACCAAGGACAACCTTCCCTGGTAGAGGACCGTCCTTTGGCCAAAGGTAGCCGAGCAGCTGCATTCCCTTACTAGAAACTCCAAACAAAATTGAAAGAAGGGAAGAGTGGCTTCAAACACCCTGACTCAAGGAATTGGAACAACTTCACACATGTTCCCCGGCAGCCTGTGGCGTGCTTATCAAATACTAAATCCCCAAACCAAACCAAAGCTACTGCCGTTGAGGAGACTGCCACCACTGGCTCATCTTACTGTTGCTGTTGTTAAGTGTCACTGAGTTGGTTCCGACCCACAGCGACCATGTCTAGGGATTCTGAGGAGCGGTTGGTGAGCTTGAACTGCTGACCTTGAGGATCAAACCGACTTTGCAGTCCTGCACATTAACTCACAGCACCACATTTACTAGGGGATTTCAAAAAGTTCCTGGAAAAATCGATTAAAATTAAAAAAAAAATTTTTTTTTTCAGGTTTTTATTGTGATTTGAGTGATCGTTTGCATGGGGGAACATCAGTTTGTTTAATGGCAATGATTACAACCCCCTGCATGCTTCATCATTCCACAGTTATTTGCTTCTATTCCCTGGTTTTTTGTTTTTGTTTTTTGGATGTGCAACAAAACACTCAGGAATATACAATCATTCAAACAGCCAAAAGGGCACACCTTGCCCCCTGGCTGCCAGCACACAGCCCCTCTCCCTCCCTCCATAAGCCTAGCGTGCTCAGCTGCTCCGTCTCTCCATGTCATCATCTCAGCCTCCATCTCTGGCATTGCTGCTTCTCTGGGTAGGCAGCGTCCCACACTGTGCTCCCATTCTTCTCCCTTGATGGTTCCAGGGTCCTCTGCTCCGAGACAAAATGAAATTTTTTCAAGAATTTTTGAAGCCCCCTAATATATATCAGGAGTCCTGGCAACTCCACAGGAGAAAAGACCTGGGGATCTGCTTCCATAAAGATGACAGTCTAGGAAACCTCATGGTTTCTATAGGGTCTGTCCTATAGGGTCACTATGAGCTGGAATCCACTTGCAGGCACATAACAACAACAATCTATAGATACATATCCTCCTGGCCTTGGGCTTGATTTCAACTGGGTCAGAATTCCCAACAGTGTTAGCTTCTATGCCAACCTGAACAGGATGCAGTGACATAAGGTCCATCTCTGGAGACAAGAGTCAGGACAAGTCCTTGGAAGGTCATGGCAGAGATGAACAGCAGTCTTTCCAAGATGAAGAAACCAGATGCCATATCTGGGCCATCTTCTCAGGCAGCAAATAACACCAGAACCAGGGCAAGTGAAAGTACCAAAACCATCAACGGATGGCTGAGTACCACGCCCAGGCCAGAGACCTGAAACACGGTGGGTAAAAGCCCCAAGGTGCTGATGTTAGATCTGGGTTGCTCAGGGATTGCTGACAGACCAGAATGATGTTGAGGACTCCAGGGAGGGCTGAGCCACCAGGCGGTTGGGTTACTGAATTTCTCCATCGCCTTCACCAAGTTAAGCAGGAGCTTTGGTTGCTTGGGGGGCAAAAAGATGACCTAGATGTCTTAGGAGTCTCAAATACTGATCATATGAACAAATGGAATTTTTTATCTGACAACAGAACAAGAGAAGAGAAAAAACTCATTTAGCTAACTGCCATGGCCCAAACTTTGAAACCACAAATGCATTAACATGAGTAGAAATGGCCAGAGTAAAATAAAAATATCTCGTTATTCTTGTTTCTTGGGTAAATGAACCATAAAAGTGTTTGCATTCTTTCCAGCTTCTTCTTTTTCAGTATCTGATACCTCCGCTATTAAAAACCATCTCTAAAAAGTCTTTGTTGAGCATCAGAATGAGACAGCTGGGTTACTGGCACGCGGAAATGTTCAATCTTGTCATTTTGAAAAAGGAATTCATAATCATAATTAATGAAGCTTTTGTCTATGCCAAAAGGAAAATCTAAAGGCTCAACTATGCTTAAGTAAATTCTCCCTCAGCCAACTGCAATACAATTTTATAAATTTCAGAGCAACAGAGAAAAACAGGATTTTGCAGGCCTCCAGCACTAACAGAAAGGCCAACAAGCAGGCCGCCATATTTCAAGGAAGAAATTGGGTTAGAGATGCCAACTGCTGAAAGGGTGTAACGTTTCCTTCTCCTCCATAAAAGAAACAGTAATCAGGAGCTTCAGCAGCCGGAGATGGGTGCTGCTACAGGTATTGGAAGCTAGAGTCCTGGGGTGGCACTGTGGGTTAATGCACCAGACTGCAAAACCGTTTGAACTGCAAAGTTGGTGGTTCAAGCTCACCAGCTGCTCCTCAGAAACCCTATACAGGGTCGCTATGGGATGGAGTTGACTCAACAGCACTTAACAATAACAACAACAGGTATTTGAAGAGGAGTGCAGTAGCTCTGTACAATAAGCACTTGGCTGCAAAGCCCAATGCTGGTGGTTCAAGCCCACCAGCTGCTTCACTGTAGAAAGATGAGGCGCTCTGCTTTCACAAAGATGCACAGCCTCAGAAACCCTATACAGGGTAGCTGTGAGTTGAAATCAGCTTGACAGCACTTAACAACACTATGTATTTGAATGATTCAGTAACTCTTTGAGAGTGTTAGGCATCATCAGGCATAGAACCCAGACAACCATTACCTGCCCAAAATATCAACAAAAGGTAATTCAGAGTTAGATGGATGAACAGTGAGAGTTGCTTTGGATTAAAAGCCTGGGGAGAAACACTAGAGAAGTTGAAAACGCTTACGTGAAAACTAGTGAAACATTTCAAAGAGTCTTCTTATGATTAATTTTCCCTTTACATGACTTTTAGATTGATATAACATAAAAGCCCAACTCATTAATTCAACAACGTTTTATGCCAAGTGTCTGAATTGGGTAGATAATAACTGGTTTGTTTTGTTTTTATATATGCCATACGTCACGTTAAAGGTTCAGGGTAGAGTCGTGAATAAATCACAAAATACTGCCAAGGTCAGGGTCCACAGGAAGCAGGAATGCAGAGTAACTTGCTAATGGGTCTGGAGTTTCATTTTGGGATAATGAAAAGGTTCTAGAAAAACACTTTTTGTTGTTAAGTGTTGCCGAGTGGGTTCCAACTCATAGCAACCCTGTATAGGGTTTCTGAGGCTGCAAACCTTTTCAGGAACAGAAAGTTTTATCTTTCTCCCATGAAGCAGTTGTTGGGCTTGAACCACTGACCTAGTGGTTCACAGTCCAGTGCTGATCCTACAGAGCCACCATGCTCCCTTAGAACTAGACAGAGTTGGTAATTTACAAAATGCCACTGCTTTTAACACGGTTGATTCTGTTATATGAATTTCATCCCAATTAAAACAAAAGCAAAAACCATTCTAGGGACATACTAGGACTCAGTATTTGGTAATACCTCTCTGGCCCTGAACACATCATAGGTTGCACAGGGGCATAGAATGTGGAGGACAGGAAAGCCCAGGTTCTGGGTCTGGAGCAGAAGACGATGTCCCCTAACACCCTTCAGGAGTGAGAAAAGGATCCCCAAGGAAGGGCTCCCTGAGAAAAGCCTTGAAGTTAGTTAGGCAAGGTTTGCAGGTGAGGGCAGGGAGAGGAGAAGGCAGAGTGCATGCAAAGGCAGGGATAACAGATAGACTCGAGTATTCAACATAGCAGGGGCCTGGGAGGGGGGATATCCAAACAGGAGAAACACATTCAGGGTGCCATTAGGATACCCCTAATCTAATAAGGAGCTCTGGTAGCGTAGTGGTTATGAGTCAGGCTGCTAACCTCGAGGTCAGCAGTTCGAAACTACCAGCTGTTTTGCAGGAGAAACATTAGGCTTTCTGCTCCCGTAAAGATTTACAGCCTCGGAAATCCTACACAGACTCTCTATGAATCAGAACCGACTCCACGGCACACTACCACCACCACCAATCTAAGAAAAACAAAATGCCCCACATCAGGACTCCAATCTAAGAAGAACAAAAGAGTAAGCTGAAAATTCTTAACATGACATTTAAAATTCCTAACAGGTAAGTTATGTTTATAATACTTATGAACAAAATACTAAATTACTAGTCAAAATCATAAAGCAATCAGGATGAAGAAAGATTTGAAAATGTCCGTAAAGTCCTGCAGGGGTTGGGGACAGAGAGGTGGGAGGAGGTGGAATCAAGAGTGAGTGAGGCACCACAGGATCTGACAGTGCCAGGGCCCCCAGGAGCCACATGCTGCCTCACAGCTGTTGGGGGCTTCACAGTTTATAACATGTTTTCACCACCTCCACCACAGTTGAACTCCAGTCACCCTGACAAGCAGGTATGGAATGACCTGTCATCTCACGATGAACTGTCAACGATAAACTGAAGTGGGTCTGACTGTGGCGACCCACTCAAGACCCCACAGCCAGAAACAGCAGACCTGGTCAGGAGCAATCTCCTGACCTGTCTAGGGAGCCCTTCCTTGGGAATCCTTTTCTTACTGGGTTAATGCGTCAGACTGCAAAGCCGTTTGAATTGCAAGGTGGGTGGTTCAAGCTCACCAGCTGCTCCTCGGAAACCCTGTACAGGGTCACTATGGGTTGGAATTGACTCGATGGCACTTAACAACAACAAAACAAAGGGCGTTAGGGGACCCCTCTCTGCTCCAGATCCAGAATCTGGGCTCTCCTGTGCTCCATACTCTATGCCCCCATGCAGCCTATGAGTGTGTTAAGGGCAAGAGAGGTAACCTGGTCTCAGCTGAGCCACCCTCTATGAAGGGGCCAGCTTGAGTGGACTGATGACCCAAGCACTCTGCTTATGTTCGACCATTTTTCTTATTTTATTCAACCTTTTTGGCAGAAAACATGGGTATTATCACCTGGGAAAACGACTTTGTGGTTAAGACATGAACTCTCTAGAATCTTCCACACTCAGTCTTTCCACACATGAAGCATCATGCAAACACTGTCCAATTTCTAAATTCATACTCTACGTAGAAGTAATTTAAAACCAAACAAAGCAATCAAGCTGCGCCTAGTTGCCTCATGACAAGACATAAATTGCCAAATAAAAACCTTGTAAGGTCAGTAATTCTCAACCGGGGTGATGTGCCCCCTAAGGACGATGTGGCAATCTCCGGAGACATTTTTTGGCTGATACAACTGGTAGGGAGAAAGGGACGCTACTGGTAACTAGTGGGTAGAGGCCAGGGATGTTGCTAACTATCCTAAAAGGCACAGAACAGCCCCACAGCAAAGAATTACTTGGCTCCGAACGTCAGCAGTGACAAAGTTGAGAAACCCTATGTTTCTCAATTCCTAGGTAGTTTGATACAACTGGTATCTGAGGAAAAAAGTTCAGGGCTAACAGGGCACACAGACCAGAAATACACTCCAAGCTCTGCAACTTCAAGGGTGTGAGATAGCTTAACCAAGCTTAACTTCAAAGCTGCTTTTCTTGTTTGCATAAGGGATTCACCTACCTCCCTCCTCCGTATGATATGAAGCAGCTTGAGGGCTAGCGCAGTACCTCAGCAGGTAGTTGTTGTTGTTAAGCTCTGTCCAACCCTGAGTAGGATTTCTGAGGAACAACTGATGGGTTTGAACTGCTGAGCTTGTGGTTTGCAGTCCAGTGTTGATCCTGCCATGCCATACCAGGAGTCCTCAGCAGATAGAGGACCCGCAATAAATGTTCGGTGCCAAGGCTATGCTAACATCTACCTGCTACAGGCAAAGGCTCCAGGTACCTCACTGTTTACAAATTGCAGACCAGGGCAATAGGTGTTCATCCAAACAAAGCTAAAGGCAATTTTACTCACCTCCAATCCTGTGGGCTCTGTGGACTGTGGGTTAATGGTGGACTGCAAGGGCGCTTTGAACCACTAGGTCGGTGGTTCAAGTTCACCAGTCGCTCCTTGGAAACCCTATACACTATGAATTGGAGCCAACTCAGACAGCATTTAACAACAATCTCATTAAGGAGTCAGGGTGTGGCACTGCAGAAAAGCACTGGACTGATAACCATAAGGTTGGTGGTTCAAACCCACCAGCCACTCCTTGGAAACCCTATACAGGGTTGTTCTGAGTCAGAACTAACTGGATGGCACTTAACAACAACAATCTCATTAAAAAATTCCTGGAATTCATTAAAGAATTCCTGCTTGACTATGAACTGAAAGGCTGGAGGCCCCAGTTCACCCAGAGGCACCTTGGAAAAAAAGCCTGGTCATCTACTTCTGAAAAATCATGAATTGGTTTTTAAAATCTAAATGAGATTTTAAAACAAAACAAAATCACAACTATTTTTTATTTTGTTTTAAAATCTCATTTAGATTTTTTTAAAACTTAAGAGTCTAGATACCTGCAGGAAACACAGTAAGCTCTGAAGGATAAGCACTAGACTGTGAACCATACGTCGGTGGTTCAAGCTCACAAGCAGCTCCATTAGAGGCAGATGTAGCTTTCTGCTCCTGCAAAGATTTACAACCTCAGAAACCCTATAAAAGGTTGAGATAAGTCTGAACTGACTCTATAGCTTTGTAACAACTAGATACCTACGTCAGAAACACTGCCCTTGCCCCTAAGCCCACCTGTGACTGGTGACCATGGAGACCAATAACCCTGGGAGGTCAGATGGCACATTGCATTTCTACAACTCGTTATTTCCTCCAATTCCAGAACAACCACACATCTTGCACTTGGATTTAAATCCTATTATCCAAATGAACTCATGCTCTCAGATTCACCACCAGCCTTTAAACCATCACAGATGGTAATCACGTGCTTCACTGGCAAATCAAGGGCTGGGATTGGGGCCCATTATCTCTGGTGCTCAGAGCTGGAGGGTTTTGAGAGAAGGGGATCAGGAACGGCCAGCCGTTTTTCTTTTGTCTGCTATCAAGCACACTTCTGGTCAACCAAATGGATTCAACCAAAATCCATGGCGTAATAACACCCATACAGTCCTGCATTCTCATCATTCCAAAGAGAAGCCCACAGGTCACCAGAACGGGAAGAAAGGTTCCAGCTCCTCCATAATGCTTTTGCGCATTATCAGATACCTTTGGCCATCTTTGGGAAACTATGCCTTGCCCTACTTCTGACAACCACATCAAAAGGATATATAGCAAATGTCACTTCCAACTTAACAGAAACAGTATTTTTACCGCATTTGCAATCAATCAGCCCCCCCTTCCCCTGCCCCCTTTTCCTTATTTTAAAGGGGGATGCAGCCGCATTGTATTGAACTGTGAAATACACTCTTAGGCAGCTAGAAAAGAAAGTACCACCCAGTGTCTGCGTATTTGTTTCCATGGTAACCAGGGTCCCTGGGCCCTGGCACACACAGCAGGAAATGTTGCAGATTTCCACAGCCATATCTGTTACTAGCAATAAGAGTTACATGGCAAGTTTAAACATTTGGGAATCAAAACCTTAATAACAAGTGTGGACATACAACTACACACACACAAGGGGGCTTTAAAAATCTGTGGAAAAGTGGAATTAAAAGAGAATGCGGTTTTTCCACAAACTTTTTGAAGCCTCCTCCTGGTATGTACTCTATATACGCAAAACTTCCATAACGTAGATGACTAGGTGCCTACTTAATCTTACTGGTAAATATGTTTACGTCAAATACAACAAATGATTCAAATATAAGCAAAACAGTCCTTTCCCACCACAGAGCAAAAAGACAATGAAAACATCTGTAGAAAAATGGAGGGTTGGAATGGTTGTAGACAACTGCTTTGCAAAACAAATGACCAGGGATTCCTAATAAACAAATACTCAAACCAACATCTGTTCCAAACCATCATCAACTGAGAGGACAGAGGTGTTTGCCCAGCCTGTCATTTCCTATCTGAACATTCCCCATTAAACAAAAGGCACAAGGAAGTGGTTAATGATGTGGCTTTAAGGAAAACCATTATAAAAGAACATGCTGGACTTGAATCCCCACTCAGGGTGGTCCTGGGCAAGACAATGCTCCTTCTCTGAGACTCAATTTCCCCTATAAAAATGAAAAGGAGACACTGGTCTCTAAGCAAAACCAGAAAAAAACCAAAAATTCTCCAGGAAAATTTCACTTTAGGTCACAGATACATTTCTTAGAGGAGAATGTAAAAATCGAATTTCAGAGAATGCACTGTCAGACTCCTACAGACGACAGTGGTTAGATTATTAGTCTGTAAGTGACTTCCCAACTCACAAGGAGGAACCACCTTTTTCCTAGAGCAGCATGTACGCATGTAGAAGAGAAAAATGTTTAGTTCAAAGTCATCTGCATGTTTTGTGCATGTCTGGTGCTTGGGACTTTATCAAGGGGAGCAGAAAACAGACAGCTGTGCGGTCCAGAAGAACAGACCCATCCCAGAAAGATGCTAGCTTCAAGTGTCTTCAAGTTCATATTGACATTCCAAACAGTTCTTTTTATCTGAGCCCTAGCAGGCCTAACCAAGTTCACAGCTCCATGGCAAAGATCTTCAAGACCGTTTTTTGGGAAAGAAAAAAAAGCAAACGTATCTTGCTATCTTGCTTCCTCAGTATGAACTAAAGCAATGGCATTCTTTTAGAAATATGAATCACTATTTTACTAAAAGTGGCTACAATGTGTCTGGGTGTGGTGGTATTGGTTGTTAAAGCCAATCTCTGGAAGCAAAGAGGAGGATGTTGAGTGGCGAGGAAAAATAGAGGTGGGAGGGAAAACTTCACTGCTTGTGTACAAAATATAGACGGATGGAACCGCTGAGTAAATCACTTTATTATGTAAACTGACTAACAACACAAACAGCCACGCAGCACATGGCTTGGCTCTATAACCCATGAAAATACACACACCTCTCAACACTCAGACCCTTCTTCCCGGCTGCTGCCGCGGACCCCAGCACCACGCAATTCACAGGCATTTATTACAGCTGTCCAGGTTAGACAGAAAACAACACATCTGACCATACGAGCATCATGTGCAGAAATTCCCTTAAAGCCCCAAATGGAAAACAGCACTGAACTGTGCAGGAGCCAGCGGCTGCCTATATTGTGGGAGCTGCCTCTTAGTGGTAAGACAAGCCTTGAGAGGACCCATTTACGTATGTATCACATACATATGTATGCATCACATACACGCCCACTGCCATCAAGTCATTCCAACTCATGGAGACCCTGGAGCGGAAAACCTCATCATTCTCCTGTGGTGCGGCTAGTGGGTTTGAACTGCCTACCTTGCAGTTAGCAGTCTAGTGCTTATCCTATAACATCACCAGGACTCCCTGTATATGACGTGAGTACGTATATAGAGTCCCTGGGTGGTGTAAACTGAGCTTGACTGCTAAGCTGGACGTTCGGGTCCACCCAGAGGTACCTCAGAGCTAAGGTCTGGTGATCTTCTTCCAAAAATTCACCACTGAGAAACCCTAGGTAGCACAGTTCAACTCTGACACACATGGGTTCCCATCAATCTGAAGTCATTTGATAGCAGCTGGTTATGTATATAAATGTGTGGGATTTTAAAAATAAATTAAAATAATGGTTATAATCTCAATTTTATATAAAATATGAATGAAAACTGAGAAATTATTTATAATAATGAAAATCTAACTAAAAATTGTGTGTTGGTTATGTAAACTCAACTTTAAGAAAATTTCCCAGTTTTTAACTTCGCCTGTACAAAACTTGGGGAGCTACTATTGTCCTGTGTGTGGTGCTGTGGGTTAATGTGCTGCGACTACACAGTTAGTTAGAACCCTAAGGTTGGCGGTTCAAGCCCACCAGCTGCTCTTGGAAACCCTGTACAGGCTCGATACAGGTCAAGTCAGACTCGGCAGCATTTACCAACAACATCTGGCCTAGTTGGAATCCTGGTGTGGCACTGTAGGACAAACACTGGACTAGTCGCAAAGTTAGTGGTTCAAACCCACCAGCCGCTCTCCAGAAACCCTATATGGGGTCACTATGAGTCTGAACCAACTTGCTAGCACTTTAACAACAACACTGACCTTTGTCAGGGTGACATAAGACAAACAATGTTTTAAATGGGTTCAAAAATGCACGTTCTGCTTTTGGGTTTCATTATTTTCATGTTTTTCTACTCTGATGATAAACCTCAAATTGCTTTAACTCATTAGCAAATACATTTAGTTATATGCACTCTGCTTTGGATAAAAAAACATGTTTTTTTGTGGCTCCATGAATGTGAAGTTTGTCTGAGAGCTTTCGTGTTTCTACTTTATTTGTTTGCTTTATACGAAACTCAGACTCGATGTTGAATGCAAGAGAATCGAGTAGCGCATGTATTTTTAAACATTTTTACAAACTTCCTTTATTGGGGTGCTTTTACTTGTCTTGTGTTCCCCTTTTATCTGGCTGAGGGGGTTGGGATGTGGGTGCCATGTGTTTTGTTAGTTTGATGGACAACCACAGAGATTGTGGGAGATTTGGAATCATGAGCTGAGTGCCATTGGTGATAAACTGACCACCTTCTAGTTCCTCTCATCTTCTCTTGGTGCTGAAGTGGGTGTCTGCCCACAAGTGGGCTGTTTTGTTATTGATCTTTGTTTGGGTAGCAACAGTTGCCAGAGATGGACTGTTCTGATGTGGTTAACCAGGGTTTCAGCCTGCAAGGTTTTAACTGTTTCTCCCTGACATGGCACTGGAAAGAGCAGTCACTATGTGTTCACCAGGTAAGAACCATTAAAAAAAAAAAATCCTGAAGTTCAGAGCAGGATGTTACCAAAATTCTAACATCTGGAGACATTCTAGGCATTGCGAGTGGTAAACACACAGCTGCCGACCAAAAGGTTAGAGGCTCCAGTCCACCCAGAGGGGCCTTGGAAGAAAGGGTTGGCTATCTGCTGCTGAAAAAGCAGTCAGTGAGAACCTCATGGGGTTGCCATAAATTGGAACTGACTTGATGACCACTTGTGTGAGTGGGGAGGGTGGGAGATATGCCAAGGAGTGCTAAGGATTTTGGAATCCTGGTGTGGCTCTATAGGATCAGCACTAGACTGCTAACCACAAGGTCAGTGGTTCAAACCTACCAGCAGCTCCTTGGGAATCCTATACAGGGTCACTATAAATCAGAACCGACTTGAAGGCTTAACAACAACCTACCTAAGCAATAGGAGGCCTGGTGGCACTGTAGTAACTAACTGGAAAGCTAGCAACAAGGTCCGTAGTTCAAAACCACCAGCCACTCCTGGGGAGAAAGATGAGGAGGCAGTCTCTACCTAGAAAGTCCAATTCATAAAGGGCTGTTTGGCATGACCCAGCATCGCAGTTGTTTTCATATTCATACGAGGGTAGAAATTGGTTAAAAAGTGAGTATGTCACAAAGAGGAGACACCAGGTCTTGAATGCCTCTGAACACTGTTAGGGTTAAACACAGTGACATTCCTGGCACAACTACAGGAACTTGGTGTTATGGATTCCTCTGCCAACTTATCATTTCAAATACAGTGTCTACCAGCAATCCTCGCCTCTCAGGTTTATGGAAACACTAGAGAGGGAAGCAGGCAAGAGGCTGACCTGTCTTACAAGTTAGACTTTCACCATCAAAGTGTTTTCAAGCTTCCTGTCTGCCTCCTGACACCCCATAAGCAGCATTTTTGGACACTTTCTTCATAACCACCTTCCCCATGAATTTTAATGATATATATAATGCCATATATATGCATATTAAATGTCATATAGAGAGAGAGAGTCGGGTTGCTAACCTCAAGGTCAGCATTTGGAAATGGCCAGCTGTTGTTACATGAGAGAAAGATGAGGCTTTCTGCTCCTGTAAAGCTTTACAGCCTCAGAAAGCCTATGCAGGGTCACTATGAGTCAGAACTGACTCCACAGCACACTACCACCATATATATTACACAGGACTTCAAAAAGCTTGTGGGAATGGATTTAAAGATGATGGAGCTTTTACACAAACATACTGTATGTCTCTGAGAACAGATGCATACCTGTTGTATACACCAACAGAGTAAGATCCCCCAACCAGAATCAATGTCTGCCCCTTGAGAGTAATTATTTCCTGTTGAGAATGATCACCAAACTGTTAGTAAGTGCCGTAGAGCTGATTCCGACTCATAGCGACCCTGTATAGGGTTTCCAAGCCTTTAAATCTTTAAGGGAACAGAAAGACTCATCTCTGTCCCACAGAGCGGCTGGTGCGCTCCAACCTTGGGCTTTGTGGTTCCAAGTCCAGTGCTTATTGTACGCAGCCACCATGCTACCACATCACAAACTAAGTAAGCCAAAATACTTAAGGGGACAGTGGGGGGAGGGCACGTATTGCTTGGAACTGTAATTATTTTTTACAGGAGCCTCTCTCTCCTCGTAACACCCTCACATGCCTGCCCACACCCTTCCACCAAATGACTCAGTGCCTCAGAAGCAAGGCTCCTACTTAATTGATCTTTGCATTCATAGAGTCTTAGATGCGTAACAGCTGGCTGCCATGAAGCTGCTGCAACTCCTGGTGAGCCCATACATGTGTGCCAGAGTAGGACTGGGCTCCATTGGGCATTCAACAGCTGGTTTTTCAGAAGTCGATCACCAGGCCTTTCTTCTGAGGTGCCTCTGGGTGGAGCCACACTTCCAGTCTTTTTGGTTAGCAGCCGAGTACAGTAGCTGCTTGTACAACCCAGGTACTCTGTAATTATACAGTAACCCTCAGTAAAGCTTTCTGATATAAAAGAGACATACAGGTTTCCCCTCTACCCGAATGTAGGGTATTCCGATGAAACCTTTTGATAGCCGAAATGGTGTAAAGCGAAGAAGCTTTACACCATTTATTTACATTGATTTATTTATATAGAAAGTTGTTTAGAGCATTCCCAGGCTCCAAAAATATGCCACCAAATAATACAGAAAACCTAAAAATAATATTAACACATAGAGTTCAAAGACACAGTTCAAAGCTACGGTGGCTGGATGCTGAGAAGCTGAGTGTAGTTCCCAGGGAAGAAGCTTGGCGTTACTGCTCTGGGCATGCACTGCCTCTTTAACAGCTAGCTGCAAAACAAACGCTGAATGTTATTTTTAAAGCTTGTTGATTTTTCTTGTAAAAGGGAAAATCCTCTTCCAATTTCTTCGTAGGAATACTCCTTATTTGTAGGTGCACTACCTATACCTGCACTGTACAGTTGTTGTTGTTAAGTGCCATAGAGTCCTATATAGGATTTCCAAGAAGTGGCTGATGAGCTTGAACTGCCTGCCCCCTTGCAGTTCAAGCCAACCTTGCAGTCCAGTGCATTAACACATAATATATGCTATTTAAATTCAAATGAATTAAAATCAAATAAAGCTAAAAGTTCAGTTCCTCAGTGGCACTCACCACATACTTAAGAGCTCAATAGCCACACGTGACCACACACTTGACAGTGCACACGCAGAACATTTCTGTCACCACAGAAAATCTACCTCACAGAATAGCTCTGACCTAGATGAAACACTCCATGATGCCAGAGCTGTATCCATCATTACCCAGCTACATGCAAGACCCACCTTACATGTCAAGTCCTGGCACAAAGCCTGCTATTAAAAACAGCACAAAATAATGAGTATCACTTATAAGTACTGTGCTCTTTTCAAAAAATCACCTAGAAGGGACCAAACAATCAACCGTGACTCTCAAACAAAGGTGAGAATGTAAGGGGACAGGGAAACTAGATGAATGAAAACAAAACAACCAGAAAAGGAAATTATGAGAAAGCTCATGTGAAGAACACAACCAATGCCACTGAACAACTTGTGTAGAAATTGTTGAATGGGAACCTAAATTGCACTATTCGCCAAAATTAAGTTTTCCAAAAACATACCAAAAATTAGAAAAAACACAGAAATGTGCCCAATTTCCCACTTTAACCAATTAAAAATGCTACTTTTATGGCTTCTTCCTAACCCCACACCCACCAGGTACAGAACTACCAGGGCAAGGGGTGCTAAGGTTTCCACAGCAAAAGCCGTATGAATCAAAATCAAGAGGCTAAATTTAATACTTTAAAACTGAAAGGTAGGAAGGAAGGAAGGAAGGTTTGCATGTCTCCTTCCATTCAGCGTGCCTATAGTTGTTACTATTATGTGTCATATTGTGGATTCCAACACACAGCAACCCCTGTGACAAGCAGAAGTGGCCCACGGGTTTCCTAAAATCTAACAGGAATACATCAGCAAGTCTTTTCTCCCACGGAGCTGCTGGTGGGTTCAAACTGCTGACAACTGAGCGATCCAGACTTACGAAAACAAGCAAATACAGTTGCTGGCATGTCCACTCTGTAATCTAGTTCGAAGTCGTTGTTTTCCAAACCAAACCTACTGCCACTGAGTCAATTCTGACTTACAGCCACCCCATAGGGTTTCTGAACCTGCAAATCTCTGTAGGAGCAGCACAGCCTCATCTTTCTCCCTCAGAGTTGAGTGTGCATTTGAACCACCAACCTTGTGGTTAGCAGCCCAATGCGTAACCCGCTGTGCCACCAGAGTTCTAAGAAATCAGAGTACAGCTATCCTTATGATAGCCACATAGGGATAGGAGCTCTGGTAGCATAGTGGTTATGAATCAGGCTGCGAACCTCAGGGTCAGCAGTTCAAAACTACCAGCTGTTCCGTGGGAGAAAGATAAGGTTTTCTGCTCCCAAAAAGATTTACAGCCTCGGAAACCTGTGCAGGGTCACTATGAGTCGGAACCAACTCCATGGCACATTACAACAACAATGATAGCCACATACAGACTCCAGCCAAAATCATCCATAAAACTGTTCTCTAGAATCTAGAAGATGTTTTACACTGCACCCCTCTTTCTCACATTCTATCAATTCCCACTGGAGTCAGATCATGAAAAGATACACTATCCTCTGTCCTTAAATCTTTAAAACCAATAAGCACTATTCATAAAGAAAACAGCTGCGTGTTTCCCACACACTTGAAAGTTCTCTTGCTTCCTAAGGACAAGAACCCACAATCCATTTGGAAGCAAAACTGGATAAGAGGAGTGTTGTACGATCAGTTGATGATCTACAGCCACAAGTTCACAGATTGAAGACTTATTATGCCTTCCCCTCCACACACTTTTTTTTAGCCAAATGAATTTGGTTACAATCCTTCAAGGTGATTGTTTTTTTTAAATATTCTATTTCAGGCAGAAGTGAGGAAGCTTTTTTAGAACTCTTTGTTTTTGTTTTCCAATTTGAGGGCAAACAGCTTCTCAGGTAGAAGTCATTAGACTTTATTTACTAATTAAGAGCTCAAGGTTAAAAAACAACATCAATCAAGAAGCGAGCGGTCAGTGAAGCCTCAATGAAATACCCTGGTTAAACTAAAACCTGGAGGCAAACAAAGCTACTCTGGCTGCGGCTTGGAAACTGCACCCAGGCATGTCCTGCCCTGGAAGAGTCAGTTCCCTGCCCCCCACCAGGGCCAAAACAGAACCCGAGGGGGTGGGAGTGGGGTGGAGCAGCTTTCCCCCCTCTGCCCCTGGGCAGAGGCCTCTTTCAGGCCAAGGGAACATGAAGTCACACCTTCCACCAGAGACTGTACCACTGACACTCAAATTCTGAACCCCCAAGTGGAATCCCACCACCTCCTTTCCCAGAGTTCCTGCCCCAGAGCATGAGAGCCATTTTGTGGAGAGGTATTCTTCCACTTTCCTGAAAACACACCACTGTCCGGCCTCTACTGTTGCCCCTCTGCATACCATCCTTGAAAGGAGCTGTCTCTGTTCTAATGCTAGGAGTCGGAATGACTCAACCACGATGGGTTCTCAATGGGAAAGAGCCCTGGTGGCAAAATGGTTAAGTGCTCATCTTTGAACCAAAAGGTTGGAGGTTCAAACCCAGCCAGAGCCTCCACAGGAGAAAGACCTGGTGACCTGCTTCTGTCCAGATGGCAACCAAGAAGACCCGACGGGGCAGTTCTTTCCATGTGGTTGCCAGGAATCAGAACTAAGCTGACAGCGCCCAGCAACACCCTGGAAGACAACAACAGATATCTGCGGGTGTGAGTGGGCTGGGGAGGGCATTCCAGACCAGGAATGCACATGTGCACACAGGAAGGGCATGAAGGGATGAGGGCGATGTCATTGGACAGGTGGAGGGACTAGAGTCTAGAGTGACAACACAAACGTGCTTGGAGCACAGACGTCCCCTGGGAAGCCTTTAACAACGAGAGAGGTCTAAGCCCTGCCCCAACTAAGTCCAATCCACAGGTGGGCTCCTGACATCTGAATGTTGAAACTAAGTCTTGAGTGGTTATGGGGCACACAGACCGGGCGATGAAGGCACTGAACAAAACCTGGGCTCAAAACAGACAGCACATCTGAATGCCAAGCCTGCTGTATCCTTAGCAACACACAGAAGGCCGGCAATCCAGGCTCACTGAGTCTAGAGCTTGCTAGGCCATCTGAGGCTGACTGTGACAATTTCTGCTTCTACCTGTCGTTCTCATCCAGGTCCTTCTATAACTCCACCCAAACCAGATACCCACCTGAAGTTTCTATTTTTCTCTTCAAACCCTCTCCCAAGGAGCCCTAGTGACACAACAGTTAAGCACTGGGTGGCAAACCGAAAGGTTGGCATTTGGATCCTATCCCATGGCTCTGTAGGAGAAAGATCTGGCAGTCTGCTCCTGTAAAGGTTACAACCGAGGAAACCCTATGGGGCGGTTAGGTAAACTCCTTTATGTTTTGGACCCCACCCCTTAAGTTCCTCTTCATAAGATTGTTGGAAGACTGTTGTTGTTGCTTAGTGCTGGGGGGTCCGTTCTAACCCATAGTGACCCTGTATAGGGTTTCTAAGGAGCAGCTGGTGAATTTGAACAATCAGCACTGCATTTTAAACCGACCTTCCGATCCAGTGCTTATCCTACAGTACTGCACCAGGACTCCGGGTCAAGATGTACAGCTTAGGAAATCTTACGGGCAGTTCTACGCTACTATGTATAGTTGCAATGAGCTGGAATTGCTTTAGTGGCACACAACATTAAGTTCAATATTAAAACAATCCACATTTTAAAAAGTGACAGGTCAAGGTTTGGGGACCTTAGAGATGAACGAGTCCACCTGGGATCTATTTCCTTCCTTCTCCTAATTTCAAATTCCTTACTAAGTGCTTGGTCTATCACCATCTAAACATCCCTGAGATGGTGTTTCAAAGCCATGAAAGTAATTAGTGAGGCAGACAGAGGCAGACAGAAATGAAAGGCACACGTATTACGGTCTTCAGAGACCCTGCTGACCCTGCAGCTACAACAGGCCGGTGCTGACAAAGACCGTGTTTCATCAGCTAACAGTCCTGCCCTCCTCAAATCAAGGAGCACAGAAGCCCAGGTAAAAGGCATATGCTTACAGGTGTGTGCATGCCCTTTCCCAAAAGAGCCACTTCTGCTGGGAGGGCTTTTTATTCCTTAGCCCTTTTTCTTGTCTTTTCTCTTATTCAAAAAAAAAAAAGAAAGAAAAAATTAAGTTGCATAGACAACTGCATGCCAGTCGCTTCAAACATTTCACTCTGATGACAGGCCACATGCAGGTCCACTGTGGATGGGAAGAAACTGGAGACTCAACTTTCAAGAAGCACTCTGATGGGTAGCACAAAGGTTAAGAGTTTGACTATTAATAAGAAGGCTGGCAGTTCAAACCCACCCAGAGGTACCTCAAAAGAAAGGTAGGGTGGTCTGCTTCCAAAAGCTTAAAGTCAAACCCACAGCCATTAATTTGATTCCCACTCATAGGGACCCCCACACGAGTTTCCAAGATTGTAAATCTTTACAGGAGCTGACACTTTCTCTCACAGAGTGGCTGATGGATTTGAACTGACGACTTCACGATCTAGTTCGAAAGCTTATAGCCTGGAAAACTCTATGGAACGCACACCCGCTCTGTAGCACATAGGGTCACCATAAACCAGAATTGACTCAATACCAACTAGAAAAAACTCAAAACATCCCCAGCTCACAAATTCTGGGTTCAATGCCTGGTGTGGCACCTTTGAAAAAGATCATCCTTGTATTATTTTAATCCAAATATAATCTTCAAATTACTCTACAACTAAAGTTTGAAAAATCCTCTCTATGCTTGCTGAAAAAACTCTTTAAATAACACTAAAAACAATTCCTGAGGGCATGCTGGGAGGGGTGAAGATGGACTTTACTTTCTATGCTTCATTATTTGAATTTTCAAAAAAACATGTTCTTTGTCTATTTGTAAATAAAAATTAACAGTAAAAATCATTTCTGAACCTTACTGAACCTAGAAAACATGCATTCAGCTTTCTCTGACCATCCTTCTATCAAACTAAACAACATACAGTTAAATTCTATGACACCAATATACATGTTTAGTTCATAAGAGAACTCGCTACACCCACAGCTCAAAGGAAGTTATTTCCCACAAGTGCATATGGATTCTAAACAGAAAGTATTCTGGCACCGTAAAACTGTCCTGAAAAGAGTTTAAAAATATACAAAAGCAGGGGTCTGTTCACTGTGACAGTATTTGGCTTTTGTCAGATGCATCACCGCTAAGCCCCTGCTCTTCCTCCATCTCTACCACGGAGGGGCCGTTCCAGTGTCTTTTCCCAGAAATCAATGCTCTGTTTTGCCTCCCTTCAATCCATGAGAATTTCCAGGCCCTCAAGTTTCCCACCAGAAACCAGCCTGAGGCCAACTTCTTCAAACACTCCAGATTCCTGCTGTGTATGAAGGGCAATCAGAGATGTCAGAGCCATCCAATAACTAAGTACTACGATTAAAAACATACTGTGAATCACAGAAAATAATACATGCATACTCTGAATCAAAATGTAATGCAGGTATCCTCTTTAAAATAATAGAGAGAAAAAAAAAATCTGATGGCTATTCTAGAAACCAGGAGCCCTGGGGAATGATGTAGTGCTAACTGCAAGGTTGGTGATTCAAAGCCACCAGCCACTCCGTGGGAAAAAGATGAGGCAATCTGTTCCTGTAAGGATTTATAGTCTTGAAAAGTAGAAGTTGTAACAAAAAGGAGAGAGTAGTTAATCTTACATTCCAGGACCAGAGGACTTTGGGACCACCAGGAGGGAAGAGCATGAACGGAACATGGGATCCTAACCAGAGATGGAGGCAGAGATGATGACATGGAGAGAGAGAGCAGCTGAGGACTCTAGACTCATGGGAAGAGAAAGGCTGTGTGCTGGCGGGCAGGAGGCTGGCTTCTATAATGTGCACGTTGGTTGTTTAAATGATTCTATATTCCTGCATGTTTTTGTGTACATAAAAAAAAAAAAAGAGGGAATAGAGGCAAATACTGTTACCCAATGGTGCATGAAGGGGCCTGTAATCATTGCAATGAAATAAAATACAATTGGTTGACTGCAAAACCAAT
>NW_006408519.1:31268939-31270584 GCF_000296735.1 Chrysochloris asiatica
AAAATTGTAAATTGTCAAAAATGAAATGGAACACATAAACATCGATATCTTAGGAATTAGTGAGCTGAAATGTAATGGTAGTGGCCATTTTTAATCTGACAACCACATGGTTTACTATGATGGGAATGACAAATTGAAGAGGAATTCTGTTGCATTCACTGTGAAAAAGAACATATCCAGATCAGTCACGAGGTACAACGCTGTCTATGATAGGATAATATCCATGTGCCTATAGGGAAGCCCAGTTAATACCACTATTATTCAAATTTACACACCAACCACTAAAGCCAGTGAGGATGAAATAGAAGAATTCTACCATCTTCTTCAATCTGAAATTGATCAAACATGCAATCAAGATGGAGTGATCATTACTAGTGATTGGAATGCAAAGGTTGGGAACAAAAAAGAAGGACTGGTAGTTGGAAAATATGGCCTTGGTGATAGAAATGATACCGACTCCAGCTTGATAGAATTATGCAAAACCAATGATTTGTTCATTTCAAATACCTTCTTTAGAGTGCATAAGAGACCATTCAATTATACACATTGACCTCCCCAGATTGAATACATAGAAATCAAATTGGCTACATCTGTGGAAAGAGATGATGGGAAAGCTCTATATCATCAGCCAAAACAAGGCTAGAGGCAGACTGTGTATCAGACCATCAATTGCTCATAGGCAAATTCAAACTGAAGCTGAAGAAAACGAAAACAATTCCACAAGAGCCAAAATATGACCTTGAATATATCCCACCTGAATTTAGAGATTATCTCAAGAACGGATTTGACACATTAAACACTAAAGACTGAAGACCAAAAGAGTTGTGGGATGACATCAAGAACATCATACAGGAAGAAAGCAAAAAGTCATTAAGAAGACAAGAAAGAAGGTAAAGATCAAAATGGATATCAGAAGAGACACTGAAACTTGCTCTCCAGCATAGAGATGCTAAAGCAAATGGAGGAAATGAGGCGGTACAAGAGCTTAACAGAAAATTTCAAAGGTCAGCTCAAAAAGACAAAGTGAAATATTACAACAAAATGCGCAAAGATCTGGAGTCAGAAAACCAAAAGGGGAGAACATGCTCAGCATTTCTCAAGCTGGGGAAACTTAACAAGGCACAGGGAACTGATGGAACAAAATTGAAATCTTTCAAGAAAGTGAGGCGGCACAAGAGGCACTCACTCATCTCTGCCAAGAAATCTGGAAGAATACTATCAGGCTGACTGATTGGAAGAGATCCATATTTGTGCCCATTCCCAAGAGAGGTGACCCAACGGAATGCAGAAATCGTCGGACAATATCTTTGCTATCCCATGCGAGTAAAGTATTACTAAAGGTAATACAGAAACAGCTGCAAGCATGCATTGACAGAGAACTTCCAGAGGTTCAAGCCAGAGTCAGAAGAGGATGTGGAATGAGGGATATCATTGCTGATGTCCGATGGATCTTGGCTGAAAGCAGAGAATACCAGAAAGCTGTTTACCTGTGCTTTATTGACTATGCAAAGGCTTTCAATTGTTTGGATCATGATAAGCTATGGACAACATTGCGAAGTATGAGTACTCCAGAATACTTAATTGTGCTCGTGAGGAATCTGCACCTGGACCAAGAGGCAGCTGTATGAACAGAACATGGGAACAC
>NW_006408519.1:31270684-31275735 GCF_000296735.1 Chrysochloris asiatica
GCTTCATAGGGTCACTATGAGGTGGAAATGGATCCAACAGCAATAGACTGTTATTACAGATACACATTGATATGATTAACAAGTTCAGTTTCAGATACAGTGAAAGTGGAAGAAAATGCTATAAAATAGATCTGAAAGGACTAGCAGTGGTGATCATTTTCTTGAATACCACGTTTGTCTTTCTGCTTAAATTTTCTAAAATTTCTTTGATGAACATATAAAGTCTGTGTAAGTTGGTACCTGTGGAAACCCATCAACGAAAGAAGGTTCCAATATTTTCCACTACAATGAACAAAAGAAAGGTGGTAAGACACACAAGCAAACCACAGCTGTCATAAATGAGACCAGAAGTAGCAGATGGTGCCCAACCACCACTACTGACTGCGCTGATTGGAATCACAATAGAAGGTCCTGGACAGAATGGGAGGCCAAAAAGAGTCTAACAAAATTCAACGTTATAAAAGGACCAGAGTTGATGGTCTTCTAGAGCTTGGTGGAATCTCTGAGACTATGGCCCTTAGACATCCTCCAAGTTTAAGGGGAGCCAGTTTCAGCCAAACGATCACCAGGCGAACAATAGCACCAGGGAGGAATCAGAAGAACTGTATCCCTCAGCACAATCACCCAACAGAACCAAAAGGGCAACATGTACCCAAAAATAAAGCTCAGCAGGCAGGAAGGAGCATGATACCAGGGAAGCCAGGGAAGAAGCTAGAAAGCTGCGGTTATAGTGTAGGGATCGCAATTAAAGTCACGAAACAAAATGTGTACAACAGTTGAATGGAAAACTAATTTGTTCTGTAATCTTTCACCCAAGCCACAATAACAAGTTTTGTTTTTGTGGTGTTTTTTTTTTTTAAGATTCTATCCTGAAAAGAGGGGAAAAAATTCAAGAACTGGAAAAACAAGGCAGTCTCAGGCTCTCACAGACTTCACTGTATCAGCTAAACTATGCGGCCATCAGAAAAATAAAGGGTTTAAAGAAAGTTGCTGGCTAAGGCGCACACAGTTGATAAACTGGATATAGCAGAAACAGCTCTGATATCACCATTACATTGTCTAAAGGAACCTTCTGGTACACTGCTGGCATCTTGGAAATGAGGAAAAATATTACCTCTCCTGGGAGAACTTCCCTGACTCCCCCCAAGGCCGACTTCATTGCTCATTCTTCTACATCCCCCAGCACTCTGTTCTTCCTCTATTACCACAGCACACACATTAGTTACATATTGGAATTCTTTATTTAAGCATCTTGTTTCCTCCTCAGTCGCAAGCTCCTCCAGGGCCAAGAAAGTAAGGTAGTCATTTTTGCGGTCCCAACACAGTGCCTGAAATAAAAGTAGCTTCAGAGTTTCTTGAGCCAAGCCCTGAGGGTGTGGCTGGGATAGGTAGGGTCGGGTCCTACTTCATTACTCGAATTTTTTATTTTTTAAATAAGGAACATGTTCCTTGTGGGTCCGGAAACTATCATGGATTGAAGGGAGGAAAAACACAGCAATTATTTGTGGGAGAAGAACCCATAACTTGTGGTGGCCAACAAATATGAGTAGTGTTTGGAGGTGATACATTCTACAAGTGAATGAGAAGTATCCTGACTGCAGAGTCACTGGTGTTTCACTGACCACCTGTAGCTACTGTGAGCCTCGGGAAACCCACCAACAGTGCCCTTTCAAACAATTCAGAGAAGCGAAATTCTCATGTTACTAGGAGAGCAACTCTCACCCTGCCCCCAACTCCATTCCTCAATGTCACCATAGCAATGAAGAATACAGGCATGTAGCTGGCAATACAATCAGGAAATCTGGAAAAATAAGACCAAGTCAGAAGCAGGAGAGAGTCTCTGCTTTAGAATGAAAAGGAAGACATCCCCCTTGGAACAGCAGCCTGAAAGTCAATGGTAAAGGTCATGTTTTTAAAGATGGCGGTGGATCTAGGAGTGTTCCTTTTCTTCTTCATACCTTTCACATGCAAGAACATTCTTCTGTGAGTCTGGATTCACTGAAACCATTGAACATTTTCAAAACACTTGCCTTTGTACATTTATTTATTAAGCACACTTTAGAGATCTACCATGTTTAAGGCACTAGATTTTTTTGTTGTTGTTGTTGTTGTTGTTAAGTGCCATTGAGTCAGTTAATAAAGAAGTCACATGTCCCCTCATGGGACTGGTGTCAAATGTGGGAGGCACAAAAGTAGTAGACAGAACACATTGGGATACTGCACTTGTTATCAAAGGGTTCCTCATTTTATGGGATCCCAGAAAAACGGTCTATCGAATTATCTCCTGCTACTCTGTCAGCTTGAGGACTAAGGTGTCAAAAGAACCAACAGATCTGTGTTGGAAGAAGTACAGCCAGAGTGCTCCTTGGAGGCCAGATGGCCAAACTATATCTCTCATATTTCGGACATACTGTCAGGAGGGGCCAGTTGCTGGAGAAGGATATCATGTTTTGTAAGGTGGAGGGTCAGAGAAAAAGAGGAAGATCCCCAATGAGATGGATTGGCCAAGTGGCAGCACCGATGGACTCAAGCATGGCAACAATTGTGAGGTTGGCCCAGGATCGGGCAGTGTTTCGTTCTGTTGTGCATCAGATCGCTATGTGAGTCACTACCAACTCAATGGCACCTAACAACAACAACTCCATATTCCATAGAGGAACAAGGAAAAAACAACCTGCAATCAAACGGAAATGTTTAGGGCTCTGCAGCCAATGTCATTGGACGTGTTCAAAGCCCTTAATTTTAAAAAAAAGTTGTCAAAAGAGCTACTAAAAATATTTGAAATTCCTCTTAATATCTTTATTTGGAGATGTAATTCTAGATAAAGACCTAAAAATGTCTGTTACCTTATATTAGAAGTAAAACCCATGAAATGGGAAACTTTTAGAAAAATAATCACTAAACCTATTGCGTCGCCTCCAGCAGAAACAGTGGTTCCTTTCCTTTGGATGCCATTATCCTTGGTTGCAGGGGCTTTGTTACCTAGAGAACCTTGTGCAACATCTCCTATGTGGAATTCCACAGAGTTAGAAAATAAAAATATGTGTCAGCTAACTCTGACAACAGAAGCCCTAGTTTATGAGCCGCCCAGGGGAAGAGCCCACACGCTGAATTCAGCCAAACGCTGGGAGTCATCCCTCCATCTGCTTACCACGTGTGTTGGTAGCCATATCTGCCACTTTTTGAAAGGCGTCCAGGAAAGCAGCTGCCGCTACTACTGTAGTCCTAAAAATGCAAACAGATAACAAAGGCATGAGGAATGTCTCCCACTAGCAAATTCATTACAGCTCAAGGGCTAAAAACCTCTACAAAGAATGGAAACTTCCAGGAGGAACAACTCAATTGGATTTGGACAACCACTGGCTTTCTGGCCCCATTTTTTTTTTTTTTTAAGGAAGCATATCGTTCTTAGAAGAGTGCTCTACCCAGTAATGCCTAGCTTACTGTGTGCTACTCTGTAAACGCTAGTCTTTCTCCCCATTCCAGTGCACTTGATTGTTCCAAAATTAATGCCAGGCCAATTTTGACAAAGGAGGAACAGATAAGTATTGCTACGTAAAAGAGAACCATCATTTAATAAATGTAAATGCTACATTTGAAATTAATTCTGTGGAAGCTTCACAAAGTTTGTGGCGAATTCCATTCTCTTTTCATTCCACTTTTTCCATGAACTCTTTGAAGTCCCCTTAGGGAAAACAAATCTTGGTGTTCATCTAGGCCAAACAATTCATTTTAGAGCTGAAATAACAGAGTCTACAAGATGCACTTAACAACAACAACAACAAGATGCAAAGGGACCCTTCAAACTCAATTGTTCATTGAGACAGAACTGGGACTAGTACGATTTCTCTGCTTAAATATTCCAAGATTTATTAATCTCTCCTACAGTATAATCTGTTACTTGTTAGGCTGTTAACCTCAAGGTCAGCAGTTCAAATCCACCAGCTGTTGCACGGGAGAAAGATGAGGCTTTCTGATCTCATAAAGTTACAGCCTTAGAAACACTATACAGGGTTGCTATGAGTCGGAACCAACTTGGCAACACACAACAGCAGCAACACAATTTAATCAGGAGTCCGGGTGTGGTACGGTAGGATAAGCATTGAACTGCTAACCACAGGGTCAGTGGTTCAAACCCAACAGCTTCTCCTTGGAAACTCTATACAGGGTCGTTATGAGTCAGAACTAACTCGATGGTACTTAACAGTAATGTATTCTTTCTCCTTTTGCTAATACAGAAAATAAAACCATGTGTATGAGGCCCCTACAATGCCATTGGCCAAGTACTGGTCATTTAACAAAATAATAAAGAAATGGTTCCTCCCCTCAGTAGGCCTAAATGTTCTTGAAAATACAGAATAGACATGTACCAGTGGAAATATAGAAAGATTGCTTCAAGTTGTACTTTGTGTGTGTACTAAAACAGCTAGTAGGTACATTTCTTTCGCTTTAGCAATCTCATTTGTCAAAGGAGAAAAGAACCATGTTCTTGCTCAATCCTGAAAGCCTGCCATTGCAATTAAATGAGGCCAAATAACAAAACGTGGTAAGAAACGTACGTAATTGTTTTCCTGTCATACTACAAAAGACAGGATGAGAGGACCTAGTTGAAATCGCGGATACTAGGTGGCAAAGTTGGAACAAAGGAAGGAGCTGTTATTATTACGTGACACTGATTAAATTTCAACTCATAGTGACCCCATATGACAGAAGAGAAGTGCCTTGTAGGGTTTTTCTTGGCTGTAATTCTCTAAGAAACTCCAGGTGTGGCGCTGTAGGCAAAAGCACTGGACCGCAAGGTTGTTTGAATTGCAAGGTCTGCAGTTGAAACACATCAGCCACTCCTCAAAAACCCTATACAGTGTCACCAAGGGTTGACTCAATGGCACTTAACAACGACAACAATCTCTACTGAAACAGAATGCCAAGTATTTTTCCTACATAGTCATTGTGATTCTGGAAGCTATGCCACTGGTATTTTAAATACCAGCAGGTTTACCCACTGTGGACAGGTTTCAGATGAGCTTCTACACGAAGACAGACTATGAAGA
>NW_006408519.1:31278010-31346713 GCF_000296735.1 Chrysochloris asiatica
AGATAACATCCTTATCAAAGGAGAAATAATTGAAGTTGTTGTCAAGGACTTCATTCTTTCTTGGATCAACCATCAACACTCATGGAAGCAGCAGTCAAAAATCAAACGAAGCACTGCATTAGGCAAATCTTCTGCACAAGACCTCTTTGAAGCATTGAAGAGCGAAGATGTCAACTTGAGGACTAAGGTGCGCCTGACCCAAGCCATGAGATTTTCAATAACCTCATATGCATGTGAAAGCTTGACAGTGAAGAAGGAAGACCGTAGAAGAATTGATGCTTTTGAGTTATGGTGTTGGAGGAGAATACTGAAAGTACCATGGGCTGCCAGAAGAACAAACAGGTATGTGTTGGAAGTGCAGCTAGAGTGCTCCTTGGAGGCCAGGATGACCAAACGTCATCTCTCATGCTTGGGAAATATTGTCAGGAGGGGCCAGTCACTGGAGAAGGATATCATGTTTGGCAAAGTAGAGGGTCAGAGAAAAAGAGGAAGACCCCCAGCGAGATGGATTGGCAAAGTGGCAGTATCAATGGGTTCAAGCGTGGCAACAATTGTGAGGTTGGCTCAGGACTGGGCAGTGTTTCATTGTGTTGTGCATAGGGTCGCTATGAGTCAGTACCGACTCAATGGCACCTAACAACAACAACATAAGGGAGCAATGGGCTCTCCAATCCTCTGGCTAAAGCACTGGGCAGTAACCCATGTGTCAAAGGGCAAAGTCCATAAGAGCATCATCTCTTCCTCATCTCTCTGCCATCCACATGGCTTTTTATCCCAGAAAACCCTACCAGCTCTGCTCTTTGGTAAACAATCCTCCAACAACCCAAACTAAATAATGTCAACCCCAGCAAATGCCACAAACTGAGACCCTAACAATAAGCACTTTTTAAAATGGTCCATCCTCCATGGAGCACCCACCATGTCCTTCTCCCCACTGACTGAAAAAGCTGAAGCTTTCACCAGATGTTGGAACATTCCCTATTTCATAGCAAATGATTCATGCATAAGGCAAGGCTTGGGAATAATAATAGCCCTGTGGAGTAGATCTGCACTAGATTTTATTTGTTGTTTTCTTCTCCAAAGGCTTTACTGAGGCATAATTTGCATACCATAAAATTCACCCATTTAAAATGTACACTTCAATGATTTTTTTACTAAATTTACAGAGTTGCATAATCACGATCACAATCCAATTCCAGAACATCTCTATCACCCCCAAAAGGATCCTTCGTGCCAATTTCGTAGTCTCTTTCTGTTCCTATCTCCAAGCTTCACTGATCTACATCTGACTGTATAGATTGGCCTTTTCTAGACATTTCATACACGTGAAGTTATACAATGCTCAGTACTCTTTATCTGAGGCAATAAGAAGAATGGGAAAGAACATGGAATCTGGATGGAGCTTAACTGCCAAATTCAAATCCTTGCTCTGCCATTTATTAGCTGTCTAAGACTTGGGGTTAAGTTTCTTACCTTATTTGTGCCTTCGTTTCCTCATTTGTAAAATGGGATATGAACTGTACTCACCTCATAGGGTTGTGAGATTTAAATAAATTAACATGTCTTGCATATAGTCAGTGAATGCTACAGAAATGTTGCTCGTTAGCTCATGTGACTCTCAAAATTCCTACAGAAAGGAGGCGAAGTGAATATGAGTTCAATTTTACTTATGGTGATGGGGGCCAAAGCACATGTGCTGGACCCAAGGTCAGGTTGAACTGCAAGGTTGGCAGTTCAAACCCACCAGCCGCTCCTCAGAAACCCTACACGGGGTCACTGTGGATCAGAACCAACTCGAGGGCACTTAGCAACAACAACAAGAGCCATATGAGAATGCATTATGTGCTTCTTTGTCCAAAACACTTCCAAAATGATCCCAAGCTGGCGTCTTGCGTCTGTCCAACCTCACATCTTGTTTCAAGTTATTGCCTTTTTATTCTTTCTGTAAACAATAAGCTTCTACTTACCGGAGCTGGGACTGTAGCTTTCCTGCTTTGTTTATGAAATCTTCCCAAACTGGATAGCTCCCCTGCAATAAAACAAAGTCACCCGTTAAACCACATTGTGATAGACATGGAATTCCGACATTCACGAAGCATCCAATTTCAGTGACACCAGAGTACTAATCTGTGGACATCTTCCTTTGAAGTGCCTATGATCTGCTGCCCAGATTAAATAAAAATGTATTGGCTCAGGGAATGTGTTTAGAACATGCTCCATCCATGTAACCTTGCAAATATGACAGACTGTGACGGGACTAGTTCAGCCGAATCTAACACAGAACGCGTTACTGTATCACCTTTTCACTCAACAGATGGTTGGTCCAAATGTATGGGGTGGAAAGCATATAAGCTGTACCCTGATGTGGCTGCTAACACCACATGGCCCTGGATGTTCTCAGCCCTTGTCCCAAACATCAGGGAGGACGGACTCAAGGTGACTGACTTTCCTCCCCAGGACACGTGACTATCAGGAAGCATCATTAGAACATCAGCATTTCAAGGTTGAAAAGTTGTCTAAATATAGCCACCCAGCTGATGCCTAGAGCCAACATCTACACATAACACATAAAGGTTCTCCAGACAGCCTGTGCTCTTCAGCTCACAGGGATTCATCACTTTCCCATGACAGTCTATTATCAGCCACCCTGTCTTCTGAGGGGTCTCAGGCCACCACTGATGCTGCTTCCATGTGGAAATCTTCTCAAAGAACTAAGAAGAATCACGGTATTGGTGATTCAGTGCTACAGTTCTTGCCTTCCACACAGGAGACTTGGGTTTGATGCTCAGTCAACTTGTATATTGCTCTGATGTTGAACAGGCTCCAGCTGAGCTTCCAGATTAAGATGAACTAGGAAGAAAGGTCTGGCAATCGACTTCTGAAAATAAGCCAGTGCAAATCCCCTTGATCACAATGGTCAGATCTACAACCTATCACAGGGATGGCACTTCATTCTGCTGTGCACAGGGTCGTCACGAGCCGGGGGCTCAACTGACAGCAACTAGTATCAGCAATAAAGATAAACTAACACACGTATCCAGTTTTCCTTCCTTCATCTAGCTACTTCCAACTACTTACCTATACCGTGTTCTTTTCAAATCCCTATGGAGTCCTAGAGATATTGCATAGGTATCTCTACTCTGCTAAGTACAATGCTTAGACACAAACTCCAAACTGCAGATGCAAGCCTGACCAGGCCAAACCACAGTGGGGTCTGACACCTCCTTCCCTTTCATGTTACACTTACATGAGGATCCAGGTAACCAACCAATCAAGAGCTGACTTAAAATAAGACCAGAGAAGGGGAAATTATGGCCAGAGAAGTGGTGTTTGGCAATGGTTACGTGCCTGGCTACTAACCAAAAGGTTGGCGGTTCAAACCCACCGGTGGCTCCCCAAGAGAAATGTGGCAGTCAGCTTCCGTAAAGCTAACAGCCTTGGGAACTTCTTGGCACAGTTCTCTGCTGTCCTACTGAGTCACTACAAGGCAGGATTGACTAGAAGGAGCCAGGTAATGGGACTGGATCAGAACCACTTCAATATGAAACTAGGACTGAACACTTGGGAGATTCCATGGCAGAAGAGGATGCAAACATTACAAACCTTGACAAAGTAAAGATAATACATGGAGGGAGAAATTAAAAGGTTAATCACCTCATCGTTCATTCTATAAGCCTAATCAAAACTTCCTAAGAAGCAACAGAGAGTGACAGATGTTAAGTGCTCTTTTTCCCAGCCTTCAACCACACGTTCCCAACCTTAGCACTACTGGTGTTCTGGGTCAGATAATTCTTTGTTAGCGAAGACTCTCCTGTGCCCTGGATGATGTTGAGCAGCCCCCCTCGTCTTTATTCACTACATACCACAAACAAGACCCCCAACGAGATGGATCAGCCAGGTGGCATCATTGATGGCGTCAAATGTGGCAGCGGTAAGGAGGTTGGCCCAAGATCGGACATTGTTTCGTTCTGCTGTGCATGGGGTCGCTATGAGTCACTTCCAACTCGATGGCACCTGACAACAACAACCACCACCACAAACATCTTCCTCCCCAATTGTGACAACCAAACTCATCTCCAGAGTTGATTTAGATTCGCAGCGACGCTGTCTGACAAAGCAGAACTGACAAAGAAAACCCCAGCAGAGGGTTTTCTGGGTAGTAATCTTTATCAGAGCAATCACCAGGTCTTTCTCCTGCAGGAGCTCTGGGAAGGTTCAAATTGCCAACTTTCAGGGGCTGGGGGCGGAAATACTGCTCCGGGTGAAGAATCCACTCACTGCCTTACAAGTATCGGAGAAACGAATATCTTTTGGTGAAGAAAATGTTAACTGAAGTTCAGTAATACTTCAATTTCATTTTGTTCTGCTAAAGTAAAATTAACTATGTTTTTCATTTGAAACTAATATGCATCATAGGAACACACTGCTATAAAATTGCTTCTTGACGTATTTCTCCAGCTATCAGTTTGATCTGAAACTGTGCACAGAGATATCTGGAAAATTATGTCTACCAAATACTAAAATGGGTTCTTTTCTGGAAGCTAAAATTTGGACTGCTTTCTCGTTTGTAATTTCCTCTGTGGCTAGAATGTTTCTTTTGGGCTTTTTTTTTTTTTTTTTTTCTTTTTTCTTTTCTTTTTTTAAAATAAGGATCATGTATCATTTTTATGAAAACAATGAAGTCATTACATTAAAAAAAAAATTTAAGATCAAATTAGAGATACTGGCAACAACGCCATGAGTTTACAATCCACCCAGCTTCGCCATCTGTTTGACACATGCTGCTCAATCGCATCCATCAGTGCTTCATTTGTGCCACCATGGCCTGCCTGGCCCAAGAGCAGGTCTCTGGCCTTATGCCTGTAAGTGGCCATTTGCTTCCAGAAGACACTAAACCACACAGGGCAGAAATCCTACCTGACTGGCCCCTAGGGAGGCCCTGAGGCAGTCACACCTGACCTACTGGTCAACCACTACCCTTGCACAAGCTTTACCACCACACTGCTAGGCCACGTGGTAACCATCCTGTGTTTTTCCTGGGGGTTTCCTCCAGCCCAAGAGCAGGATTCATATAATTGAGATCCTGCGTGATCTCATAGTTCCTGGGTGGCACAAACAGTTAAGCACTTGATTAGTAAACAAAAAATTGGAAGTTCAAGCCCATTCAGCAAGGCCATGAAAAAAGGATTAGTGACCTACTTTAAAAATAAAATCAGCCATTAAAAACCCTATAGAGCACAGTTCTATTCTGACACATTCGGGGTCACTAGAGTTAGAAGGCACTCAACAGTTTAGTTTGGGTTTTCCAGTACCTCAGGTTACCATGATAGCCCCATCAAGATTCCAGTGATAACACCCAAGATGTCTCCCATTTCCCTTTTTCTTGTCAAGTTCTGATATGAACGGCCCGTCTACATCCACATCCAAGTAATCACAGTGCTAAGGGCTGAGCTGAACATTCTGGATAACTCATTAGAGAGCTCTGTCCACACGGACAGTAGTTAGCACCTGTAAGAGCTTAAGACTTCAACCCAAACCTGAGAACCTCGTCTAGCCATTATCTGTCTTTCTGATTCATAAGATATTGTAAAAAGCTTCTTTAAAGGCTTGAGGATGTTCGGAGACACTGTCCACCCAATCCTAGCCCAAGATCACCCCGATCTCTCACTTACACAGCAGGTAAGATCAGGGCTGAGCCCAACTCTCCCAGGTTCCAACCTCCCTTTCCAGGAAGCCCAGGACAAGCCTATTGAGACAAGTAATAAGGTCAGAAGTAATAAGGCAAGAGGTCTGGGCTGACTTCCAGTCACAGCCAGGTAGTATTTACTAGGTGAAAACACTTTACCTCTGAGGATTTGTTTCCTAATACTAATAAAATGTAATAATGATACGTGCAGTCTCTGGGTGGCACAAATAGTTAAGCACTCAATTCTTAGCCAAAAGGTTGGCAGTTCAAACCCACCTAGATGTGCCTCAGGAGACAGGCCTGATAATGTGCCTATGGAAGCTCACAGCCTTGAAAACCGTATGGAGCCGTTAGTTGTACTGGGCACACATGGGCTCGCCATGAGACAGAACTGACAGGATGGCAGCTAACGACAATAATGAAATCTATTTTAGATGATGATGATAAAATAGTAAATATAATAAGTGTTTGTTGTTATTGGTAAGTACCATCAAGTCGATTCTGACTCATTGTGACCCTGTATAGGGTTTCCAAGGCTTTAAATCTTCACAGGAGCAGAAAGCCTCATCTTTTTCATGCAGAGTAGTTGGCAGGCTTGAACCACACATCTGGTGGTTCACAGCCCAGTGTTTATCATATGGAGCTACTGTGCGCCCATATCAATTATAAAATGATAAAAATGTCACCACCATTATTGTTACTAAATGTTGTTGAATCAGCTCCAACCTGTCTAGGGTTTCTGAGGAGCAGCTGGAGAGCTTGAATGACAACATTGTGGTTCAAACAGACCTAGCAGTCTAGTGCTTATCCTATAGCACCACACGAGCACTCCATCACCATTATTAACACTGCCCATTACTGAGTATTGGTGGGGGGGGAGATAAATAGGAGCACACATTGGGGAGTCTGATTTCTTGGCTTGCATGTTAGTTTGACTGTTTGCTCTATGACACTGGACAAGTCACTTAAACTCTGCATGAGGACAAGTCATCACGTGGAGGGTTAGTACAAGGGATAAATTAGGGCATACATACGGAGTGCTCAGTGCATTGCTTCACACACAGTAAGAAGTGCTCAGTTCACACAGGTGCTGCAGGATAATGCACTAGAGTGCAAAGTCGGAGGTTCAAACCCACCAACCACTCCTTGGAAGCTCCAAACAGGGTCGCTGTGAGTCAGAACTGACTTGACGGCACTCAACATCACTAACAATGGACCCAAACAGTTGCAGAATCTGGGAAATCTCACTCAGAACACTGGGAGAGATCGTCTCCAAGTTAGACTGCACACCCCAGCTGGAACCCCTAGTCTCAGTGTGGTCCGTGGCAGAATTCTCAATTTCCAATGCTACAAACCCAGGTGCAGCTCTAGGCTAATGGACTTAAGTGCTATGGGTCATGGTTTGTATGTTGCTCTGATGCAGAACAGCAAACTAAGATGGACTTGTATTTAAACTTATGAAAATCAGTCAGTGAGAACTCTATGGATCACAATGGTCCAACCCCGAGCTACTCATGGGATGGTGCAGTACCAGGTAGTGCTCGTTCAACTGAGCACAGACAGGGTCACCAAGAGTCCATGGCCAAATCAGTGCTGTTGTTGTTGTTAAGTGCCATTCAGCTGGTTCTGACTCATATCAACCCTGTATGGTTTCTGAAGAGCAGCTGGTGGGTTTGAACTGCTGATCTTGCAGTTATAAGTCCAGTGCTTATCCTATAGCTCTACATCAGAATGCCAAGCCAATTCAACAGCAGCTCTGAAAACAACGTTCAGAACAAACTGCATGGGAAGCATTTTGCACCTTACTACCTGAGTCTTGATGTGGCGCTGTGGGCTGATGCGGCAGACTACAGAGTCGTCTGAACTCCAAGTCAGTGGTTCAAGCTCACCAGCTGCTCCTTGGAAACCCCATACAGGGCCGCTATGGGTCAGAATCGACTTGACGGCACTTAACAACAACAACAACAACAACTGGAGTCCTGGTGTGGTGCTATTAGGTAAGCACTGGACTGCTAACCACAAGGTCAGCGGTTCAAACCCACCAGCCATTCCTTGGAAACCCTTACAGGGTTGCTATGAGTCAGAACCGACTTGATGGCACTCAACAATAACAACAGTTGAGCAAGGACCCCTGGTGGTGCACTGGTTAAGCAGCTGGCTGCTAATTGGAAGGTCGGTGGTTTAAAACTCACTAACTTCTTCACAGGAAATGACGTAGCACTCTACTTTTTCTTGGAAACCCAATGGGGCAGTTCCTCTTATAGGATGAGGACGAGTTGGAACTCACTGAACAGTACAGTGTAGCAAATCTCTTCTAGTCAGAGGGTTTGTGAACTTCCACCAAACAGCTTTTTCCTGATGAATCTGGGGGAGATGTTGATGGATTCGCTGATTCAATTGGGACGGATAACATGACTGATCAATTTCACCATCCTGCTGGGTATACAATGAGTCATCTCAGAAGCAGATGGTGGGGGACTCTTACTACCATCGAAGATGAAGAGCCAGGAATGGAACACATCCTTTGAACCCAGAGATCCCTGTGCACTGAACCTCCCTGACCCATGGACACAAAACTGTGATGCCAGACTGGTAGACCCCAGAGCCAGAGCTCCCCAGCCCATGGAGCACATCAAGCTGAGTGACTCTGGGCAGGAGGCATGCTTGTAGAGCAGGGTGCCTTCTAGGTACTGAACTGAGGGAGCTAGTTTTGCTGACCCACAGAACTCGAGCTGAGGCTTAGGGTGGACTGGTGTGCCCTGTGGGCATTTATCAGTGGTCCTAAAAGAACTTTGTAAGATTGGCCAGGCAGAGAGAGGCTGTCCTGACCAGAACAACTGTGCTAGAAATTGTAACCTGTTAACGTCCCTAATAAAACACCCCAAACTGAATACAGTATTTGAATTTTTAATTATCACACCTAGCTGAGTAGCGAGGGCTGTAGGAAGAATGATTTGGTGTCATTTTTTCTTCATAGATGGCAATGGTTTTGGAGCTGTTTTGATTTCTTGGTGGATTCGAGTCCCTGGATAGCACAGGTGGTTAAGGATTCAGAGACTAACAAAACAGTTGGTGGTTCAAATCCACCTAAAAGTGCCTTGAAGGAAAGGTCTAGCGATCTATAAAATTAGCACTGAAAACCCAACAGAGCACAGGTCTACTCTGACACATAATGAGTCACAAGTCAGAATGGTCTTCCCATAAGTGGGGTTTTGGTATTCGCTGACCACATTTAAAGCAGAAAGAGGACGGGGAAGCTGGGCGTACAGGAACAGATAATTTGTCTACTGCTCCCAAGTAAATGGTGGTGTAGAGTACTCAAACCCAAGATAAATGTATCTAAAAACAGCTACTGCTCAAACCACTTGAAGACTACTTACCTATCTGTCCCCACTTTGGAGCCTCATTTCAGCCTTTTACCAAATTAGCAACAAAAAGAGGGTCCTCTCTCAAATCAAAGGAGCATACAACACACACACCCGCCTCTCAGCCCAGGAATACCTACACTCCGTCAGAAACCAGCCAAGAATAGCTCCCTCCTGAATGAATGATATTTGACAGTCTATCAAAGAATGGCAGGCCCACCTGTTTTGAGCAATATATAATTTAATGAATTTTACCCAAAAAACCCTAAACCTTTTAAGAAAAGACAAAAACCTCCTTGTTGAGAAATGAAAAGACATGTGTAAATGTTATTAATATTTAGAAGCAAGGCAGTGTTGGGTTGTTCCAGATCTTTCTTCTTTCAAGGGAGGGAAAAAAAAGTTTTGGGCCACCTTAAAATAGCTTTACTACAAAAGTTAAAACCTTTTAAGGAAGTGAGAAAAGAGGGAAAACATAATGGTAGAAAGCTTGAAAAGGTGAGCTCAGAAAAAAAAAGATCCTGTATTTTTCTAGGCTAGAAGATTTCATCAAGGGGACCATACTCAAGTTCCAACAGAAATCTGCAAACCAAGATGCTTTGGGTACTTAGAGCCTTCCTTTATTCCCTTGTCTGGGCCTGCCCACCACCTCCAGAAACATTTCCATCTGCCATGTTCACGCCTGAGGAAACCCTGAGGACAGCATTCCCTGAGAGATCAAGTACCTCCCGCACAGACCCCACTGTGGAGCCCATCAGAGTATACAGACCGGATTCACCCTTTTCCAGACAGACCCAAATCAAAGAAAAGAAAACACAGCCCACACACCTGGGTCTGCCAAAGTCAGAAGAGGAAAGGAATCACTTGAATTTCTTTGGAGAGGTGGGGAGGGCATTTGGGGGCCCCTGCGCAGTTTGTCAGGAGCCCCGATGGCACAGTGGTTGAAGTACCCAGCTGTTAAGCAAAAGGTCAGCAGTTCAAATTCACCAGCCGCTCTGCAAGAGAAGTCTGCTTCTGTAAAGAATATGGCCTTGGAAACCCAATGGAGCAGTTCTACTCTGGTGTGGTGCTGAGGGTAAATGTGCTGGAATGCAATGTCGGTTTGAACTGCAAGGTCGGTGGTTCAAGCTCACCAGCCGCTCCTTAGAAACTCTATACAGGGTTGCTACGGGTCAGAACCAACTCGACAGCACTTAACAACAACAACTCTGTCCTACAGACTCACTTGATTGGAATCAACTCAATGGCATGGGTTTGGGGCAGTTCATTGAGGAAAGATCTCAAACCACAGTGATTCTGACGGCAAGGTAAAAGACCTAATTAAAGAAACAGGAAGAGAAAGCAACTTTGTTCATAAGCATCTAAAGAGGATTCCCTTAGTCACGATGTAGGACTGTCCCCATTTCCTACAATGAGATAGATGGGGGCTTCTATAAATACACACTCACAGTCAAGGGTCTGCAGCCTCCGAGTGGGGGCTCCCACAAGGCTCCCCACAACAGAGCCATCATCTCTTAGGATTGTCTTCTCGTCAAACCTTCTGGGTAACTCAACTCTCGGGAGAACTCCTACACATCCATCAAGACCAAGCAGAAACACCACTTCTTTTCGACTGCTCGCTGATCTACTTCCTTCTTACTCACCCTGCAGGATTGGAGCTCTCTCAGTTTATTCCATCAAGTCATTTGTTTGCCTTCTACGAGCTGAGGTCTCCCCCACTAAACTGTGGGCTTGGGGAGAGACAAATGGAGGGAAAGGAAAAGCATTTCCAGCAAGAGAGGCAAGAGGTGCGAAAAGAGGGGAGCAGAGGCTGGAAATGAGCAGAGAGGACAAAGTGACCGTGGGCAGCCAGCAGAGGATCACCTGGGTGGCCTTCATTCCAGAGGCAGGTGACATAAATCCCAAGGCAGCCATGTGGCGAGAGATCCTGGCAAATGAACCATATAGCAGGTGACAGCCTTATCCCTTTGGGCACGAGGAGAAAGTAGTCCTTTTCTAACTTTTCAGGAGAAAAGCCCACTAAATCTCCTTCCGTACCTCAAGGATTTGGTGGCCACCTAAACAAACAGGCGAGCTGGCTTTCAAGTCTGTGCTTTGGGAAATATTCCCAAGTCCTTCTCCTACACGCTTTCCTGTCTCCCAGAACAGCCCATTTGCAGGCCCGATGCAGAGCTCAGAAACCAGGCAACAGAGATGCTGGTTTGGGCTTCTGCTTTGTTTTGGATTAAACAGAGGCCCACAGGATGGTGTCCAATACACAGTGCAGAAGCAGAAAGTGTGTGTAACTTATCAGGCACAGCAGCGGAATGGGGCTCCATAAATAATAAAGCCCTGGCCTGCCGGGGAAGCGGAACCTCAAGGGACAGCTGAGGGAACTGGAAACCACGCTGCCACAGAGAGAAGGGAGACGCTGGGAGCTATGGCTGGAGAAGAGGCAACTTGAGAGGTGACAGAGAACTGGGCAGGCAGTTCATGAAGAGGAGGAACGAATGGAGGGGTTGAAAACAAAATAGGGGTGGTTGGGAGTAGGGTAGAGAGTCAAGTTTCAGCTTTTGTTCTGCTATAAAGGGTCCAGACAGAGGCTGCCTCACCAATGGTTAGGGACAACAGGAATGCAAGTTTGGGTTGAAGAACAGATAGATACTGTGCCCATTGCCTACTTTTCACCTTGACAAGCATCCTGAGCAGCATCTCACAAAGCAGGGCGATTTTCTCAACAGTTGCTATGTGTTAGATACCTGGATCAGTGCTTCTCAAACTTTAACTTCCATCTCCATCCCCTGAGGGCCATGCCAAACTGCAGATTCTGGTTCTGGTGACAGGAGACAGGGCCTGGGCTGCTACCAGTCTAGTCTGAGTAGAGATGCGGAGGCTGCTGGTCCATACACCACACTGGGAGTCACACAGCTGTCTATGCACATGCTCACAACAATGCAACGAGGCAGATGTTTCTAGTACTTTATGTCTAAGTAAACTAAGGAGTCCTGGGGTGGTGCTGGGGGCTAATGCGCCAGACTGCAAAGCTGTTTGAACAGCAAGGTTGGCGGTTCAAGCTCACCAATGGCTCCTCAGAAACCCTATACAGGGTCGCTATGGGTTGGAACTGACTCAATGGCACTTAAAAACAGTAACAACAAGTAAACGAGGTCCTAGAGGCTTCTATTGAAGTGGTCTACGTTGGAATTTGAGCCAAGATCTGGCTAAATTTTCAGCCCAAATACTACCCTGATTCTGGGAGCCCAGCTATGGACTGCAGGGTGTGGCTCAGACAGTGGACAGGAGCCTGCTTCACATGAAGGTTCTGTAAGGAGCTCAGATTCGTTTTTCCCTCTGCAAGTCCATGGTATATTCACTATCCTCCATCAGCACCACAATTCCAATGTGTTAATTCTTCTTCACTCTTCTTTTTTCACATGCAGATGGCCATGACTGAAAAGACCCTAGGCTTGGGTCAGGCACACTTTAGAAGCAAGATTTCATTGGAAATCATCAGGAAAGGCCATTTGCTAGAAAATGGCATCATGCTTGGCACAGTGGAGGGTCAGTGAAAAGAAGAGACAGACAGCCTCTGCTCTGTTATGCACAAGTTGGAGCAGATTGTGCCAAGCAGGGGGCAAATGGTTCCCCAGAAACACAACACCTGGTTCCAACTGTAAATACCCCCAAGGGAATGCCAATGTCACCCTAAAAATGGTCAGTACCCTCAAACAAGGAGCTCTGGTAGCGTAGTGGTTACGAATCGGGCTGCGAACCTTAAGGTCAGCGGTTCCAAACTACCAGCCGCTCCACGGGAGAAAGATGAGGCTTTCTACTCCCGTAAAGATTTACACCCTCGGAAACTCTGTACAGGGTCGCTATGGGTCGGAACCGACTCGATGGCACTTAACAACAACAACAACCCTCAAACAAGTGAGAAAAAAAAGACCAAGAAAAACCCCTTTGTATAGAGTAAAGCCAGAAGCATTGCCACTCAGTATGACTGTGGATCATTTCATGTCATCTTCAGGTGTTCTGCGGATTCTGAAACGTGTCTGGGTCCACTCGACAGCAGTGGGCTTAGTTTTGGTGGGGACTTATCTGCTTCTACCCAGGATAGTAAGTAAGGAGCTCTGGTAGCACAGTGGTTACGATTAGGGCTGCTAACCTCAAGGTCAGCAGTTCAAAACTACCAGCAGTTCTGTGGGAGAAAGAGGAGACTTTCTGCTTCCATAAAGATTCACAGCCTAGGAAACCCTATACACAGTCGCTATGAATTGGAACCGACTCCACGGCACACCACCACTACCCAAGAAAGTAACGGTCTTCTGGAAGCATCTCTAGCTGCTGCTGCCGCCACCATCACTACAACCTCTCTCCATGTCTGCCAAAACCTTGGGGGGGGGGGGCTGAGATGAGGGGCTGAAGAACAGTTGACAGCATCCCTCCCCTAATTCTCTCAGTACACCCATTCCGGGAAATGAAAAGCAAAGAGTCTTCTAGAGGAATCTGGTACCTTCTGCTCTCAGTCCCAACTCCTGTGAACCCGCAGCTTCTCCTCCTAGTGTGAAGCAAGAATCTTCCAGAAATGGGTGCTCAGGATGATGGACAGGGCTTATGAATGCTTGTCACAGCTTTGTCCCCAAAGCCACCCTTCCCCACCCCATCCGGCAAGATGAAGGGTTCTTACGAGTCTCAGATGAAAGGCACTGTGTAAGCCCATCCGTCATAAAGCCCATTCTGGGTTTTTATTCTCTGGTGGGGCTTGCCTAATCCACTAATTATCCCTGCCCATCAAGTGGATGACAGTCTTGGGGATAATCAATGGTTGCTTCCGCGCACGCCCACCCTCAATCGTTCGCCCATCCTCAACACCAATAAATATGCCTGCGCAGAGGAAGATCTCCATGCAAAGGATGCTCCTCCACCCACCCACCCCCCTCACAAGCAGCTCCATTTGTAACTATAATACACTAATTAAGCCAAGGACAGCGGGCTTTCTCCTCCTACATTAATATCCAGACTATCTGCTTTCTGACATATGGGTAAGGTTTCCAGTTGAAATAAGAGAGAAACAAATATGCCAACAATATTTTGAAACTGTGTTGTTTTAGGATAAGCACTGGACTACTAACCACAAGGTCAGCAGTTCAAACCCGCCAACCACTCTTGGAACCCCTACAGAGGGTTGCTATGAATTGGGACTGACTTGACAGCACTTAACAACGACCAACAACAACAAATCAGTTGGTAAGTGAGCACTGGTGGCACAGAGGGGTAAGTGGTGGGCTGCTAACTGGAAGGACTGGGGATTTGAACCTACCAGCCACTCTTCGAGAAAAAGATTAGCAGTTGGCTTCCATAGAGACTGACGGCCTTGGAAACCCAAGGGGACAGTTCGACTCCGTCCACAGCAGTGGACTGAGGCTTGTGGGTTACTAGTAGTCGTTGTGTGCTATTGAGTGGATTCCAACTCATAGAGAGCCTGTAGAACAGGGCGGAACTGCTCCTCAGGGTTCCCAGGGCTAGTCACCTTTACCAGAGCAGAGTGCAGGTGTTTTCTCCTGCAGAGGTGCTGGGTGAGTTCTGACCCGCTGACATTTCAGATCGCATACGAACGCTTAACCACTGTGCCACCAGGGTTCTGGCATAAGCAGTCCTTTGTTTTGATCTGCTCAGATCCAGGCTACCACTAGCCATAAGTGGCTGTTATGGACTAAAACACCGAATTTAGTTCCGCAGTTCCACCGGCCATACTGCAACTCCACAGTTACACGTGGCGACGGTACTAGACCAGGCAGATCTAGGCACGCCTGCTGCAGACAGGGCTGTAAGGACAAGGTCACCCGGGGCATCCCCAGTGTGTTCTACAGCTCCCACTAGGTTTCTGGTTCTTTTTCTTTTTAACTTTGGCAAGCAAAAAAATCATAATAAAGTGTGCATGCTCTATATGTCTGTGAAAGAACCTTTCTCCCATTCTTTTTTTTTTTCCAAATTCATCTCGCCCCTCCACTAATTTCACTGCCCTTTAAAAAAAAAAATTATTGCCTTATTTGTATTTCCTTTGTTTCAGATGATCCCTTCTGCCAAAAAAGGGGGGACACCACAACCTTCATCGGTCACCTTACATTATGCCTCATGTAAAACCAGTTTTCAAAGGTGAAATCATCCCATCTAGAAGTCCAAATTGATTTCATTAGCATCATTAATAACAGCACCTCTTATTATGCAGGCCTTGATGGAGTGCTGTGGCTAACAGGCATTGCTGTTCTTGGTAAGTGCTGTCCAGTCGGTTCCGACTCTATAGGGTTTCTGAGGCTGCAAATCTTTGTAGAAGCAGAAAGCCTCATCTTTCTCCCACAAAATGGCTTCCAAGGTGGGGCTCAAACTGCCGACAGTGATTGTGGTTCACAGTCCAGTGCTTACTGAGCCACTGGGCTCCCGAAACAGGCATTATTTCTTCCCTTTATACAAAGAAAACGGGTTCAGAAAGGCTAGGTAATCTGTCCAAGTTTCAGAAGGGTTTGTCCTCATCCCAGTGTCTTCCATTAACTGCTCAGAAATTTCCAGTATTACTTTTAAAAAAGAAATGGTTCCAGGCTGTTTCAGCTAAAACTTATTGATTCTCCTGTTAAGTGACAGACTCCGGCGTCGAGTGGAAAAGATTTTCACTAAGATTTTATTGGGGAGTAAACCAAATTGCTGAAGCAAAGAAGATTGGAGACGCCAAAGCCTGCAGTTTGAAAAAGAGCCACCTCTTTTTATATACAGGGACTTCAAAAGATTCATGGGAAAAATCCCATTATTTTTCAAATTCCATTTTTCCATGAACTTTTTGAAGCTACTACATGGAGCCTTTGAGGAACTGAGTTGAGAAAAATAAAAAAGGAGGTTCTGAAAAGTTGTCATTTTCAGTAAAGTGGATCCTGTCAAAGTGGAGGCTTGTTTATCACTGGACCACGCTTTCTTTCATTGGTAGGAGGAGCAGGGGCTCCCAGTCCTTGAAGTTTAGATGCCCCATGAGAATGTGGGTTTGGAAAATATCAGTTAAGTATGGTGTTTAGGTAGGAGCTCCTGGGGCTGGTCTAAGCTGGTGAAGATTCTGTCTGCAAACCTGCTGTTGTGGTAGGAAGCATTCATAGCAATCCCATGTGACAGGAGAGAACTGACCCATAGGGTTTGCTGGACCATAGGGTTTTCTAGCACCGTAGAGCAAGCCCTGGACTACTAATCTAAAGGTCGGCAGTTCAAACCCACCAGCCACTCCATGAGAGAAAAGTGAGGTTTTCTGCTCCCTTAAAGTTGTATAGTCTTGGGATCCCTTTCCAGGGTCCTCATGAGTCAGAACCCACTCATTGACAATGAGTTTGGTCTTGAGTTCATCTTTGCTGGAGCAGATCACCAGGGATTTCTCCCTCAGAGTCACTGGGTGAGTGAACTCAAACCATCAACCTTTTGTTTAGTGGCCGAGTGCTTACAAGTTGCACCACCAGGGCCCCTCTGGAAATCTGAGTACTCAATAAATATTTCACCACCCAACACTGGGATCGACATTCAATTGCTTCATCCAAGAGATCATGAGCAATGTCTATGAACATTTTAATCCCTGCTTCCCAGCATAACATCTACCCTGATAACCTTGTTCCATGATCAGCGGTTCAAACCTACCAGCCCCTCTGTGGGGATTAGGGGAGGCTCTCTGCTCCTATAAAGATTTACAGTCCTGGGCATTCTAAGGAGCAGTTCACTCCTCCATCCTACAGGCTGCTATGAGTTAGAACAGACTTGATGGCAGTAGGTTTGGAACCTTTCTCTCATTCCAACTAGGTTCAAAGCCATCATGCTGTGGGTTCATGTCTGTGTATAAAGTCCCCGTGGGGAGCTGTCCAGCCTATACACATTATTTCACACTTGCCTCTACTCATCCACTGCTCCCTGGAAGGGCCCTTTCTTATGCCCACCCATCTCCTAACCACGTCTGCATTTTAGGGATCAGCAGTTCCTCTCTGGGCCAATCTCTCGAACACCCTCAACACAAACACGAACGTCCATGATCCTGAGTGGACCATGTGTCAGCCTGAGGCTTGGAGCCCCTCAATGAGAGCCTGTGGGTTTACCCTAAGCAGTCTTGGTGGAGCAGTGGTTAAGTGCTTGGCTGCTAACTAAAAGTTTGGTGGTTCAAATCCAACCACCACTCAACAAGAGAAAGAAGTGGCAGTCTGCTTCCATAAAGATTGTTGCTGTTAATTGTAAAGTTCTGGTGAGTCAGCTCCAATTCACAGTGACCCTGTATAGGGTTTCTGAGGAGTGACTGGTGAGTTTGAATCACCAACCCTGTGGTTCAAACCAACCCTGCAGTTCAGTGCTTATCCTACAGTGCCACTCTAGGACTCATCTTTAAAGAATGCTGTTGTTATTGAGTGTCATCAAGTCGGTTCCGACTCACAGAGACCCTGTCTAGTGTTTCCAAAGAGTGGCTGGTGAGTTTGAACCCCTGACTTTGTGGTCTAGTACTTTATCCCACAGTGCCATACCAGGATTCCTCCATAAAGATGACAGTCTTGGAAACCATATGGGGCAGTTGGACCCTGCCCTATAGGGTCACTATGGTTGAACTCGTCTTGACGGCAATAAAATTGGTGTTTGTGGTGTTTAAATTGGGTCCGTCCTATAAACCAGTTGCTGTTGAGCAGACACTGACTCACGGCTACCCTGTGTGTGTCAGAGTAGAACTGTGCTCCACTGAGTTTTCAATGACTGATATTTTCCCAAGTAGATTACCAGCTCCTTCTTCGAAGGTCCGTTTAGATGGACTTGAATCTCTGGTTCATCCTAAAAACTCAGGCCCAGTGCCATAGAGCCAATTCCAATCCATGGCAAAACAGAACTGCATTGCATAGGGTCATTTTTGAGTTTGTTTTTACTGTTGTTAACAAGGTTGTATATAACATTTATTGAAACAGACCCCTTTTCTTGCGTATTTTTTAGTGTCTTTATGTACCTTGCTCAAGTTGTGCAGAGCTCACCAATATTTAGTCTTGTCTTCACCATTACCAAATTTAGCAAGCATCTACTCTGTAAGTGAAGCTCTGGACTGTGAACCACAGAGTCAGCGGTTCATGTCTACCAGCTGCTCCATGGGAGAAAGATGAAGCTATTCTCCTGAAAAAATTTACAGCCTTGGAAACCCAATACAGGGTATCACTATGAGTCAGAACCAACTCAAAGGCACTTAAACAACTATCTAGAAAGTGACTCTCCCTCCCATCCCAGGTAACCATTAAAGAACTTCATTTTTCACGTGTACATCTATTCTTGACTTCTAAAAACAAAACAGTGGGAGCCTGTATTTGTCTTTCTGTGATTGATTTCTTTCACTCAGCATAAAGTCCTCCGGATTCATCCATGTTAAAAGATGTTTCACAGAATTCCTCGTCATGCTTTATAATGGCACACTATTCCATGATATGTATGTAACACAGGTGTTAATAATCCATTCATCCCTTGGTGGGTACTTCGGTTGCTTCCATCTATTTCCTGTTGTGAATAACACTGCAATGAGCCTCTGTGTGTGTCTGTGTGTCTGTGTCTATTCATGTCACTTCTTTTGTATCTCTAAGCATATACTCCTAGGAGCAGGACTGCTGTATCATAAGGTGTTTCTATTTCTAGAATTTTGAGGAAGTTTCCTACTGTTTTTCCATCGTGGTTGTACCATTTTAAAACCATGCCAACAATGTATAAGAATTCCAATGCCCTTCTACTTCACCAGCATTTGTTATTTTCTGGGGTTTAAAAATTTTTTTTTATCACTACTATTTTTTTCAGGGGTGAGTTGGTATCTTCCTGCAGCCTTAATTATAATTAGCATCTCTCCAATGACTAATAATCAGAAACATCTTTTCATGTATTTGATGGCAGCCTCCAAAACCTCTTTGGTGAGCAGCCTGTTCAAGTCCTCTGCCCATTTTAAATATTGGATTCTCTTTTTTAGTGTTGAGTTGTTAACATTTTCTACGTATTTTACAGCTTAGACTTATCAGATATGTCTTTGCAAAAGTTTTTTTTTCCCAGTCTGTAGGTTCTCTTTTTACTCTCTTGTTGAAGTCTTTTGCTGAGCCTACATATTTAATTTTTAGGAGGTCCCAGTTATCTAATGTATCTTCTGTCATTGTTGTATTTTTAAATTTTGTTTGATTGACTATTCATGCCGGGAATTAGGTTCCCTAAAGTTGGAACTGACTCAGCAGCACTTAACAACAAAAACACCAAGGGTGCATCTAAGACATTTTCTAGGAACTTTATAGTTTAGGCTTAACAGTTAGGTCTTTGATGCATTTGAGTTACGTTTTGTGCATGGTGTGAGGATCTTGTTTCGTTGTTTGCATTTGGAGATCCAGTTTTGCCAGCACCACTTATTACAAAGATTGTTTCTTCCTCCATTGAATGGAGTTTGATCCTTTGTCAAAGATCAGCTGCCCGTAAATGGATGGATTTACTACTGGGTTCTCAACGTTATTCCATTGATCTATGTGTCTGACACTGAACCACGCTGTCTGGATCACCATGGCAATATAGTCCGTTTTGAGATTGGGATGTGTGTTCTTCTTCAATATTGCTTTCGCTATTTGGAGTTTCCTTCCTTTCCACATAAAGCTGGAGATACATTTCTCCATTTCATTAAAGAATGCTGTTAGGATTTGGACTGGAATGGCATTATAGCTATAGTTTTGTTTTGTTTTTGTAGCATTGGCAATTTAACAATATTAAGTCTTCTACTAAAAAAAAATGAAATAATTTTCACTTATGTAGACCTCTTTTAGCATAAATCTTTCACGTCCCTGGTTAGGTTTATTCCTAGGTGTTTCATCCATTTGAGAGCAACTGTAAATGGTTTTGTTTTCTTGATTTCTTTCAGAGTCCTTCTTATTAACACAGAGGAACCCATTTGATTTTTGTATATTGATGTTACATCTAGTTACTTTGCTGAATTCTTCTATTAGTTCAGTAACTTTCTTATGGAGCCTTCTGGGATTTTCTATATATAAGATCAAAGTATGTGTAATTGGGAAATATACATAAACATAGTTTTTCCAAACCATGAACAGGAATTGTTGAGACTTTTCCATATTTTCCAAGTCCTCTTCATATTGCCAGTTTGAGAATATTTGAAAGGCAATGTTTCCAGGAGAAAAAATATGTACAGCTTCTACTCCTAAAACAGCTGCAAAATTCACAAAGTAATGACGTGAAGAACATGCTGAGTTCTAGGCACGGGGGCCATCGTTTTCACTGGGCACATGGACAGGTGTACCTGTGGGGAGGACACCCTTCCTGCTTGCTTCATGAGTTCTACAGGAAGCTCTTGCAGTCTCAGGGGTTCCAAGAGTCACCCACTTTTCCACCTGCTCATGGTGAAATCCCACTGCAACCTGTAAGACCTAGGGTGTTTGCTAAAACTGTAGATCCTGAGCCCCAGCCCAGACTTATGTAAGCAAAGCTTGTGGGAATGGAGCCCAAGAATGTGGATTTTAGCATACTCTCTAAGGGGCGTGTGTGCTTGCTAAAAACACATAGTGCAAGAGTTGAAAGCTACTACACTAGATAAGATAGCGCGTCCCTCGGAGCCTGTGGAGGCTGCAGCCTCGGCCTGATGTCATGTCTGGCTCCTGCAGAAGTCATCTCTGGTGACAGGCACTCAAACATGGGGATGGGAATGGACACAGGCTTTCTGGAAGGCATTCGTCAATGGGTTTTCAAAGCCTTAAGAAATCTATTATTTTTGACCCAAGAGAAATCCTTTGGGGAAAACCATCAAAATATACCAATATCTATCCATAAGGAATCCTGGTGTGGTACTGTGGCCTAATGCGCCACACTGCAAAGCCATTTGAACTGCAAGGTCGGTGGTTCAAGCTTACCAGCTGCTCCTTGGAAACCCTAAACAGGGTCACTATGGGTCGGAACTGACTCAACAGCACTTAACAACAACAACAACAACAACAATCCCTAATGACTGATTTATTGCAATGCAGCTTACAATTTGGAGTCCTTCAGTGGTGTAAACAAGTGAATGTGTGTGCCTGCTAACCAATAGGCTTGTGGTTCAAGTTCACCCAGAGACACACTGGAAGAAAGGCCTGGACATCTATTTCTAAAAATATCAGCCACTGAAAACCCTAGGGAGCATATTCTACTCTGGCACACAGGGGAGCACCGTTAGTCAAAAGGGACTTGAAGGTAACTGGTTTACTCAGATGCTTACAATTAGTGAAAAACTGGAACCACAATGAACACCAATCAATATGGAACTGGTTCCTACCTCAGGGCCTTTGCACTTGCTGCTCTTCCCTTCCCTGAAACAGTCTTCTTCCAATATCCACACAGTTCATGGGTTGTTGCTCAAATGTCACCTTCTCCAAAAGGCTTTTCCCTAGCTGCCTCAAATAAACCCATAAACCCAGCAATGCTTTCTCCTTTTACTTTTTCCTGTTGCCTATGTAGTTATGTGCTGTCAAGGCAGTTCCAACTCATAGCAACCCTGCGTAGGGTTTCCGAGGAGTGGCTGGTGGTTTGACCTGCTGACCTTGTGGTTAGCAGTCCAGTGCTTATCCTACAGCACCACACCAGGAGACCCCATTTTATTTTTTCCCATTGCACTTGTTGTTATGTGCCATCACCCACAGTGACTCTGCATAGGGTTTTCAAGGAGAGGCTGGTAAGCTTGAACCGCTGACCTTGCAGAATAAATTGATTTGGCAGTATAGCACATTAACTCGTGGTGCCCTGAATGCTTCTAAATTACTTAGTTTATCTGGCTCTCACCTGCTGGAATGTTCACACCCCAGGAGGCCAAGACTTTGTATCCATTTTACTCACTGCTGTATTTGCAGGACTTCCCCAGAACCTGGTCCACAGGAAGTCCTCAAATAGGTAGGTATCGACCCAATGGGTTACAGACGTCTCAACCATGAAATACTACACAGCCATCAAAACTGGTGTTGCTTACAACTACATGCATAAAAAAGACACGGAAACTCACTACATTTTCAGACATATCTCTAGGCTGTACGATACTAGGCTTAAAAAGATGCATGCCCCTGTGAGCAAGCACAAAACCCATTTTGTAATCAACTGGTGATGAGCAACTTCTTTTTCACTTCACTGAAGTTTCTAATTTTGCTTCCATTAACTTTGTATTACCTGCATAATCTTTGAGATGTACAATCCCTCATGAAATGCTCTCAAAACATTTGCCTTTTTTTTTTTTTTCTTCAGGAAAAAGCTGCCTCCTTGCTGAATTAATTAGGGTGTCCCTAATTAGAGCCAGCACAACATCAAAGAGGCCAGGTTCCAAGGGATCATCGTCGTCCCTGGTCTACTTCTCATTGTCCCTGGTCTACTTCTCGTTGCACGACGACCTTGGTGCTTCCAGTGGCATCTTGCAAAGTCTGCGAGCTCAGATGCCAAGGGCTGGGCCATCAGCTGCTCCTGGCAACGTTCCCGTTCCCCACTACCTACTTCCTATTGAGGGTGGGGGTGCTCGTCCAATTATTCAGGCCCCACAATCACATCCTGCCCAAGAGCTGGCTTTGAAGCTTCAGTAAACAGTCACTTCAAAACAAAAGAGGGACCATTAAGCCAAACTCAAAGACTTCCTTAATGGCTGCCTGTTCAGCTGCAGGAGATCTCGGGCTTTGGACAAGCCAGGCCTCTGAAGTGAAATTGAGGCCTCCCAGGAACTCATTCTGAAGCATTTCCACAGTCCCTGGGGTGGCTCTGAGGGAGAGGGTTTCTAGAGTGCGTCCTGTAGCTGCCAGCTTGGCCCACCATGCCAGAGCCTTCAGTCTCACTCTATTTCCCAATGATGGAAAGTTGGAGGTAGCCACCATGTGAGTCAAGTACCCAACAATTCTCTGTCATGACTTGTGTCATTGTGGGTGTCATCAACAAGGGTGATGTTGTTGTTAGGTACCATAGAGTCAGTTCCAACTCACAACAGAACAAAGCCCGGTCCAGTGCTGTCCCATTCTCTCAATTGTTACGTTTGAACCCCTTGCGGCGGCCGCTGTGCCAACCCATCTTGTTGTTTTGTTGTTGTTAAGTGTTGTCGAGTCGGTTCTGACTTACGGCAACCCTGTATAGGGTTTCCGAGGCTTTAGATCTTCGCGGGAGCAGAAAGCCTCATCCTTCTCCTGCTGAGAGTCTTCCCGGTGTTCTTTCAGTGAACTGACACCTCTTGGGCCTCTTGTGAGTTTTAGGTATTTCCTCTGACTCATCCTGAGATCTAACGGCACAGATAGAGCAATCATTAAAGTCCTTCAGGGTTTCTGGCTGAGTGCAGGGAGAAGGAGGAGGGGGTGGGGCCAGCAGGAGGATGACAGGAGTGAGGGGCGTTGGATCTGCTCACTAAAGCTGGGGGTTCTAGTTTGGAGCACACTGGACACATAGTGGGCCATCCAAACCCAAAACATAAAACCCACTGCTGTCGAGCTGTTATAGGGCAGAGCAGAACTAACGACTCCATAGAGTTTCCGGAGTGGTAATCTTTACAGAAGCAAACGGTCACTTCCTTCTCCCCTGGAGTGGTTGGCGAGTTGGAACCATCAACTTTCAGTTGGCAGAAAGTGCTTAACCACTGTGCCACTAGAGCTCTTGTGGGTCACCCAGCCAGGACCAAATTGCAGGGGCCTTGAGTGCCACACTAAGCAGTTAGGCAGGGAGGAAGACCCCAGTCTCGGGAAAGAATGCCGACACAGAACCAGGCTGCTGCTCCAGGTCAGGTCACATGCACATACGGGCACTTTTCCTGGTCACCCCAGAAAAAGACGGACTCAAAGGACGCAGACAAGAAACGATGCCCTTACAAGGCAACTCCTCACACACACACATCCCTCAAAATCTCTGAAAGGCTCCCCACCTCCCCCTACCAACATTAGGTAACTCTGCTACACAAGACTTCTTCAAAGTGTTCAAGAAAAAGATGTCAGTTTGAGGACTAAGGTGTGTTATGGCTCATGCCACGGTATTTTCAACAACCTAATATGCATGTGAAAGGTAGACAATGAATAAGGAAGGCTGTGGCAGAATTGATGCATTTGAGTTATGGTGTTGGAGGAGAATATTAAAAGTACCATGGACTGCCAAAACAACAAACAAATCTGTGTTGGATGAAGTACCATCAGAACGTTCCTTAGAAGCCACGATGGCCAGACTTCGTCTCTCATACTTTGGACATTTTATCAGGAGGGACCAGTCCCTGGAGAAGGACATTATACTTGGTCAAGTGGAGGGTCATCAAAAAAGAGGAAGACTCCCCACCCCACCCCAAACGAGACAGATTGGCACAATGGCAGCAGCAATGGACTCATGCGTAACAGTGATTGTGAGGATGGCTCAGGATCGGGCAGTGTTTCATTCTGTTGTGCACAGGGTCTCTGTGAATTGGAACTGACTGCAGTTAACAACAACAGCAGTAAAATAAACATCTTCAGGAGCCTGGCACACCCGCAGTCCTCCCGAACCATTCTATTCAAACAGTGGGTTTGCAAACAAGATAAATTCAATTCAGGTAGCCCTGGCCCCACCAACGGAAGTTACAATGAACTTGAGTGATTTACTTAGCAAGGAAAAAGCTTAATTTCACCACTTCCAGCCTCTATAGCTGTGAGCTTTCAGTATAACACCATAAAGAGTCGGGTAGCAGCTGCCCTAAGAAGTGGTTCAGATAACTGCTACACTGATTTTGATTTTTAAACTTCAAAATATTTAATTCCCAAATATACAAGTCAGGATGTCCACAGCAGCTAGCATCAGACTGTATGGGTGCCAAGCACTGTACAAAGCCCTTCACACATATTATCTCAATATAGAATCCTCATAACAACCTGATGAGGTGGATGCCTTATTAGACCCATTTTACAGAAAAGTAGACTGAGGCTCAAAGTTATTACATAGCTGCCACACAGGATTTGGAATCAGGTCCATTTGACTGCCAGGTCAGTATCCAGTGGTTACGAATCGGGCTGCGAGCCTTAATTTAAGGTCAGCAGTTCAAAACTACCAGCTGTTCTGCAGGAGAAAGATGAGATTTTCTGCTCCTGTAAAGATTTACAGCCTCGGAAACCCTGTACAGGGTTGCTATGAGTCGGTTCCGACTCCACGGCACATAACCACCACCTCCACCACCACCACACTATTATAGGAGGCCTGGTGTGGCGCTGTGGATAAATGTGCCAGACTGTAAAGCCATTTGAACTGCGAGGACAGTGGTTCAAACTCACCAGCTGCTCCTCAGAAACCCTATACAGGGTTGCTATAGTTCAGAACTGACTCAACGGCATTTAACAACAACAAACGTGTTGCACTGTGGATTAATGGAGGTTCAAGCTCACAATTTGCTCCTCAGAAACCCTATATAGGATCGCTATCGGTCGGAACCAATTCAACGGCACTTAACAACAGTGTGGCACTGTGGATTAATGCACTGGACAGCACAGTCAGTTTGAACCACAAGGTCGGTGGTTCAAGCTCACCAGGTGCTCCTTGGAAACCCTAGACAGGGTTTAGGTATAGGGTTTCTCGACAGCAGTTAACAAACAACACAATATTATATGGAGTCCCCATTTCTGCTCATGGTGGCTCCATGTGACAAGTGTGGAACTGCCCCATGGGGTTTTCTAGGCTGAAATCTTGTATAGGAGCTGATGACCAGGTCTTTCTCTGGTGAAGCTGCTGCTCGGGGGTTCTAAGTACCAATCTTCCAGTTGGCAACAGAGTGTGTAACAGTTGGGCCAACAGAGTTTCTACAGGAGGGATTAAGAATCACTGATATGGTCAAACAGGGAAAGGAGCTGACCAGGAAGCTGTCCGGCAAAGCAAGCATTCTCTTTACCTACTGTTGTTAGTTACCTCTAAGTCAGTTGCAGCTCATGTTGTTGTTGTGAAGTGTCACTGAGTTGGTTCTGACCCACAGCAACCCTATATAGGATTTCCAAGGAGCGACTGGTGAGCTTGAACCTCTGACCTTGCAGTTCAAATGTCTTTGCAGTCTGGCACATTAACCCACAGCTCCACACCAGGACTCCCTATAATACAAAGGAATGAACCATCCTCATTATGTTTGAGCTCATTGTCCCAGCCACTGTGTCGATCCAGCTTGCTGTGGGTCTTCTTTTTTGTGAACCCTCTACTTTACCAAGGATGATGTTCTTCTCCATAGACTTCCTGGTAACAGTACAGATGACAGCCATCTACCCTTTGAATCAGCATTTGGTTGTACTTCTTCCAAAACAGATTTGTCCCTTCTTCTGACAGTCTATGGTATAGTCAATGTTCTTCACCAACACTAATTGAGCATCTATTTTTTGCCTGTTGCTTGATGTATCCGAACAGCCCTCAGTGTTCCCCAAGGCTGAGTGCTGGTCCACTGCGCCATGGGGGTGAGCAGCTCTGCCACGCTTGGCCTGGCCTTCCTCGTGATCTGTGAGAACATGTCACTGGTAGAGGCCATCAAGGCGGTACAGGCCCACCGCGATATCTGCCCCAACTCAGACTTCCTCCGAAAGCTCCAGGTCCTGGATTACCAACTGGGGAGGGAGACAAGGCGGCTGGGACCTGCTAGGCAGCCAGAAGCTCTGACCCTTTGGCCAGCATGGCCCCATCCAACCAGCCTGGCCCTAGGGACCGCAGCCTCTATGATCTCCGGTGATCCTAGTGAGGATTTCCGGGAGGCCTAGGCAGGGATTGCTCCAGGGTGACTTTTATCCAGTGGATCTCTCTGACCCAGTCCAGAGATTTTTATGCAAAAGAAGAGTTCAGTCTGTCTCTATAAGAAAGGGTTCATCAAAACAAAACCAATGCATTCAGTGCAGCTTGGACCAACTTTTTCTGTCTTCCTTATTCACTGTCCAGCTTTCAGATACACACGAGGCGACTGAAAGCAACATGGGAGCTTGTATCAAGTGCACCTCAGTCTTTCAAAGTGCCACCTCTGTTTTTGAACAATGTAAAGAGGTCTTTTGCAGCAGATTTGCCATTTGAATTCTTGACCGCTGCTTCCATGAGCAGTGATTGTGGATCCAAGTAAAATGAAACCCTGAACAACTACAATACTTCCTCGGTTTATCAAGTTGTTTATTGGTCCAGTTGTAGGGATTTTTGTATTCTTCACACTGAATGTAATTAATACCAAATGAAGGATGTAGTCTCTCATCATCATCAGTAAGTGCTTCACGTCCTCTTCGCTTCCAGCAAACAAGGTCATGTCATCTGCATATTCACAGGCTGCTAACATGGAAGTTTAAGGAATCTTCCTCCAATCCTGAGGCCACATTCTTCTTCAAATACAACATACAGATTGAATAACTATGGTAAAAGGATATAATCCTTTCCAGATTTTAAACCATTCAGTATCCTCCTTGCTCTGTTCGAACAACTGTCTCTTGGTCTATGTACAGTTTCATAGGAGCACAATTAAGTGTTCTGGAATTCCCATTCTTCACAATGTTACCTATACTTTGTTATCATCCACACAGTAGCGCGCCTTTGCAAAGTCAATAAACACACGGAAACATCTTCATGGTATTCTCTGCTTTCAGCCAAGATCCGATCCATTTGACATCAACAATGATATTCCTCGTTCCACGTTTTCTTCTGAATCTGGATAGAAATTCTGACAATTTTCTGTCCAGGTACAGCTGCAATCGTTTTTGAATTACCTTTAGCAAAATTTTACTTGTATGTGATATTAATGATACCGTCTGATAATTTCCACATTCTGTGGTATCACCTTTCCATGGAATGGACACAAATATGGACCTCTTGCTATTGGCTGACCAAGTAGCTGTCATCTAAATTTCTTGGCATAAGCAAGTGACTACTTCAAGCATTCCACCTGTTTGTTGAAACCTCTCAACTGGTATTCAGTCAATTCTTGGAGCCTTGTTTTCCACGCACGCATTCAGTGCAGCCTGGACTTCGTCCTTCAGTACCATCGATTCTTAATCATATTCATATGCTACCTTCTGAAATGATTCAACATGAACCAGTTCCTTTTGGTTCAGTGTGTATTTCCTTTGTACTCTATTTACAGAGAACGTATGTTATCGATCTTGACTGTCCCATGAAGCAGCCACTAGCCACATGTGGCCATTAAATTTACATCAGTCTTCCCACTGCTATTAATTCAAACTCTTAGTTACGGGGACCATACAGAACAGAGGAATCCAATTGCTCCACGGGGTTACAGAGACTCTAAATCCTTTAGGGAGCAGACAGCCTCACCTGTCTCTGGTGGAGCAGCTACTTTGTTTGAAACACCAACCTTCTGGTTAGCAGCTCAACACTTAACTCACTACACCACCCACAGGGCACCTTTAAATTAATTATGTTGCCGTTAAATGCTATTGAGTCGGTGCTGACTCATAGGATAGGGTTTCTGAGGAGTGGCTGGTGAACTTGAACCACCGGCCTTGCTGCTGAAACTGACCTTGCAGTCTAGCGCATTAATCGATAGTGCCACACCAGGGCATATTAGACAATTTCCATCATTGCAGAAAATTGTATTCAGTAGCATATTATATAGATCAATTTTTTAAAAATCTACTTGTTCTAACAATGCTTTTATTGAAACTTAAGATTGAGAAAACACTTTGTTAGGGTTCAAACTGTGTGGCTGTCAACTCTGTCTGCACACTAGAAGAATCCGGGGCGCTTTTTAAAATCCCAGTGCCCAGGATGCGCCACTATAAACTCCTTGCTACAGAATCGATTCGGACTTGGGGTGGCGCTGTGTGTTCCACAGTAGAATTGAGCTCCATTGGGTTTTCTTAGCTTTAATCTTATGTTGGAGTTCTGGTAGTGCAGACAATTATGTGCTTGGCGGCTAATCAAACGCTTGGTGGTTTGAACTCACTCAACAGCTCTGAGGGAGGAAAGAACTGACAACCTGCTTCTGTAACAATGACAGCCGAGAACTCGATTGGGTAGCTGTACCTTCTGAGTCGAAAAAAGAGAAAGGACTCAATACACCTAACATCAGCAATCTTTATGAAAGCTGATTGCCAGACCTTTCTTCTGCAGCATCATTGGGTTGGATTCGAACCACTAACCTTTTGGTGAGTAGTCGAGCACAAACCATTTGTGTCCCCAGAACCACTGTATCAGAAACTCTTGAGAGTGGGGTCCAGGCATTCTCAGGAAATTCCGAGGGATCCTTACCCATGACACACTCTACCAAAGATGTACACCTGCCCAGAACCTTCTTCCTCTGACCCCCACAGACTGTGGGCGGTAGCAAGGAAGAGAGTCCCAGGAAAAACTTGCTACCCGCCCAACTCCCATGCTCCCTCAACAGGCCGCTGGTGCTGAGCGAGCTAATATTTTTACTGCAAAGTCCAAAGTCTTTGAGGGAGCGAAAGCAAATAAAAAGACACACAGCTCAAAAGGCACTCAATAGATTTTTTTCCCCCACCCACTTAAGCTGGACAGGAAAAGAAAAACCACTTAGAAACTATGGCCCTGACTGTGTATGCCAAGAATCAGCAGCATAGGAAGGAGGTTCGGGTTTGAGTTTGTTTCTGGCGATCCCACTAAATTCTCAAAACTGCAATACTTCTATAGACTCAACCCGATGCGGAGGGCTACTGAGGCATAGCTAAGTCCAGAAAGCACTTTGACAAGTGTCCCAGGCCTGGACCCCAAATGAGTTCAAGGTAAGGTGACTCTCTTTGAGCTGCCATTGGAACTTTGGGTGAACTGATTTAATCATAGAATTGGAGGGGGCAGGTTCAAGGGTAGCCCAGTCTTAGGGACTAGTGGGCTCTCTGGACTTACAAACACACCAGCCTTGCCTTCACAGAACAGACACCAGGCACTTTGTGTGGGGACAGGGGCAGGTTCCAAGGCTGAGGAGGCAGGGATGGGCCAGAGTCTGTCCAAAGAGTCCCCTCCCTGCACTGCAGTTCCAAGAGAACAAGAGGAAAAGGAAACATCAAGCTGTCTGTTGGAGTGGGACATGGTTGATACAACGTGAATTGCAGGATTTCCACAAAAGTGGCTGTCGGATGGGAGGCGGCCACCCCACAGAAACCCTCAGGGCATAGTTCAAGCACACCCTCTGTGACAGCTCCTGGCTACAGGCACCACCAGGAGACCCTGAGTCCTCCCTTTAGTTTCCTGGAGGACTCAGGCAGGTGACATGACCACCTCTAGAAATGCACCCCCCACCCCACTTAAGCATGCTCTAGAGATGTGGTTTAAGCTTAGCTGCTAATCAAAAGGTCAGAGGTTTGAACTCAGCAGCCACACTGAAGAAAGTTGAAGAAAGATAGGGCAGCCTGTTTACCTAAAGATTACAGCCTTGGAAACTCCATGCGGCAGTTCTACTCTGCTTACTGGGTTGCTGTTGAGTCAGAATTGACTCTACAGCAGTGGGCTTGGTTTAATGTTGTGGTCAAATAGCCCAATGTCTGAAGACTTACAACAAGTTACTGAACCCCCCTCCACACCTCAGTTTTCTCATCTGTAAAGTGGGAGTGGGTGCAAGAACGACATCAAATCATGCACACGAAGCCTGGCACCCAGCAGGTCCCCACCAAGTTCCCTCCTACCCCCGTTCACCAAATGCAATAAACACAGAGCACCTGTTATGTGCCAAGTGGCACTCCAGTGCAGTTTCAACATACACACGCTCACATTTGCTCAGCAGGTAAAAGCACAGCTAGCTACCTGCAACCCAGGCCTAGGGCTTCCATGGCCGTTGGAAGGTGAGAATCCTGAAAATGGGTGGGCAGTTCTGGAAGGGATTCTACAACACTGGGTAGGTTTTGTTTGTGCTATTTAGTGGCACACACTCAGATAGGACCTTCTGCAATCGCCAGCTAATCGAAGGGTGGACTCAGCAATGAAATACACAGAGAGGGCTTCCTTAATGCTCAGCCAATTAATTTGCCCTATTTGTCTCTCTGGTTTGCTACTTAATAAGGCCATATCAGCAGTGCAATCTGCAAATCTAAATTAAACTGCTTAAGGCATCAGTCAGCTCCCTATAAGGGGCCCCAAATACTTGTCTGCTTTCCTAGACCGCTAAAATGCACCCCTTGACTTAGGTTTGGTTTGGGGAGAGGTTGATTTTCCAGAGGTATGGGTTTTAGGGGACAATGTCCTGAAGGCAGTTCTGAGAAACCACGGGGAACTCAAAATGCCCAATCTGAACATCAGAGTGACACTTCTGCCGGGCTCTTGCCAGCCTTCACCCATCCCTGGGAAGATGGAAGCCTTGATGAAAAGAATAGATAAAGCATCTAAGGGATCAATAGTTTCATCTTCTTCACCTTCCAAACACTTTAACAGCCTCCAATGAGCTAGCCAAATTGACAGCTATCATTTCAGCTCTATCCCTTTGTCTAGAGCCATGATACAAAAGAGTCTAAAAGTCCAGAGGTCAGCAGTTAAGAAGGCACAGTGTGCACAGGACATTTTGTCGTTTAAGTGCCATTGAGTCAGTTCTATATAAGGTCTCCAAGGAGCAGATGTTGGTTTGAACCATCAACCTTATGGTTAGCAGTCCAGTGATGGACTTATTACAATAAGACGTTTTTGTTGTTTACCTAAAATCCAAATGGGACTGGGAAGCCTGTATTTTCACTTCCTAGGGCTATAGCAGGAAACTACGCGTTTACAGGGTAGCGAATGCTCAAGAAACACAAAAGAATGAATGTTACTACAGAAGAGCTAAGTGAGGGCTGAACCAAGAAAACTTCAAACTCGACTGACTTCCAGGCAAACTGTGACTGAAAATTATTGCTCTCCCCATCTGCGGTCTCCCTATGGGTGGGATTTCAGAAAATAAAGGCTCACAGGATCAAGCAACAAGTTCACAATGGCTTTTTGAAATGTCATATGTGAAGGGTTTTCCCACAGAAACATTCACGCCACGACCCAAAATGACTTCATTTTAAAAGAAAACATGATTTGCCGCTAAAAAAAAAAACCCCCACAAAAAACAGAAAGACTGGTAAACACAGACCTACTCTGGGCAGTTCTCTGCTGCCAACTCTGCGGCATCTTGTCTTTACCATCCTCTCCCAGGGGCCTGAACTGAGGAAGCAGTAAAAGCCTGGCCAAACACAGCCATTTGCTGAGAGAAAAGCCAACCTGGGACTCATTTGGACATCATAGGGTTTTGCTTGTTTGTCTGTATGTGCCTATTGTTTACAGAGAGTGGACCCACCTGCCTCAGAGCACCTGGCCACTGGTTGAAGCCTTGGCTGGGTTTTCAATATCTTCTTAGAGAAAACATATTTTTAAGAATCACAAGGATAGTCCTATAGGGACGGACGCCCTTCCCCACACTGGGCGACATGCTCTTCCTTGTGGTCACCATATTGTATCGATGTTATAGCTCATTTCTCCAAGGCCAGCTGCTAGGCATCTAGGGGCCATACAGCCTACCCAAAATCCTTCACGTGGAATGGTGTTCGCTGTCATCAAGCCAGTTCCAACTCATGGTGACCTCCTCCTGTATAACAAAACAAAACCTGGCCTGGTCCTGTACCATCGTCACAGTCACCAGTATTCTAGACCCACAGCTGCGGCCACTGTGCACTCTGCATGCCTTCCCACTGGGGGGGCTCATCTTCCAGCACTGTAGAGTCAGTATTCTGTGGTGAGCCACAGGGTTTTCACTGGTGAATTTTTCGAAGCAGGTCTTTCTTCCTAGTCTAAGAATGGAAACACCACTAAAATCTACCCCCTGTGGGTGGCCCAGCTGGTATTTTAAATAATGGTGACATAGCTTCCAGCAACACAATAACACGCAAGACACCACATCACAGTACAACTGACAAGTGGTGGTTACACGCAGTTGTTTTTAAGTGCAGTCAAGTCAGTTCCAACTCATAGCGACCCTGTATAGGGTTTCCAAGGAGTGGTTGGTGAGCCTGAACTGCCGACCTTGTGGTTTAAACCAACTCTGCAGTCTAGTGCATTAACCCACAGTGCCACACCAGAAGGTTTCACATAGTGTTGTTGTTAAGTACCGTAGAGTCGGTTCCAATTCATAGTGACCCTGCACAGGATTTCCAAGGCTGCACATCCTTACAGGAGTAGAAAGCCTCATCTTTCTCCCGCAGAACAGCTGGTAGTTTCAAACTGCCAGTAGTTTCAAACTGCCGGCCTTGAGGTTAGCAGCCTGATTCGTAACCACTATGCTACCAGAGCTACACTAAGTAGCCCTCATTAAACTGTCCAAGTGAGTCTCTTGGCTGGTAGGAACCCCAAAGCCAAAGCAGGGAGGAGGGGAAAAAAAAAAAACCAAACCCTGAAATCACTATCCAGCCTTGGACCGGCTACCCACATTCTTGATCTTGTGATAAGCGAGGGAAAATATCAATGACGTGCCTTTGAACCACAAAAGATTTCCGTGGAATTCAAAAATTCCCTTTCGCAGTTCTAATTTTAGGCAGAACTCAGGAGAGAGGCTACTACTGGTGGCAAAGAGAGGTGGGGGCGGTGGAGAGGAACTGAATAAGGTCCCTATCCTGCTAGGTACAGGTGCAGGTAACAAGACACCCCTCTCTAAAGTTGGCGGTAGGGTGGAGAACTCAAGGTGTGGCCTGGTTTTTTTTTTTTTCAATCCTGTCACATTATATAAGCTCGCACATACTCTTCACCTGGTACAAAGTTCCATCTGCATCAGGCCCAACTCAGCTCCTGACAAGCTGATTCTTGAGCAACAAAGATGAGGAAAATGTTTTAGCCTTCAACTTTTTTTTTTTTTCTAAACCAAGTTAATGATTAGAAAAAGAAAGACATCTGCAGGGCAAGCTGCCCCAAGTCTGGCCAGTAGAGTCTGTGGGGTCATACAAGTTTGCCAAACATCGCCCAATTTTAGGTTTAGTTACATAAAAGCAACAGTACATTTGAGCATCGGCTCTCTTAAAGAAAGAACGATCAATGTGGGGTCAACTTGACAACTGTAACTGGGAAGGTTCGACAGGACGATTGGGGGTGGAGCAGGTGAGGTCATGTGAATGAAGGAGGAACACGTCAGAAAAGGACATTGAGAACGGTGTACAACCTGAAGCATGTCGTGATATCACAGAAACGTACACGAAGAAATTGTTGACTTGGGATATGTTTTGCCATCTATGTTTGCAACAACAACCAAAAAAAGAAAAAAAAAAAAAAACGTTTTTAAAGTAAGGACACAAATCTGCTGTTTGCAGCATCTGACCGGTCTGTGAGATTCCAGAACCTCCTTAGCAGAGTCAGCATTGTCCAAACATCAGAAGCCTGTCAATGAGCCTGCAAAACAGTCATTTCCAGGTTTCTGTTCCCTGGGCGAGCCAGCCACATGAACATCTCGTATCCCCTTTCCTTTGAGACCAACTAACACCATAAGGACTTGCAGACCAAGGGGAGCAGTGATTTCCATGGATGGGAGGAAAGGAAGCTTGTAAGTGATTTTGCACACCACTGCTCATTAGTGACCACCACCACAGAAGGTTGGGAAACCGGGAAAAAACACAAGGCTTCCTTCTCCTCACAGAATTACTAAGTTCTTTAGCAGCTGCTGCCTGCCTTCCCTGGAAGAAAAACGAGGGTTTCTTTGGCACCCTCCCCCCTAAAAAGGATAAAATCCACACGCTGACGGCTGGGGCCTTAGTTAGATGGAGTATCATTAGGAGAAAGCAGAAAGAAATCTCTCTCATTTTTAAGTGTCTTGAGAGTCTTTGGTTTTAGAAAAAAGATGGTGCTAGGCCTTGAAAGCCCTTCACTTTTTTTTTCTTCTCCAAAGAGGAAATTTACTCCCTTCCGGTGCTGCTAATGGCGCTGCCATACATTTTAGCGAAGTCAGTGCTATGAACAAAACCATTTTCCTTACTCTTTTTTTTTTCTCCTCAGTCCAATAGCACAATCTAAAAAGCAAACCTGAAAATTCTATCAAGATGGCATTCCAGATAGGTTTCCCAACATTTATGCTTATCCTTCAAAGCAAACAGAAAAGGGACCAACGGCATTTACAAACCCATCATGGGAGTTCAGAGAGAAAATGAGGATAAGCAGGACATTAGAAAGTCAGCTGATGCAAATATTAAAAGTGACTTTGACTGCTGTCAGCTTCATACATATGCATACTTGCACACTGCTTATCCTTTAAACCCAAGACCTATGAAATGCCCTTTTAAAACACCACTGGTAACGTATTCAGGAAGAAGTCTTTTAAGAAGAAAACACCATGAAAATATTCATCACCTGTCTTTTGCATAAACAACCTTGGTAATCAATCGTCCACCTGTTTTTCCTTCCTAGCTCCCCACTGCCCCAAAGTCTCAAAGTCCGGAGAACACAAGGCCTGGCTTGGTCTCTCTGCTCTGCATTGTCCTTAAAATATTTTACTGCCAAAGCCAACCAACCAGTCTTTAAAGCCAAGTGACAACTTTCCAGTAGGCTGTAAAGCAAACTCTAACAAACTCAAAGGGGCCATACACTAAAGCTTCAGCTCTAAAAGGGCACTGACTAAGGAATCTTCTGGCAGCAATGGGGAGTGATAATGGATATGGGATTTGGGGGTGATAAAGATGTTCTAAAATTAGATTAGACAGTTGTGAATTAAGGACTCTGTGAATATACTTCTTGTTAACCGCTGTCCAGTTGACTTAGAGCAGCCCATGTATAGGGTTTCTACCTATAGCAATCCTGTTTAGGGTTTCCGAGGAGCAGCTGGTGGGTTTGAACCGCCAGACTTGAGGTCGGCAATCCAGTGCTTTTCTTAATTATAAGCCACTTTAAAGGGGTGAATTATAGCACAATCTTTATTTGTAATTGTAACCTTGCAGAGGGCAAAGAACACCATCTTAGTGTCCACAAATTCCCCCACCAGAAGGCAGCCATAGGTTGGCAGGTGGCAAGCAGGATAAACCCCACTTTGGGCAGGGTTCCTTTCTGAAGGCCTTGGATTCAAACTGGTTGAATGGGAAGAACTGGGCCTGGATTCTGGATAGCAAGAACAAAGAGAAAAGTCTAAATGTGAATACTCTCAGACTGTGGGGAGCAGACCCGCTGGAGGCCCAGGGTTACTGAGGGCCTGAAAACAGCCATTTAGCGCCTCAAAAAAAAAAACACAAGCTTTACCAACAAGTCTCCAATCCCTCTCGTGGTAATTAGAATAAACCATGTGTGCCTCAAACCAAATCTTGTCTGACTACACTGCCATGTAGAATTTAAGTGAATGATAGGTAATCCCTGAGTGTATGGAAGGGGCATCAATCTTTGTCTTATAAGAGCACTAATTCCATATGTGCTTGGGGTCCAGGAATGAAAGGGGCTGCCTATAAACAGGGAATAATCTATCTAATTCCAAGGGGCTGGATTAGAGGCATTCCTGGACAGGCAGGTCTCAGCTGCAGATGATGCTACAGGAAGAGAGATCTGTGGGAGGTTCGGAACACAGAGGAGACCACGGTGGAGGCACCTTGGAAAAGTTCACCCTGGGCGAGGTGGCAGTTGGTTGGAAAAGAGGGCCACAGCCCTGACAGCTGGACATTCCTTCCCTAAATCCAGCTCCGAGGTACGCACCCTTTCCAAACCTTCCATTTCAAAAGACAAAAGCAGCGGCAGTAGAGGGGCTGTCCACACCCACTCTCCCATAGCTTTCCAGACCTGCCCACTCCTCCTGGAAGCCAAGCTTTGAATTCAACACCACCTACCCGGATCTGTGGAGGCAAACTAGGGTTGGCCCAGAGCCAAAGGAAGCTCCCTAAATACACATGGGGGGGAAAAGCCCTCGCCACCCTTAATTCCCACCTCCAGCCAGTTTGTTGCTCATTGGATTTCCTTGGGATGCATAACGTCGGGCCCTGGTCTATCTCTAGACACTAGAAAATCCACCTCGAGGATCAGTCCCACCCTTTGCAGAAAAAGCTAGTGTGTTGTTGCTCCCCACCCCCAACATACACACGCACGCGCGCGCGTGCACACATACACAGGCACACACACACTCCACAATCCTTCCAAGAGGAAACCTGGAGTGTGTACTTGTCTTTCTGTGTACGTGTGTAAGGGGGACGGGGGCTAACAGTTCATCAGGGCGTCTCCAACACACCACCACCCAGTATAGGGTGGCTCAGTTCCTCGGGGAAGAAGTGTCCCCGCAAGACAGCCCCAGGAACTTCTACTCCTGCGCCCCCCCTCCCCAGGAGGCCACTCACACCTTCATCAGCTTTGGAATAGTCTATTTAACACCTAATTAGCTCCGATTCCCACACAGGTAGACATGGAAGCCAAGCAGGCAGACGGAGAGTTCCCCCTCTCTCAGTCTCCCAGGAAGGGTGGGTAGGGGACTCCTTCCTGCAGCCAGGCAGAACCTCCCCCACTTCACCACCGCCACGCCAAAGGCCCCCATCTAGTCTCCAGGGAAATCAGGTGTACGAACAGGCATCGGGCCTCCGCGGGTCGCAGACACTCAGTCGGGGGACAGACAATGGAAAACTTGGAGCCGGGGACCTGAGCCCCCAGGAGACTGACATGGTGTTGTCCCCTGGGACAATGAGCGGAGAGATGGCTGGAGGTATCAGACGCCCCCAGGGAAGTCGCCCGCCGAAGGACCTAGCACATCCTGGAGCAGCGCCCCGGGTGTGCAGGTGACACGGGGCCAGAGGGCTCCCGCAGGTGGCGGGCAGACGGGCTAGGGGCTGTCCAGGGTGGGGACGACGCAGCGCCTCAAGGTTTGTGCGCCGGCCGCCGCGCCCCCGGAGTCTTACCTTCATGTCGCTGATGATGGTCTGGAAGAGGCCTCCGAGCGCGCTGCATTCCTTCTCAATCACAGCCTCCATTTTCCCGGCGCCGGGAGGGAGGACACTGGCTCGGGTCGCCTGGACTGCGCGCGGGGCCGGGCTCGCTCACCCGGGCGGAATTTCACCCCCGAGCGACCCACCTCCGGCTCTCAGCCTTTCCCGCAGAGAGCCCCGAGTTCACGAAACGGGCTGTCCAATGCCCAAAACAAAAGCAGTCATGTAAAGAGCCCAGTCGCTGTCTAGGCTGATTCGGCTACGTGCAGCGCTCGGCTCCTGGCCTTACGAATGCCGGGACAAGATCGCCAATCAGGCCACCACCGGTGCCACCGACAGAAACGGCAAAGCCCATCTCGAGGCAAAGAAAACTGCCCGCTGACCCGAGGCCAGCGCCATTGAAAAATATGCAAGATTTTCCAACGAAGTGAATTTTTCTGAAAATTAAGAAAATCGCATAGCAGCAGAGCGGGTGTGCCCGCGGCGCCCGGATCTGTTGCTCCCGCTTGGCCGCCGCCTCCTTTTCACTCCTGCGCGCCGACCCTGCGCGCGCGCTGGCTGCGCTGCCGGGGACGTTCGCAGGGGCGCACGCGCGCTCGTGACCGTGCGTGCGCGCGGGGGTGCGAGCACTGCGCGCGCCCCAGGCTGCGGGCGGGGCGGGCGGCGCGCGCCCGGGAGGCGGGGGGCGCCCTCTGCAGAGAGAAGCCAGCGTGCTGGCGGCCGCGCTGGGAGGGTTCTGCCCCCCGCCGAGGATTCACCGAGCGCCCCCTCAGGCCCGGCGGCCAGGAACTACGCGCAGAGGACCCACCATACCTCCGGAACGGAGGGTGCATCCCTCGATATCTGGGGTGGCACGCTTGCACGAGGGCACGCCTAGAGCTGTGCCTGGCATATAGTGAGCGCCCATGAGGGCGGGAAAGCTTCTGTTTCTGCGGTAGGCTGGGTAGAGGTTCGTTCTGCGATGTCAGGACTGCAAGTCATGATTGCAAATAGCCAAATATGTCCTTAAGGAGAGTCAGGAGACTGGGATGGGAATGTATCGTGCGGTGAGATATTGAGTTCGATGAAGTTGCAGGATGCTAGGAAAGTGGATTGATCTGCAGTTGCAAACGAAACGGAAATGGCCTTAGAAGCGTCTACGTATTGTTTCCTCGGTTTATGGAGATTCCTGACTGCCTGGGGCTGGACCGCTGACGTTTTGGAAGCCTGCGGAGGACCTCAGGTGTTGGAAGGTTTAACCTGGAAAGAGCTCAAATGTGCCAGGTTGAGTGGAGCCCCCGCCTAGCTGCACAGGAAGGATCACTCATCTTAACATCAAATGGGTGAGGAAGGGGCAGAATCAAATGAGCAACTTTAAAAAGACCTTGAAATGTAGGCATGTGACTCTGGACTGCCCCCTTGACCCTGGAACTAGCCATTTGAAGCACAAACACAACAAAAGGAAACTAATGAAGTTGGGGAGCGTGAACGGAACCACGTGCAATACGCTGTAGACCCGGATCTAATTCACTCAGCCATAGGTCTGGCTCTGAAAACCGCAGCAATAGAAGGACTGCATGAAACTGCGTATCACAGCTGCGGAAGATAATTTTCCCCTGGGCCATTCTGTCCAACTCCTATCCAGCCCCTGCACTCCTCCCTCCCACATTTCAAGTAGGAGAATCACCTGGAATTAAGAGAGTTGGCTGCTCTCTTTCTGTCTCTTCCGCTGGCAACCCTGCTGGACCCTAACCACCCCCCCTCCACCCCCAGGACATTTAAATGCATAGGCTTCACTGTCTCCTTGTACTTTGACACACAGGTAGTGCTCAATCATCCTGGGTGTTAGGTGCTGTCTGTATAGAGTTTCTGAGGAGCAGCTGGTGGGTTTGAACCGCCGAAAAGCACCACACCAGGACTTAATCATCATTATTGGGATTTTATTACTGTTGTTACAGCCATCCACCACTCAATTCCACTTCAGCAACCCTGTAGAACACAGCAGAATGGACTCTGTAAGGTTTTCTTGGTTATTCACACTATGGAAGCAGACTGCCAGGTCATTCTCCCAACCAAGCCGCTGTTGTTGTTAAGTGCCATCAAGTTGGTCCTGACTCATAGCCCTCCTGTACAGGGTTTCCAAGGAGCTAATGGTGGATTTGAACCACCGACTTTGTGGATAGCAGACCAGTCCTGCTGTAGTGCTGTGGGCTAATGCACTGGACCGCAAAGTCAGTTTGAACAACAAGGATGGCAGTTTAAGCTCACCAGGTGCTCCTGGGAAATACCCTATACAGGATTGATATGGGTTGAACAGACTCAACAGCTCTTAACAACAACGCTTATCCTACAGAGCCACTCCAGGACTAACCAAAGTCACTAGGTGGGGTCAAACCACCAACTTTCTGCTAATACTGTCAATATTAAATATGATCAAGATCACTTGGGGGGAGGGAGGCTGGTTGGCTGCATTCAAATGCCACTTTTAAAATGTGATGTGGTTTGCTCACCACAAGATCAGCGGTTCAAACTCACCAGCCACTCTTCAGAAACCCTATACGGGGTCACTATGAGTCAGAACCAACTCAATGGCCTATTACTGAGTGAATCAAACCTGGGTCTATAGCATGACCAAACACCAGAAGAGTTGTGGAAATACATCAAGAACATCACACATGAAGAAAGCAAAGAGTCATTAAAAAGACAAGACCAAAACGATTGTCAGAAAAGACTTTGAGACTTGTTATTGATCATACAGAAACTAAAATGACTAAAATAAATGAAGTAAAGGGCAGCTTCAAAAAGTTTCAAAGGGCAGCTTAAGAATGTAAAGTATTATGATGAAACATGCAAAGACCTGGAGTTAGAAAACCAAAGGGAAAGAACATGCTCAACATTTCTCAAGCTGAAAGAAATGAAGAAAAAATTCAAGCCTTGTGTTGCAATATTGAGGGGTTCTATGTCAGCTTGAGGACTAAGGTGCGCCTGACCCAAGCCATGCTATTTTCAATAACCTCATATGCATGCGAAAGCTGGACAGCGAATAAGGAAAATCCTAGAAGAATTGATGCTTTTGAGTTATGGTGTTGGAGGAAAATAACAAAATTGCCATGGGCTGCCAAAAAGAACCAATAGCTCCATTTTGAAAGAAGTGCAGCCAGAGTGCTCCTTGGAGGCCAGGATGGCCAAACTTTGTCTCTAATACTCCAGACATATTGTCAAGAGGGATCAGTCACTGGAGAAGGCTATCATGTTTGGTAAGGTGGAGGATCAGAGGAAAAAAGGAAGATCCCCAGTGAGATGGATTGACAAAGTGGCAGCATCGATGGGCTCAAGCATGGCAATGATAGTGAGGACCAGGCAGTGTTTCGTTCTGTTGTGTGTAGGGTCGCTATGAGTTGGTACCAACTCAATGGCACCTAACAACAACAACAATGAACAAAATAGACTCCTCGTGTGGTGCTGTAGGATCATGCTGGACTGCGAACCACAAGTCCGACAGTTCAAGCACATCAGATGCTACTTGAAAACCCATACAGGGTTACTATGAGTCAGACAACAACAACAACAATGGACAAAATGGACTGGTGTGGCACTGTAGGATCAACACTGGACTGTGAACCATAAGGTTCGCAGTTCAGACCCACCAACTACTCCTTGGAAAACCTCTACAGAGTCAACACACTTAACAACAACATGGACAGAATAGGAGTCCTGCTGTGGTGCTGTAGGATAAGCACTGGACTACTAACTGTAAGGTCGGTGGTTCAAACATACCATCAACTTCTTGGAAACCCTATACAGGGTCACTATGAGTTGGAAGTGACTGTACAGCACTTAGTAGCAAAACATGGGCCAAATAATAAATGACACTGAAAAAACATTAAAGAAGATGGAAGCAATACACAGAAGCACTGTACCAAAATGAATCGGTTGATGTTCAGCCATTCCATTTCAAGAGGAACCATATGATCAAGAACTGATGGTATTGAAGGAAGGAGTCCAAGCTTCACTGAAGGCACTGGCACAAACAAAACAAAACAAAACAAAAAACAAGTTTCCAGAAATTGACAGATTACAAACTGAAATGTTTCAACAAATTGATACAGTGCTTGAGACGCTCACTCCGTATATGCCAAGAAACTTGGAAGACAACTACCAGGCCAACCGATTGGAAAAGACCTATATTTGTGCCCATTCCCAAGAGAGGTGACCGAACAGAATGCAGAAATCATTGAACAATATCCTTAATATCACATGTAAGAAAAACTGTGCTGAAGATTATTTAAGAACTGTTGGAGCAGTATACTTGACAGGAAGCTCCCAGAAATTCAAGGCAGAAGTGGATGTGGAACAAGGGATATCATTGCTGATAACCAATGAATCTTGGCTGAAAGCAGAGACTACCAGAAAGATGTTTATTTGTGCTTTATTGACTGTGCAAAGGCATTCAACTCATAACAAACCATGGATAACATTGTGAAGAATGGAAATTCCAGAACAGTTCATTGTGTTCATGCAGAACCTGTACATAAACTAAGAGGCAGTCGTTCAAACAAACAATGGTTTAAAATCAGGAAAGGTGTGTGTGAAGGCTGTATCCTTTCACATTACTTATTCAACCTGTATGCTAAACAGATAATCCAAGAAACTGAATTATATGAAGAAGAATGTGGCATTGGCATTAAAGGAAGAGTCATTAACAACCTGCAATTTGCAGATGATACAACCTTTCTTGCTGGAAGCAAAGAAGACTTGAAATACCTACTGATGAAGATCAAAGACTATGGTATTCAGTATTGGTTGCATCTCAAGGTAAAGAAAGTAAAAATCTTCATAACTAAACCAATAAATAATATCATGATAAATGCAAAAAAACACTGAAGTTGTCAAAGACTTCATTTTGCTTAGATCCATAACCAATGTTCATGGAAGCAACCGTCAAGAAATGAAAGGATGTATTGCATTAGGCAAGTCTGTTGCAAAAGATCTCTTTAAAATGTTAAAAAGCAAAGATGTCAGTTTGAGGACTAACATGAGCCTGACCCAAATCACAGTATTTTTAATCACCTCGTATGTATGTGCAAGTTGGACAATGAATAAGGAAGACCAAAGAAGAACAGAATCGTTTTGGACATGTCATTAGATTAAAGAGCCATATGCACCTGTTCCGATTTACCTACAAATTCAACTGAAAGATACACTTAGAAGCAGATCTCTTTGGTGACCCAGGGAGGGCCTATAAATTCTCTCTCCACCTTTAAGCATCCCTCTTGCCCTTTCCTTCATTCAAAATACCAAGCACTCAGTGGGTCAACATCAAGATCTGATTAACCTGCAACTCCTCCCAGAAATATTTGCTTGGTGAAGGTGGTGGTGCTCTTTTGTATGGTTTTGATTTTTAATAGCTCCTAGGAGGAGGAATCCAAAGGAATGAGGTCCTGTTAGAGGAATCTCTATGCTTGTGGTAAGGGGAAGAGAAAAGCCCTCCAAAGTAACTCATATTGTGTTCCCTGAAAGAGTGACGGGTGGGTTCCTTCTCTGTACCACCATATCCTAGCTCTGAACTGGGACTCCTTGACTGGTACAAACAGTTGATGTATTCGGCTGCTAACCCACAGATTGATTGGCAGTTCAAGTCCGCCCAGAAAGGCCTTAAAAGAAAAGCCTGTTGATCTTCTTCCAAAAAAGCAGCCATGGAAAGCCTAATGGAGCACAATTCTACACATACACATGAGGCCACCAGCAAGTGGTTTACCTAGCTCAGGGACTGTTGGGAGATGAAAGGTGAGTTGGAAAGGACTGCTGCTCTGTAGTGGTACACACACGTGAGTTCTCTGCTCTTGCAAACTTGGCTGCATTAAGGTCCTCAAATCTGGCTGTAAATTGCAATCCCCTGGGAGAATTTAAAACCCTGTGCCTGGCCTCCACTCTCAGCGTTCTGATTTCATCAGCCTGGACTTGGGTGTGGATATCAGGAATTTTACAATTTCTCTGGTAATGCTAATATTCCACAAAGTCTAAGAACTCTGACCTAGTCTAAAAAGGAGCCCTGGTAGCACAGTGAGTCATGGATTGCTAACCACAAAGTCAGAAGTTCAAACCCTCCAGCCACTCCTCAGGAGAAAAATGAGGCTGTCTGATTCTATCAAGATTTGTAGACTCAGAAACCCTAAGGCGCAGTTCTACCCTGTGCTACAGGTTCTCTATGAGTCAGGGTAGACTGGACGGTGGCTGGATGGGACCTAGAAAACTTAAAACATTTATTAAAAAATACGCAAGTCTAAGTCCTAAGCAAAACAAAGAGACTATATGGGGGCTGGGCTCCACCATTTTGTAATATAACATACATATTTTTTACTATCGTCATATATAAGGATGCACAGCATATATAAGGATTCACATCCTAGGTGTGAATGGGTATGTATACATGTGTATGTGTACATGGATATTGTCATTGATTTACAAAAAAAAAAAAAAGATGAGATCATACACATATTTTTGGATCTTGATATTCAAAGGAGCTCTGGTAGTGCAGTGGTTATGAGTCAGGCTGCTAACCTCAAGGTCAGCAGTTCAAAACTACGAGCCATTTCATGGGAGAAAGGTGAGGCTTTCTGCTCCCGTCAAGATTTATAGCCTCAGAAACCCTATACAGGGTCGCTATGAGTCGGAACTGACTCCACAGCACACCACCACCGCCATTCAACAGTTGTAGAAATTTCTCCTGATTAGCCACAATTATTCTAATGCCTCACCCTTTAAAAAAATTTTAGTTTTGACTTACAGACACTAATGTTCCAGAAATAGTGTAAAGATATCCCACTTACCCTTTATTAGATTGCCCAAATATTAACCTATTCCAGCATTTGCTCCAAGCTTAGGGAGGTTTCTGAAATTCCACAGGTGAGTCTAATATGTGGCCAGATTGGTACATGAGGCCTCCCAAGTTTCTGTGAGAGTTTAAACAATGTCTGTCAAAGTTTAAACAACTTTAAAGTTTAAACTCCTGTGAGAGTTTAAACAATGTCTATGAAAACTCCATACTCCCAACTGCTACTGTACCAAGGAGTGTTTGACTGATAATATATTTTGGTCATTATCTTGGCTAAACTACAACATAGAATTAGTTCCAGCTTACCCTGATGACATTTAAGAAGAATTCTTTAAGAGCTGAAGGCTATCAAATCCCCTAGAGAAATTTAGGGTTGATCACTACATGACAAAATGATCTCAAATGAGAGACAGACTATTTTTTCAAAATGAAACTAGCAAAAATCCACAAATAGTATCTGTCACAGTAGATCACCCTGAGTCTGGGCTTTTTAGATGGTGGCCTAGAAAACACCCAACCATAACCTCGGCTATCAGAATGTGTCACTGGGTCAGGAAACTAACAAAAGGTGATTCCTTAGAACTGATGGATATCCCTCTGAAGTAATCAAAGCTAAAGGGCAAGATCCCAAACCCTGCCCATGCATTTACTGTGGGAAATGGACCAGGGGTACGTTCTTGGGGTGTGGGGGACTGTGGAGAGCTGGAGAGCCAGTTCTTCTCCAAAGACCAACTGCTGCCTGGTCCAAGGTCCCGTGGGAATGCGGACTCATTGTTAGTCTGTGTCCAATCCTTCCAGAGATGCTGAAAATGTGGATCTTTATGTGAATTTTCCACCTCATTTTGTCATACTGTGGTAGCTTACATATGTTAGTTATGATGATGGAGCTATGCTACAGGCATTTTAGAGACCAGCAAAGTCACCGGTGGTAGTCAGACTTCAATGAAACTTTCAGACTGACTAAGGAGAAGGGCCTGTGACCTACTTCTCAAAATGAGCCAGTGGAAACCTAATGGGTCAGAAGACAACACTGTCTGGATCACTAGCTTTGGACATATCATCAGGCAGATCAATTCCTGGGGGAGACCATAACATTTAATGAAGTTGAAGGCCAAAGGGAGCAACTAAGTCCCTCAGTGAGAAGCATTAGCATGGTGGCTGTCATTAGCACACCCAATGTAAGGATGGCCCAGGACCAGGCAATGGTCAGCTGACCACTGAAACATTCCCAAATAGTGCAAAGATTCTCCACTTAGGCTTCACTGTTGTTGTTGTTGTTGTTATGTGCCGTGGAGTCGGTTCCGACTCATAGTGACCCTGCACAGGGTTTCTGAGTCTGTAAATCTTTACAGGAACAGAATGCCTCATCTTTCTCCCACGGGACCGCTTATAGTTTTGAACTGCTGACCTTGAGGTTGGCAGCCTTCAATAGATATCACAAATATTAACCTGTTAACAGCATTTGTGCCATGCTACTGTGAACCTGGTGTGGCGCTGTGGGTTAATGCCCCAGACTGCAAAGCCGTTTGAACTGCAAGGTTGACAGTTCAAGCTCACCAGCTGCTCCTCTGAAACTCTATATGGGGTCGCTATGGGTCGGAATCGACTCAACGGCACTTACAACTGTGAACCCATAAGCCACTAACAACAACAAAATCAACAACATGTGCTGTTTCCTAGTTTTAATGTATTTTTTAAATTCCCAATGAAAATAAAACAACTCTTCTGTAGGCTAATGTGCAGCTTTCAATCAATGGAGTTCACTCTGTAAAGGAGGGTTGGTCTATCAGGAGGATACAGGGGAAATAAGTTGTAACAATTCATGCTTCTCTGGGACAGGCCAAGAAGAGGCGCTGTGTCTGAAGGTTCTAGGTCAGCAGGAAAGTGTGCCTGCTTGGTGGTGCGCAAGAGTGGGTCCATGTCTAGGGTTGAGTTCTCCAGGCATCCCCTGCTATCTGTCTCCTCAGGAGCATCCCATGCCCCGTCCTTTTTCACACGCTCCCAGGCTATCTGCCAACTACTCATTTGGCTTCTGAGTTACCTTGATTCTGAAAATGGGGCTCTCAAGGGTATAGATAACAAGACTGTCCAAGACCTGATCTCACAGCTAATGGCTTTTCTGGAGATTTCTCCTTTCCAATTCCATATGAGCAAGATGAGGTAAAAGGACATTTTGTAAGATATGAGTAATGGCTAGTGTAGCAATACAGAAACATAAAAGCATTATTAGTCTAGACAACATCATGTTTTGTTGTTGTTGTTAAGTGTTGTTGAGTCAGTTCTGGTTCATAGTGACCCTGTGTAGGGTTTCCGAGGAGTAGCTAGTAGGTTTGAATCTCCGACCTTTGGTTAACAGTCCAGTGTTTACCTTAAAGTACCAGATTTAGTATACCATATAAAGCAATTGATAAATACATGCAATCACTTCTACTCAGACATGAGTTTACCCCAAAATGGAAAATATTGTACATAACCCAACATTTAGTGATGTAACCACAGTGAAAGGGAGACTGTTAGTTTTCATGGAGAACCAGAGTATATGAAGATAAATAAAAAAGAATTAATACAAAATCATAGGAAACATTTATTAAGTAAAAATACCAAAATATGAAGTTACTGTTTCTTGACATCTCATCTATCTAGGTCTATACATTCTGAAGGTGGTGTTTCCATCTCTCTAACCCTTCCCTGAGGAATTCTGTGTTCTTCTATGTACATCCCATTTCAATGAATGCTTTAGCATCCTCAAGGGACTCAAATTGTGTTCCTTTTAGATGTTCTTTGAGTTTGGGAAACAAAAGATGTCTAAACGGGCAAGATCAGGGCTAAAGGATGGATGGGGTAAGATTTTCCAACCAAATTCTCATCCGACAGTTCTTGCTAACCTTGAAGAATGAGCAAGTATATTGTCGTGATGGGAAAAGAATTTCTCAGCACAACTCTTCTGGCCTTTTTCTCACCAGTGTGGTTTTTAATTTTCTGAAACATTTCTTCCTAATAAGTCCCCATAATGATCCTGTGTCCTTTGAGAAAAAGCTATCAAGATTGTCCCTTCAGAAGCCCTGAAGACAGTCACCTTAACCTTCTGAGCTAGCTTCTCTGTCTTGAATTGGCCTAGTAGATTGGATTGGCACAGTGGCAGCAGCAATTGTAAGGATGGCACAAGGCCAGATGGGGTTTCATTCTGTTGTACATAGGGCATTATGGGTTGGAAATTACTCTCAGGGCACCCTAGTGGGACTAAGACAAGACTGACAGTACTTGTCTGCAGTTATCCACTGATCAGAGAGACATGTTTAAACATGTTGGTGTAAAAAATAAACCTGTGTATGTATAAACTAGAACCCTAGTAGTTACACTTTCTGATGTACCCTTGTATTTGTAAGTTTATATGTAATGTTTCCAACCCCCAAAGACAAATAAAGATTGCAATTTTAAAGATATTGATAATAAAAGACAAGAATAAGGAAAACTAAAAAAATTAAATGAGGTATCCAACTTACATCAGAACCAAGGTACAAGTCATTGGAACAGAACCCCATTCTACGTCGGGGACTACTTGTATAACCATGTAGACATGCTAGGTAAAATGTCATTAGAATTCTTTTTAAATGTGTGCAGAGCCAGCAAGATTGTTTGAGGGCCAGAAACAAAGAGGATGCTGCAAACCAGAAGTGAATACATGAAAACTGATGCCTCAGTTGCCATGGGAAGAATCCTTGGGTTCACTAATCAAGGGGTGTGGTGTTCATCCCCATATGGAACCAGAAGGGGCTCTGGATGCATGTGAGTCAGGGAAGTGCTTCTGAGATCCACCTGCAGAGCCAAGACCCCATCAGCACACAGCTTCAGCCACAGGTGAGTCAGGAAACAGTGCCCTCCAGGACAGGGAGCTGACCAGAAAGCTTGGTAAATGTGGCCTGAGTTCTGGGCAGGGAAGAAAAGCATCCACTGAGAATTTGTAACGGGAGACCTATCTATACCATAGTTGGGTTCTGGAGTTTGAATTATATGATCAAAATGGACTGGACACACGCAAGTTGAGAATGTCTAAAATGTTACCAGTTGCTGTTGAGGTGACTGACTCACATCAACCTAATGTGTGTCAGAATCAAACTGTGCTCCATAAGGTGTTCAGTGGCTGAGTGTTTGGAAGTAGATTTGTAAGGCCTTCCTTCTGCGACACCTCTGGATGGCTTCCAACCTACAGTCTTTTGGTTAGCCACGAGCATGTTTACTGTGCAGTACTCAGAGATTCCTGACCTAAAATAAACCTTGGAGATCTAGCAAACGCAAATGAGAAATGACTCTGAGGGGGCTTACCCTCCATTAAGTCCTCACAGGGTCCCCACCAAGAAAGCCCTCTGAGATGAGTTCACAATCCAAAGACGAGTCCACGTGTCATGCTCAAGAGTCAGCAGACACAACTGGCAGCAGATTCACACTGCAAGAACTTATGGTAATGGAGCAGTCTGAAGGCAACGAGGAAATTTAAAATGAATAACATACACAAGAAGGATACAAAACACCAGGCACTATGAAAAGAGAAACACCCAAGAAATAACCCAACAGAGCATCTAGTAATGAAAACTATTGTCCCTGATATCGCCATATATGATTGAAATATATGTGGACAGATTCAAGATTAGAATAACAGAGAGTTGAGATGATTGCTGATCAGAAAGATGAGAAGAAATCTGCAGAAATAAAGAAGTAGAAAATAGGAAAAAGAGGGTGGGAGACAGGAGACTCTCTAGTTCCGAAAGAGAAGAGAGAGAATTGGGGTGGTGGCGGGGTGTGAGGGGAGAGATTATCCCAAGAGATAATGGCTCAGGAATTTCTAAAGTTGATTATATATATATACATATATATAATCTGTTTTAGGGAGCACGGTAATTTCTGAACAAGATAAAGCTAGTGAATACAAGGGGGCTTTTAAAAAGTTTGTGGGAAAATTCCATTATCTTTTAATTCCATTTTCCATGAACTTTTTAAAGCCCCTTATATATCTGACTTATCAATTGTCATTGTAAAAATCGTAATTTGTAGTATATATTTCCTTCCTTCAAGGTGGCAACAAAACCTCTTAAAAGAATGTTTTTAAATTGTATTTCCTGTACCACCCTTATCAAGAGGGGCACACTAAACTAGCACAGGATTTGATGCAGAAACTAAAGACGAGTCCAGTCCAGCTGTTCCGTGGACAAGATCCCGCAGATTCACTGGAATGACCACTCCTTTTCCTGTCCATATTTCTCTCTTAAGCTGTTTATTTGGAATTTTATGACAGTGGGGTACTGGTAGGAAACAGATGGCCCCTTCAAGCTGGGTAATGGAGGAAGTTTAAGAATGAGACTGTCACAAGAGCAAGGACAGGGCTGAGCAAACCTGGTGGACAGCGGAATTGAAGGGGCCAGCAGATCAGATACCACCTCCACTGCTAACCTGAAGGCCAAGAAAAGGGAGTGGAACCTGGCCCCCATCTGTGATCCACACTGCAGATGGGCTGCATCCCCTCTGGACCCTATCCAGAGAAGCAACGATACTAGAGATGGAGGCAGAGATGAGGATGTGGAGAGAGAGAACAGCTGAAGACGCTAGACTCATGGAAAGATAAAGGCTTCTGTGGATCCCAAAAGAAGCCAGGCTGTGTGGTCGGCCCAGGAGAGTCACTCCTGCTGTCCTCTCTCAAAAGTGTCCCAGTCTGGGCAGTGCATGATTTGATCACCTGCCCAGGGAGCCTGTGGGGACAATCCCTAGGGGTCAGCTTCTATGGGAAACAAAGCCAAGCAGAGGAGGTGGAGGGTAGATGGGGGTGAAGGAAGAGCACTGGGAAAGATTCCAGACAAGCATCTCTTCTTCTCAGAAGCATTAGCATGCTTTTGTTTTTAAGTTTTTGTTGAGAATTGAGTGATAGTTTACATGGGAGAACATCGGTTTTACACTCATCATTTCATTACAATTATTACAATTTTCTCTGTGCATCATCATTCAACAGTATTTGCTTCTATTCCCTGTTGTTGTTGTTTTTTTGGATGTACACAAAAACACTCAGTAACATATAAGCATTTAAACAACCAAAGGGCACATTCTGCAGGTCTCCCTCCTGGCCACCAGCACATAGCCTTTCTCTTTCCATGAGTCTAGAGTCCTCAGCTGCTCCCTCTCTCCGTGCCCTCATCTCTGCCTCCATCTCTGGTGTCGCTGCTTCTCTGGATAGGGTTCCACATTCCACTCCTGCTCTTCTCCCTTGATGGCCCTAGGGTCCTCTGATCCTGGACAGTAAGACTGCATTTACATCCTTTTAAAGTGTACAATTTGATGAATGGTTTTTGGTTTTGTTTTGTTTTTCTGGTAGATGCACAAAGCCGTCCATTAACCATTTTAGAACTTTTTCATCACCAAAAAGAATCCCTGGAATTCAATAGTATCCATTCTCCATTTTCTCCCAAGCCTCCCAGTCCCCGACAATCACGAATCTCTACTTTCTGTCCCTATTGTTGTTGTGATTACGTGCCATTGTCATGTCAGTTTCAACCCATAACGACCCTGTATAGGGTTTCCGAGGAGTGACTGGTGAGCTTGAACCATTGACCTTGCAGTTCAAACCGGCCTTGCAGTCCAGAGCGTTAACCTGCAGTGCCACACCAGGACGCCTATAGATTTGACTATTTGGGGAATGTCATATAAATAGAATCATATGGTCTTTTGTGTTTGGCTTCTTTCACTTAGCATGATGCTTTCATGGTTCATCCATGTTGCAGCATGTAGCAGCACTTTGTTCTTTTTCATGGCTGAATAGTATACCACATTTTATTTATCTATTCATTAGATGATGGCTATTTGGGTTGTTTGCACATTTTGTCTATTACAGTTTATGCTACTAGGAACATTCACATACAAGGTGAATTCATCAGGGGTGGAATTGTTAGGTCATATCGGAATCTTGGTGTAGCGTTGTAGGATAAGGACTGGGCTGCTAATCACACACTCATGGTTCAAACCCACCAGCCACTCATTGGAAACTCTATAGAGGAGCTCTAAGAGTTGGAATCAACTCAACAATACTTAACAACAAAGAATAAGAAGACAGTAAAAGAATTGATGCATTTGAATTATGGTGGTAGAGAAGATATTAGAAGTACCACGGACCGCCAGAAGAACAAACAAATCCGTGTTGGAATAAGTATAGTCAGAATGCTTCTTAGAAGACAAGATGGCAAGACTTCATCTGTCATACTTTGGACATGTTATTAGAAGGGATCAGTTCCTGGCCAAGACCATCATGCTTGGTAAAGCAAAGAGTCAACAAAAATGAGTAAGACCTCCAGGGAGACGGGTTGACACAGTGGCAGTAGCAATGGGCTCAAACATAACAACAATTGTGAGGATGGCTCAGGCCCTTGAAGTGTTTTGTTCTGTTGTGCATCGGGTTGCTATGAGTCGGAGCTGGCTGGACAGCACCTAACAACAATAACAACAATAGTAATTCTGGTGAGACTTCATCTCTCATACTTTGGACATGGTATCAGAAGGGGCCAATTCCTGCAGAAAAACATCATGCTTGGTAAAGTGGAGGGTCTGCAAAAAAGAGGAAGACCTCCAGGGAGCTGGGTTGGCACGGTGGCAATAGTAATGGACTCAAACGTAGCAACAATTGTGAGGATGGCGCAGGACTGGGCAGTGTTTAATTCTGTTGGGCATAGGGTTGCTGTGAGTTGGAACCTAACAACAATATAGTAATCCTTTATTTAATCATTTGAAGAATTGCCACCTGTTTTCCAATAAATGGTTTTTTATTTCCTAGAATTCCTAAGGTTTAGTAACTCATGAAATACTTCTAATGAGTTATTGTCAGTCTCTTCCCAACAGCTCATACCATCCACCTATATCAAGGCATGGGATTGCCCCCTGCACCCTCCCATCAGCATTGGCAGTACAACAGAGCCCTTGCATTACACACATAAGAAATGGTTTATTGATTGTTTTATGACATGATCTTAGAGTTTTAAAATTTCATTCTTGGGATGCTTCTAGCATTAAGACTCCCAGATTGACAAAATTTTACTGTAGTCAATTAATGTTCTGACTACACACCAGTCTCTTACTTGTTTGGTTAGCAGGAATCGGTCACTGAGGATCAGCCTAACTCTAGGTTTGCTGACAAGTTCAAGATTCTGGACCTGTGAAGATGCATTTGGGCTTGTTTAGACTGCAGAGTATATGGAACAGCGGTGGGATTCAGTAGGTGTTACAGCGAGACCCTGAGCACCTTAACATGCTCATATCTACAGCATTTGCTTTCTGCCCACTTCACAGTTAAGTGACTTGGGTGGCCTGGACCGTCCTCTCTTGGGTGACTCCACCAGCATGCCTGACATTTCTGGAAGTGTTGTTGGGCAGACGACAGACATCGATGTTTGAGCTTTTCTCTGAAGCCAACAGCAGAAGCAGCATGGTGGGAGATCAGATTTTAATGGGGATAATGTGCAAAGGTGGAATAGTAGTGGATTTGAGTGCTCTAGAGACCTGAGTTCAAATTCTGAGGTTTCCATGTTTCAGCTGCAGCTGTGAGCAGATTACTTGACTGTTGTTATCATTGACAAAATGTAAAATAAGATCCACTTCTAAACCCAGAAGAGTCCCAGATGGCATGAATGGGTAAGCGCTCTGCTTTGGTGGTGATGTGCCATGGAATCGGTTCCGACTCATAGTGACCCTGTACGGGGTTTCCGAGGCTGTAAATCTTTACAGGAGCAGAAAACCTCATCTTTCTCCCGTGGAACAGCTGATAGTTTCGAACTGCTGACCTTGCAGTTCGCAGCCCGATTCATAATCACTACATTACCAGAGACTAGCCTAAAAGTTAGCAGTTTGAACCCAGCCGCATTCCTGACAGTCTGCTTCTGAAAGGCCCTAAGCAGCAGTTTTACTCTGCATACATGGGGCTGACATAGTTTGGAATCAACTCAGCGGCAGATACAACAACTCCGGAGGGTTAGTCACGCCCTGACCCTGCCTAGACTGTAGCCAGCACTTCAAAGGGGTCACTCCCTACTGGGCTTTTCTATCAGGGAGGTTCTATTTGGAGAAACCAGGTTGAATTTAGGCCTTCATCCAGGACACATTTAATCAATTGTTTCAAAGCAACTCATCCTTGTTGACTTTTAATAATGGGTTTGTTTGCTTTTAATAACAAGACTGAGACCCAGCCCGCCTATTTTCTGAGCCTCCTGAGCAAATGGATGCCTGAGAGCTGGAGCCCATCAGTGGCAATCGGCAGCAGCATGTGGCCAATGGCCACAGGCAACAAGTGCAAACAGGCTGTGCTTAAGGACACAGCCCATTTGCAGGGGGTAATGGTATTTACTTTTGATCCTATCCAGCCCTTCAAAGGTAGTGCAACCATTACCTGACTAATGAACACAACAGCCCCTGGCTCCCTGGCTCTAAGGCAGGCAGGATGCTAATTAGTCATTCCAACTCAGGTATAGCAGCAGCTAGAAGGAGAAGGACTTACCCACCTGAGCTCCAGCTGCCCGTGATTTTGCTGAGTCCTCTCTGGTTCTCCCTCTCTGACTTTGTAAAATGAGAGGACCCACCCCTTCCATGTGATGTCAACGGTGTCTTCCATATGAGTATGACCAATCTCTGGGCCAGAGTTTAGATTCTCTACTGATTCTTTGTCTGCTTGGATATCTAGACGTATGTGCTGTCTCTGCATGAGTGAGGAAGTGGGGATTCGGTGATGGAACACTCATCTTACAGGGGACCAGGAATCAATTCCGGCCAAGGGGCTGCCACCACCCACTTACTAATCTACAGTGAACAATTTCACATTCTCAACACATCTAAATTCTGCTTCTAGGCATGGCTGGTATCAGTCTGTCTGCCAAATCCATAGCACCTTCCTACAGAATTTAAGCCTCTTTTCAAATTTATAATCCCTGACAGGGGTGGGGTACCCAGTAAGCAAGGTAAGCATAGGCTTACTTGTGCTTACTTAGTAATTTGTAGTGAGCAATTTTACATGGGTTTCACCACTGTAAGCAAGTTACACATGGACTTCTTTGTGTTTATTTACTAAAAAGAGGAAGACCCCCAGTGAGAGATAATGACACAGTGGCAGCAACAAGGGGCTCAAACAAGATAGTTGTGAGGATGGTGCTGGACCGCGCAGTGGACAGCACCTAACAACAGTAAGTAAGCAAGATTAGTAAGTAAGCACAAATAAACTCTTGCTTACCTTGCTTATTGTGTAATGTTGTTTGTTGTGTTAAATAGATTTCAACAAAAGTTGCAGACTAAAAGACAGACTCCTGGTGTAGCGCTGAACTGCAAACCACAAAGTTAAGACCCACCAGCTGCTCCTTGGAAAACCTATACAGGGTCACTATGAGTCAGAACGGACTCCACAACACTTAAGAACAACAACAACAAAGACAAACTAGGAAGAAAGATTTTATGGCCGGGCAATTTATTTCTATAAAGCAGCCAGTGACAACCCTATGGATCAAAGCAACCAATCATGGTGATGTTGCCAAACGGAACAGCAGCTCCTTCCAGTGTGCACAGGCAGGGATGGGTGCTGTTTGCTCCAGGCACTGACTCAAAGGCATTCACTGGAGAACTAGAAAGTGGTTTCTCCAATGATGCTTAATCCTGCCTTCCCGCCAAACTGCTTTGTTGTTGTTAAGTGCCTTTGAGTCAGTTCTAACCCATAGTGACCCTGTATAGGGTTACTGAGGAGCATCTGGTGAGCTTGAACCACTGACCTTGAAGTTCAAACGGACTTTACAGTCCAGTGCATTAACCCACAGCATCACACCAGGACACCAAACTACCTTAAAGTAATATAAATACAAAACAGTTCTGCTCCCTACCTGGAGTTCTGGCGTGGTGCTGTAGGATAAGCACCAGACTGCAAGATTGGTTTGAACCCACAAGGTCCTAGCAGTTCAAACCTACCAGCCGTTCCATGGAAACCCTACACATTGTCACTATGAGTCAGAACCAACTAGACTTCACTCAACAACAACATGCTCCCTACCCATCTCCCTACTTCACCATCATCAAAGTAGCAGGAGCTCCACCCTTTGCCCTTCCCCATCTAAACATGTTGACGTTGAAGAGCCCTACCCACCTCACACGCCCATAAAAATCAAAACCAAACCCATGCCCTCCAGTCAATTCCAACTCATCACTCTTCAGTAAGACAGAGGAGAAGTGCTTCTTAAGGTCTCCAAGACTGTCAGTCTTTATGGGAGCTGACAGCTTCATTTGTCTTCTGAAGAGCTGCTACTGGCTTTGAACTGCTCATCTTGTGGTTAACAGACCAATGCTCACCCCGCTGTGCCTCCAGAATTCCTTAACCTCCTTATAAAGACATGTCTTTTCTAGAACACCGCCAAGCCAATCATACAACGAAAACAGATTTCTACGAAGTCATTCCACATAATCTAAAATTTTCTGACAGGGAACTTAATACTTTAAATGGTGGTCTATTCCCTTGTTGGTCATAACTGTTGTTTTTTAAAATTATACCTTATCCTGTGAATGTTTACACAGATTGATGATAGTTTGCCATCAACTCAATTCTGACTCATAGTGACCTTGTTTAGGGTTTCCAAGGCTAGAAATCTTTTCCTGGAACAGCTGGCAGGTTCAAACTACTGACCTTGTGGTTAGCAGCCCAACATGTAACCCATGACACCACCAGACCTCCTTATACAGATTGTTGGTGTTATTGTTAAGTGCCGTCGAGTCGATTCCGACCCATAGCAACCCTGTATAGGGTTTCCAAGGTGCAGCAAGTGAGCTTGAACCACGGACCTTGCAGTTCAAACGACTTTGCAGTCTGACACATTAGCCCACAGCACCCACAGTACTACACAAATTGCCCCGGTGATATTGTTTACATTGTCCTCGATGTATCAACAGTCTCATTAATTCCATTTTGAATGTTTCGTTTTCAGTCATCCGGTCAGTCACAGCTATCTATCTGAAATACTGTGTTTACCCTGAGTGGAAACCTTCTTCCCTTGGTGAAGTGAATTTTATTAAGGACCTATAATCAAGTCACCACTTTTATTTAAACATTATCTCTCAGAAGAGAAATGTAAGTAGTCACACAATTCATGTACTTTTAGTCATTGGATTTCTTTAACTATTTTATTATTATTAGAGAAGCTATGCTAATACAATAATAATTTGAGAACTGGATTATAAAAAGCCGGATTTAGAGAAAGCAGAGCTATCAAGGGAGTCCTTCATGAAAATGGTAAGATCTTTTGTCAAGTAACTCCCCCCTGGGCCCTTTAAACAACAATTTCCCCCCTCCCTCCCATTTTGATTCAATTTCTAGAAATCCCATTTAGATGCATTACTGGACCACCTCCACTGTGTAAAGGAAGGTAAAATGTGTGTTGGGTAGCCATTTGGCGCTCTGTTTTTCCAACTTGCCACGAATTCATTTGGCCATTAATTGGACTTGTCCCTGGAGGCCATTTGATCTATTTTCAGAAGAGTGGGAGTTAAGGCAGGTCCCCCAGATACCTGGGCTGGCTTTGAGAAGCAGACACTCAAAAGGGATAATGTAGTGGTGACAGAAATGATTAATAGAATAACTCGCTTGAAAATTGTGTGCCGCTTTAAAGACCTAAACATTGATCAAGTAAGACTCACTCCTTACTTGTCAAATAGCCCAGCTAAGGAGAATAATGTGGGGGAGTGTTGGGGGGTGGGAGGGTGAGAAAAGAGAATCCTGTATTTGGATTGGAAGTATGATTCCAGGCAATAGCAATTCTGTAAGCCTGATACTATATCTACTTCCATTTGCATAGCTCTACAAACTTTATGAAGCATTTTCACAAATACTGTCTTGCTCTCGTGCTGACCCAGGGGAATAACTATGAGAGACTAAACTGGATTCATGACCCAGAAAGAGAAGAATGGGAAATGCTGACTCTCACAGGAGTTTTGGAAGTGGAAGAAATGCTACCAGAATCTAGGATTTCTAATTCCAAATCTCTTTTAACAACAACCACACCATCTCTCCAGGGTGTGACAGCAAGAATCATCTCCTTTGTTTTACTCAAGGGGACATGATACTGAGCACTCTACTTCACGTCCAATAAGATGTCTGATGGACTCCTGGCGTGGCGTTGTAGGATCAGCGCTGGACTGCAGACCACAAGGTCAGCAGTTCAAACCCACCAGTTGCTCCTTGGAAACCTCATGCAGGGGTCGCTATAAGTTGGAACTGACTTGATGGCACTTAACAACAAACTATAAAATACCTTGTGGGGCCCAGAAGTCTAAACACAGTTGTTGTTTGTTGCTGGGTTCTGTAAAGTCCATCCCAAGTCACAGTGAGCCCATATGACAGAGTCGAACTTCCCCATGGGGGAAGTGATGACTTTTTACAGGAACAGATCTGTGATGTTGCTGGATGGACTCAAACTCCCAATCTTTTGGTTAGCAGTCATGTTGCTTAACCTCTGTGTCACCAAGGTTCCTTCCAAACACGATTGCTACCCAGTCGAAGTCCCAGGCTACAGGCCAGCATTATTGTCTGATATTTCAAAGCCACGAATCTCCTTCTGCGGACTGTATAGAGAAAGGCCTCGTGGACTAATTCTGAGGGGTCATGTTATTGATTGAATTGTGTTTTCCCAAACAATGTGTTGAATTCCCGGCCTTCATTCCTGTGGACATATCATTTTGGAAATAGGTTTTATTCATTACTTTAATTAGATCATACCTCAGGAGAAGGAGCTCTGGTAGCATAGTGGTTACGAATTGGACTGTGAACCACAAGGTCAGCAGTTCAAAATTACCACCGTTCCATGGGAGAAAGATGAGGCTTTCTGCTCCTGTAAAGATTTACAGCCTCTGAAACCCTGTACAGGGTCGCTATGGGTCGGAACCGACTCCACAGCACATAACAACAACAGGAGAAAAAGCAAAAGCCAAACCCACTACCACTACATCTATTCCAACTCATAGCCACCCTACATATGGTTTCCCAGCCTATAAAGCTTTACAGGAGCAGACAGCCTCATCTTTCTCCCATGCAGAGGCTGGTAGATTTGAACTGCTGACTTTGTGGTTAGCAATTCAGTGCTTATCCTACAGTGCCACCAAGACTTATACCTCAGTAGAGTAAGCTCTAAATCTGGTCACTTCTGAACAAATCACACACACACACACACACACACACACACACACACACACACACATGGGAAGCCAGATGTGATAGGAGAGTCATCTACAAGCCAAGGAGCTAAGGAACACCAGAGGTTACGGACAAGAAAAGATTCAATACAGCCAGAACCCTGACTTGGTTGGGCTTTTACCTCTACAACTGTAGAATATAAATATCTGTTCTTTAAAGCTACCCACTTGGAGGCTTTTTGTTTCAGCAGCATGAGGAAACTAAGACAGTCCATCTGTCTTTATGGCCCACAAATCTAGTGGATCAATTAGGGAACGAATATGACTCATTCATATCCAGACTATTCATTCACACTAATTCATTTGGAATGCACAAGTCCTGTTATCCTGAGCCTGCAAAATTTTGCTATAATGCATAAAAAAGAGTGAAATGGATCTATACGTCCTAGTTTGAAAACGTGTTGTTGTTGTGTGCCATCAAGTTGGTCCTGATTCATGGAAACCCTATAGGATAGAGTAGAACTGCCCCATAGCATTTTCAAGGTGATAATTTTTATGGAAGCAGATTGGCACATCTTTCTCCCTTTGAGTAGGCTGGTGGGCTCGAACCATTACCCTTTCAGTTAACAGTTGAGTGCTTAATCATTGTGCTACCAGGGTTCCTTTTTTGAAAAAAATACCTCTGCCATTAAGTTGATTCTAACTCATACTGACCCCATAGAACAAGTTGCCGAAGAGTATGTGTAGAGTAATACTGACTGCAGACCTGATCATATCATGGTGACAAGAAAAGCAAGCTTTGATCCCTGTTCCATCACTTTCTGGCTGTTGACCTTGGACAAGTTTTATGACTGTTCTGTATGCCTCAGTTTTCTTCTTTTGTCAAAGGAAGTTTAATAATCCTACCTCAGGATTGTTGTGTGGATTCAATTAGAAAATAAAGATTAAAAGCAAAGTGTTTAGCACATTGCTTTGTTCCTGGTAATGTTGTTGTTGTGTGCTGTTGAGTGGATTCTGACTCATAGCAACTCTGGATAGGGTTTCTGAAGCTGTAATTCTTTACAGGAGCAAAATGTCTCATCTCTCTTCCACCCTGGTAATAATGTTGTTGTTAAGTGCCATCAAGTCAATTCTGACCCATAGCAACCCTGTATAGGGTTTCCAAGGAGCAGCTGGTGAGCTTGAACCACCTGTTGTTGTTATGTGCCATGGAGTCAGTTCCGACTATAATGACCGTGCACAGGGTTTCCAAGGCTGTAAATCTTTACGGGAGCAGAATGCTTCATCTTTCTCCCGTGGAGCCGCTGGTAGTTTCGAACTGCTGACAGTGAGGTTGGCAGCCTGATTCGTAACCTCTATGCTACCAGAGCTCCTTTCCTTATATAGTAGTAGCATTTATTATTAGCTGATGTGGCACTGTGGGGTAATGAACTGGACCACGAGGCCCATTTGGAACACAAGGTCAGGAGCTGAAACTCACCAGCCGCTCCTTCAGAAACCCTATACAGGCTTGCCATGAGTCAGAACCAACTCGATGGTACTTAGCAATAACAACAACAATGACTATATAAAGGCTCTCTGGTAGCATAATAAGTTACCAATTGGGCTGTGAGCCACAAGGTCAGCAGTTCAACTCTACAAGCCACTCCGAGGGAGAAAGATAAGGTTTTCTGCTCCTGTGAAGATTTACAGCCATCTATCACTGAGGGGGAATCCTGGTGTGGCGCTGTGGGTTAATGCGCTGGACTGCAAGGTTGGCTTGAACTGCAAGGTCGGCAGTTCAAGCTCACCAGTTGCTCCTCAGAAACCCTATCAGAAACCCTATACAGTGTCACTATGGGTTGGAACCAACCAACGGCACTTAACAACCACAACAATCCATTGAGGGACTGTTAGGCATCCAACACAATGATCATTATGAAAGCTATGTGCAAACATAAGACTATTTTAAAATGTAATGTTAAGTGAAAAAAGCAGAATGCAAACTGTCTTTGCAGAGGTGGTTGTAGCTTCATGAAATATGTGTTATGTAGACAGATCAGATGAGAAGAAGATAAAAATGGAAATAGTCACACTGATAGGATGAAATTATTTATTCAACAATTATATATCAAGTGTCTGCTATGTGCCTGGCACGGTTCTAAGCAATTTGGATATGTGAACAAATTGTTGTGAGTTTTGGGTTTTAATTTGCCAAGTACTTACTTTGCTGTTGTTAGTTGCTGTGGAGCTGGGTCCGACTCACGGTGAAGTTACTTGTAACAGAACGAGACGTTGTGTTGTCTGTGTGGGCTTCACGATTCTTGGAATGTGGAACCCACTATTGCAGCTGTTGTGTCAATCCATCGAATTGCGTTCCTCCTGTTTTTGCGGACCCTCCACCAAAAATGATGTACTTCTCTTGTGATTGGTCTTTCTTGATAATGTGTCTCCAGTTTAATATCCATGGTCACTGCCATCATATCTATTCTGACTCAAACCATGTATAGGGGTTCTTAGGCTGTGAGGCTGTTGTTGTTGTTGTTGAGTGCCATTGAGTCGGTTCCGACCCATAGCGACCCTGTATAGGGTTTCCGAGGCTGTAAATCTTTACGGTAGCAGAAAGCCTCATCTTTCTCCCGCAGAGCGGCTGGTAGTTTCGAACTGCTGACCATGTGGTTTGCAGCCCGATTCGTAACTACTACGCTACCAGAGCTCCTTATGGAAGCAGAAACCCTCATCTTTAACACTGTGTTGTAGTTAGGTGTCCTTGGGTCGACTTCAATTCATAGTGACAGAACAAAACATTGGCCGGTACTGGACCATCCTCACAATTGTTATGTTTGAACCCAAGTTTCCTGTCACTGTATCAATCCGTCTGATTGGGGATCTTCTTTTTTGCTGACTCTCCACTTTTCTAAGAATAATGTCATTCTCCAGGGGCGGGTCCCTTCTGACAAGATGTCCAAAGTACAAGTCTCACCATCCTTGCTTCACTGTTGTATTTCTTCTGGCAGTCCATGGTACTTTCAGTATTCTCCAACTCAATAATTCAAATACACTGATTCTTCTACAGTCTTTCTTATTCACTGTTCAACTTTCACATGCATATGAGGTTATTGAAAATACCATGGCTTGAGTCAGGAGCACCTTAGTTCTCAAACTGACATCTTCACTCTTCCACACTTTAAAGAGGTCTTTTGAAGCAGATTTGCGTAGTGCAATACATCATTTAATTTCTTGACTGCTGTGTCCACGAGTGTTGATTGTGTATCCACGTAAAATAAAGTCTTTGATCACTTCCATCTTTTCTCCATTTATCATTATGTTATTTAATGGTACAATCGTGAGGATTTTTGTTTTCTTTACATTGAGGTGCAATCCATAATGACGGCTGTGGTCTTGGATGTTCATCAGTAAATATTTCAAGTCCTTTTTGTTTCCAGAAAGCAGATATGTCATCTTGCATATTGCACATTGCTGAGTCTTCCTCTAATCCTGATACCATGTTCTTTCCATATAATTCAGCTTCTCAAATTATTTGCCCAGCATACAGATTGAATGAGTATGATGAATGACTAAAACCCTAGCACACACCTTTGTTGATTTTAAACCATTCAGTATCCTCGTGTTCTGTTGGAACGAGTACAACTCTAGATCTAAGTACAGGTTCCTCATAAACACAATGAAGTATTCTGGAATACCCGTTCTCTGCAATGTTATCGATAGTTTGTTATGATCCACATAATAGAATGCATAGTTCATAAAGGACAAGTAAATTGTGGTATTCGCTTATTTCTGATAGTGTCTGCTTTCAGCCAAGATTCATCTGAGGTCAGCAACAGTATCCCTAGTTACATATCCTCTCCAGAATTGTTGTTGTTGTTAAGTGCCGTCGAGTCGGTTCCGACCCATAGCGACCCTGTACAGGGTTTCCGAGGGTGTAAATCTTTACGGGAGTAGAAAGCCTCATCTTTCTCCCACGGAGCAGCTGGTCGTTTCGAACTGCTGACCTTAAGGTTCGCAGCGCGATTCGTAACCACTACGCTACCAGAGCTCCTTCAGCTTGAATTTCTGGCAGCTCCCTGTCAATGGACTGCTGCAACTGTTCTTGAATTGTCTTCAGCAAAATTTTACTTGCATTATTAATGATATTGTTCAATGATTTCCACGTTCTATTTGAATGGGTACAATATGTATCTCTTCCAGGCAGTTGGCCAGGTAGGTATATTCCAGATTCCTTGGCATAGATGAATGAGTGCCTCTGATGCTGCATTTCAGCTGATACTCGGTCAGTTCTTGAAGCTTTGTTATTCGCCAATGCCTTAGTGCAGCTTGGACTTCTTCCTTCATTACCATCTGTTCTTGATTCTATGTTACCTCTTGAAATGGTTGAATGTGGGCTAATTCTTTTTGATACAATGATGGTTCCTACATCACTCAGTATTTTGTCCATGTTGTTGTTGTTGTTAAGAGCTGTGAATCGGTTCCAACTCACAGTGATCTGGTATACAGTTTTTTGAGGAGAGGCTGGTGCATTTGAACTGCCAACCTTCTGGCTAGAAGTCTAGTGCTTATCTGACAACACCACACAAGGAGTCCATTTTACCCATGTTGTTGTTCTTGTTAAGTGCCATCGAGTTGATTCTGATTCATAGCAACCCTATATAAGGTTCTCAAGGAGCGGCTGGTGAGTTTGAACTACCAACCTTGTGGTTCAAACTGACCTTGCAGTCCAGTGCTGTATCCTTTAGCGCCACACCAGGGCTCCATTTTATCCATAGATTCCTTCAGTACTGCAACTTGAATCTTGAATTTTTTCTTTAGTACATTCAGCTTGAGAAATGCTAAGCATGTTCCTCCCTTTTTGGTTTTCTAACTCCAGGTCTTTGTATATTTCATTATAATACTTTGTCTTCTTGAGCTATCCTTTGAAATTTTCTTTTCAGCTCTTTTGCTTTATTTCTACCAGTTGTTTTCGTTTCTCTATGTTTAAGAGCAAGTTTCGGAGTTTCTTCTGACATCCATTCTGATCTTTTCTTTCTTTCCTGTCTTTTTAATGAAGTTTCACTTTCTTCCTGTAGCATGCTCTTGATGTTATCCCCCAACTCTTCTGATCTTTGATCATTAGTGCCTAATGCAGCAAATATGTTCTTGAGGTGATCTCTAAATTCAGGAGGGATATTCGGAAACCCTATACAGGGTCGCTATGGGTCGGAACCGACTCGATGGCACATAACAACAACAACAACATATATGTTCAAGGCCAAATTTTGGCTCTCGTGGACTTGTTTGAATTTTCTTCATCTTCAACCTGAACTTAAATATGAGCAATTGATTGTCTGTGTCATAGTCATCCCTTGGCCTTGTTTTGGCTGATCATTTAGCGCTTCTCCATTGTTCCTTCCCACAAATACAGTCGATTTGATTCCTGTGTATTCCATTTGGTGAGGTCCACATGTACAATTGCCTTTTAGATTATTGAAAACAGTATTTTCAATGAGTAAGTTGCTAGTGTTGCAAAATTCTGTCATGCCATCTCTATATCATTTCTATCACCAGAACCATGTTTTCCAACTACTGATCCTTCCTCTTTGTTTCCATCTTTTGCATTCCAATCACCAGTAATTATCAATGCATCTTGATTGCATGCTTGATCAATTTCAGATTAAAGAAGTTGCTGGAATTCTTCAATTTCATCATTACTGGCCTTAGTAATTGGTGTGTAAATTTGAATAATCCTGCGTTGATAATGTAGGATCAGCACCGGGCTGTCAACCACAAAGTTGGTGGTTCAAATCCACAAGTCACTCCTTGGAAACCCTATGCAGGATCGCTATGAGTCAGAACTACCTCGACAGCACTTGTTGTTAAGTCTGTTGAGTTGGTTCCAACTCACAACGACCCTGTATAGGGTTTCCGAGGAGCGACTGGTACGTTTGAACCACTGACCCTGTGGCTAAAACTGACCTTGTGGTCCAGTGCTTTATCCTGCAGTGTAACACCAGGACTCATATTAACTGGTCTTCTTGTAGGCCTATGGATATTATCCTATCACAGACAGCATTGTATTTTAAGATATATCTTGAAATGGGTTGTTTTGACCATGAATGTGACTCCATTCCTCTTCAGTTGACCATTCCTGGCACAGTAAATCATATGATTGTCCAATTGGCCAAGACCAGTTCATTTCAGCTCACTAATGCCTAGGACTGATCTTCATGCATTCCATTTCATTTTTGACAACTTCCAATTTTTCTAGATTCATACTTTATACATTCCATGTTCCAATTATTAAGGGATATTTGCAGCTATTTCTTTTCATTTTGAGTTGTGCCCCATCAGCAAATGAAGGTCTGGAAAGCTTTGCTCCATTCACATTATTAAAGCTAAGTCTATTTTGAGGAGGCAGCTCTTCCCCAGTTGTGTTTTGAGTGCCTTCCAACCTGAAGGGCTCATCTTCTAACACTAATATCACATCATATTCTGTTGTTGGCTAACTATTCAGAGGTGGTCTGCCTCTTCTTCTTCCTAGTCTGTCTTAGTTTGGAAGCACCATTGAAACCTGTCCACCATGGGTCACCCTGCTGGTATTTCAAATACTGGTGGCATAGCTTCCAGCATCACAGCAACACACATGCCACCACAGTATGATGAACTGACAGATGAGTGGTGGTAATACTCACTGTTGTTGTTATTATGTGCCATTGAGTCAGTACCAACTCATAGCAACCATATGCACAATAGAATGAAACACTGCCCAGTACTGTGCCAACCTCACAATCCTTGTCACGCTTGAGCTCATTGTTGCTGCCACTGTGCCAATCCATCTCGCTGGGGGCCTTCCTTACTAGGATGGCCTTCCTCCCTAGGATGGCTTTAATCAAAAAAGACATATGGTAACAAGTGCTGATGGGTATGTGGAATAGCTGGAACTCTCATATAATAATGGTTATTGTTGTTAAGTGCTGTTGAGTCAGTTCCAACTCATAGCAAACCTGTATAAGGACTCCAAGGAGCAGCTGGTGAGTTTGAACTGCCGACCTCATAGTTCAACCAACCTTGCAGTCCAGTGCTTATCCTATAGAACCACACAAAAACTGCACATTAGTGATAGGAATATAAAACTGTGCTGTCACTTTGGAAAAAAATTTGGCAGTTCCTTAAAAAGTTCAATACTATATAGAGCTATCCTATAACCCAACAATCCCACTCCTAGGTATGTACTCAAGAAGAACTGAACAAATAAATCCACACAAAAGCTTGTACATGAATGTTCATAGCAGTATTGTTCATCATTGCCAAAAAGGGGAAAAAAGCTAACGTCCTTCAATTGATAAATGGATATGCAAAATATGGAACCTCCATACAATGGACTACTATTCAGCTATGAAAATGAGTGAGATGCTGGTACCAAACCAAATCCATTGCCATTGAGGCAATTCCATGGTGCAAAATAGATGAACATTAAATACAATATGCTAAGTGAAGGAAGCCAGACACAAAAGGCCAATATTCTACAATACCATTTATATGATGTATCCAGAAGAGACATACACATAAAGACAGAACTTAGATTAGTTCTGGGGTAGAGGCGAGGGAATAACTGAGTGGGTCTGAGGTTACTTCTTGGGGAAATGAAGATATTCTTCGATGAAATGTTGTTAAGTGCCATCATCAAGTCAATTCCAACTGATAGAGATCCTGCATAAGGTTTCTGAGGAGCCACTGGTGGGCTTGAACCGCTGACCTTATGGTTAGCAGTCTAGTGCTGATCCTGTAGCACCAATGGTAATATATATTCATACTGATAGCTACATGAATAAGGAAAATATACTAAAACCTACTAAATTGTACACTTGAAAGGAGTGAATGTTATGGCATATAAATTATGTAAAAATGAAGATATTATTAAAAATAGCTTCCCCAAGCTTCTGTTAAGGGTGATAGAAAAATTCTGGAATCCCATGGAGTCAGCTGAGCGATATGATGAATATATTTAATGTTACTGAACTGAACACATGAAAATCATTGGATTGGTAAATGTTTTATTACCTATATATTCACCAGAATTTTTTTAAAAAAGGTTAGAAAATGGTTTAATAGCAATGTTCTGTAGTTTTTATAAATAGTATACATGATTAATGTTAAAAAAAAAAAAAAAAAGCGCTAACCTGTTTGTTTAGATGTTTCTGTCTGGTTACTGGTAATAATGACATGGCCTTCATTTACTTCTGCCAAGCAGTTGTCCATTGTGGATGAGAGGCCCAGCAAGGGAAAGGAGACACCAAACATCATCCCCAAGCAAGGACTTCAGGCCCATATGAACTATTCATGACTTCAGTCAAGCCTGAAAGCCTCATACACAAAATACAGGTTTAAGACTTGCATGGCTAAATAAATGCCCATAGTGAATAGGGTGAGAGGTTAAAGAACAACAAAGGCTGCTAATTATTGGACATTCAGTTCTCACAACACTAGAAAATGGTTTCTATCATTAGCCACATTGAAAAGGGAAAGAAACTGAGGCTACGAGAAGCCACATAGTTTACTAAAATCACAAAAGTACTAAGTAATGGAGCTCGGGGGTTCAACCCTGGCCCATTTCATTTTTGAGTTTGGCTTTTGCTCCTGGCTCCATTTGCCTTTGTGAACTCTTGCTCTGCTTGGCTGTGATACAGGTGATGATCACATTTATCTTACAATAGGGCACTGGCTTGTATTTGGCTTTGGGCAGCATCGCCCACACAGTTGTGTTTTGAGTAGGTCTGCATCTGCCGGGAGGAGAGAAGCTAGCTCAAAACCCAGGAGTTCAGGTGCCATTTGCCCTTCTACCAAACATCTATCTCCCATGGGCCTCAGTATCCTCGTCTGTAAAACCAGGACTTAGAGCTATGCTAGCTTTGACCGTCTGTGATTTCATCTAGCTCTCAGGTTGTTGCCATGGCGAGCTGCCATCGAGATGGTTCCAACTCAAGACAATCCCACGCACAATAGAACGCACCACGGCCCAGATCTGTACCATTGTCATGATTGTTGATGTGTTAGCCTCAGGTATGTAGGGGTTTCTATAACAGGCAGCACTGCCTTTATCCTTCCTACTTCTCAGTTTGTCATTTCTTGATGGTGGCCTGTCTTCCCAGCTCTTCTGCCTGAAGTCATGAGAGCAGCAACCACCACTATAACTTACACTCAATGAATGGCCGTCTCTGTTCTGTATGTAGCATGTAAATTACCACATGTAAGCCTCCCCTGAAATCCATGAGGCGCATGCTATCAGTATCCCCTTTTTGTAGATGGGGAAGTTGAGGTATAATAAGGCTGAATAACTTGTCCAAGATCACATAGCTGTCATGACGGAACCAGGATTATAAAGAGACAATTTGGTTCCAGCATCTGGAACCTTCACCACTACCTTGGATCTCCACCAAGGTCAGTGGTGTGTGGGCAGAGGTCACAGCTGTTTTGTCCACCACTGAATTCCCAGCACTTACCTCAATGCCGAGGAGTCCTGATGTGGCACTGTGGGCTAATGTGCTGGACTGCAAGTCGGTTTGTAATTGCAAGGTCAATGGTTCAAGCTCACCAGTCGCTCCTTGGAAACCCTATACAGGGTCTCTATGGGTCAGAACTGACTTGACGGCAGTTACAACAATAACAGCAACAAACCTCAATGCCGAGGAGTCCTGATGTAGCACTGTGGGTTAATGCACTGGACTGCATGGTCTATTTGAACTGCAAGGTCGGTGGTTCAAGCTCACCAGGCACTCCTTAGAAACCCAATACAGGTTCACTATGGGTCAGAACTGACTTGATGGCACTTAACAATAGCAACAAACCTCAATGCTGAAGGAACCCTGGTAACATAGAGGATTATGAGCTGGGCTGCTAATCCCAAGGTCAGTAGTTCAAATCTAC
>NW_006408519.1:31346988-31405720 GCF_000296735.1 Chrysochloris asiatica
ACCACCACCACCACCTCAATGCTGGCCTAAACTATTGGCTTAACAGGATTTATTGAATGAATAAACTAATGAATGCATGGCTTCTATCTCATTTTCCCAGGGCTTAGCACAGCATCCGGAGTCCTGGTGTGGCATTGTGGGCTAATGTGCTAGACTGCAAAGTTGCTTTGAACCGCAGGGTCGGTGGTTCAAGCTTACCAGCTATTCCTTGGAGACCCTATAAAAGGTCACTATGGGTCAGAACTGACTTGACGACACTTAACAACAGCAGTACAACATCCCATACACATCAGAAGCTAATACTATTTGATTTCCCTAATTGAGTTCATTCTGTTTTCTCCCTGGACTCTAACTATTGCTGACAACCAAGGATAATCATTTGTTTACTCTGCTGCTATCAGACTTTTGCTCTTATCTACCTGATGTCTGGTCATGCCCTTTTTGGGTTTGGAAGCTCTGGTGATGAAAAGGAGCATTTATTTCACCTGCACTAGGAAAACTGAGGGGCTTTAGCTGCTTTCCACCCAACTCCATAAGCATCTATTGCTCCTTCTTCCCTTCAGTTGGGGTGTTCTTATTGATTTCCCTCATCAATGGCCCTGCTGAGTACTCTCAAAGAGCCATTAGCTGTGGGTCTCCTCCACTCACCCTCGCTCCCTTCTCCTTGACACCATTCACCAGGAAGGGTGTTAAGCTGACAGCCTCAGGAACAGCTGCTCTATAGAGCCCAATTCGCACATTCTGACTGTCGTGGGATCTTGTTCACTGCTGACAGCTTTTTTGGGGTCATTCATTTCTCCTGCGTGGCACGGATAGCTTTTTCAGGTCTCTCCTGGGAGGTGGACCATTTTGCATTTGTAAGCCATTCCAGGTTTGACGTGTCCACTTACTCAGCTGGAGATAGTTGTGCCAGGGTGTCATTCATTGGAAAGTGAAAGCATGTGGCCAGTAAGTGTGACAGTGTGGTGTGAATGTCTTCACCGCCCTGGGTGGCCAAGCCGGGTTCCAGTACGGCTGGTGGTATAAACTAGTGTCAGGAAAAAAATAGAGAGGATTTTTGCTGATTCTAAGGATTGTTCTGCTAGCATCTTGAAGTTGGTTGGGGGAAGTAACACAGACCCTGGAAGGTACAAATGGTTAAGTGTTGCACTGCTGGCTGAAAGACTGGCAGTTTGAACCCACCCAGAGCCACCTCACAAGAAAGACCTGGAGATTTGCTTCCAAAAAGAAGTCTTGGAAATCCCATGGAGCAGTTCAACCCTGTGCACGTGAGGTCAACATGAGTCCGAATCAGCTTGACAGCACCTACCAACAGCAACAGGATTGTGTGGGGACAGGCTAAGAAAAGAGGAAAGGAGGGGCTTATTGGATGTCTGCAAGAGTCTTCCTTCCTAAAGCAGTGCCTGTGGGATCCACCCAAATCCCAAATTATCATCCTGCCACACCTCAATCCCCATTGTCAGGAGAACAGGGAGAGGGACGTTTCCGGAGCTGTGATGTGAGTGCTTACTGTGTGCCAGGCCCCGTTTCATTATTTAATTGTCACCAGCTTGCTGTGAGATGGTTACTATTGACTTATTTAATACTTCCGGATACTGATTCTCAGGGTTAATGAGTGATCCCAAGCTAAATGTCTGAGTCACTGTTAAACTCAGGGTTGCCTGGTGTCAAAGTCAGGCTTTCCCCTCTATAGCAACCACATGCTGACAACAAATAGAAGGGAAACCATGACAATGGACACCTGGGCCCTTCCTCAGTGAGGTCAGTAGACATGGCTCTTTTTGGTCTTTGGAGGGATTTTTCTGACTGCTTCCCTTTGGTGTCTAGTAAGCAAAGTCCTTTTCCAGCAACAAGGAACAGTGTACTGTCTGGTAGAGGCAGAATTCCTCTTGACAGATAATCTTGGTGGGGAAGACTTCCTTAGAAGATAGGGCAGTTGATGGTGGAACAACGAAAGGAAAGTACCCCGTGGGAAGGGAGAAAGGGGACAGAGGGGACTGGCTAGAGACTGAAGTATCTGGGTACTTAGTCACGATGTCTGTTTCCATGACCCCCCACCCACCCAGCAGATTCACTTCCCTCTATGGCATTCCCTTATGTAGCACACATTTCTTTCACTGCTCAAATATCTGTTGACTATTTCCCATGTGCTGGTAGAGAGCTAAGATTGGTTTCACTGCATATAACACAGACATACATAGTGGCTTAAACAAGACAGAAGCTTAATTCTCTCTCTTGTAAAAGTCGACATGTTGGCCATTCAGGACAAGTATGGCAGATCCTTGGTGTCATCTGAGACTTAGGCTCCCATCTTTCAGTTCTTCCCTCCTTTCAAAGTCACTTCATGGTCCAAGATGGCCACTGGAGCCATTGTCCAAGCCATTGCTCCACTGATGGAGCCCTTCATAGATGGGAAGAGGGAGGAAAATTTGAAGGGCAGAAAGATTACCTTATGATCCAAGATGGACGATAAAACTCTTTGTAGGTTGGAAGAAGAAAAGCAGAAAAAAACCCCTCCCCGAATGAATCCATTCCCTTTCGAACACTTACTATAAGTCTCAAATAATGCTTCCACATACTTCTCCTAGCTAGAATTTTGTCACATGACTACATTTGATTACAAGGGTAGCTGGGAAATAGTTGTATTTGGGGGATTGGTAAGTAATAATATGATCAACTTAGAAACAAGGGCTTACTGACTGAAGAATGGTTGTCTAGTTGACCAGGGGTCAACAGACTATGACCTAAGGTGAAACCCAGCCTGCCACCTGGTTTTTGTAAATAAAATTTTACTGGAACACAGCCAAGCTCTTTTGTCTATATTTTGTCTATGGCTGTTTTTGTATTACAACAGAGTTGAATAGTTGTGATGAGACCACATGGCCCACACAACCTCAAATATTTACTGTCTGAAACAGAACAGTTTGATGACTCTTGTAGCAGACAAATAGCCCACAGCCCGCTGCTGGTCTAGAAAGGCAGACAGACACGGGTTTCATTCTCCCAAGGCTTACAGTCCAGAGGACTTACAATCGGACCACGAATTACCATATCTTTCCATGAGTGCACTAGTGGGATTCTGTTGAGGGTGCTATAGGACTATTGAGACAGACCACCTAGATGAGCTTATAGTATAAGAAACTGGATGAGAGGTGAGAGGAGAGAAGCCCAAGCAGATGGAAGAAAATGTGCAAAGACTGTAGGTAGGAGATGTCCACGATTATGCCTTTGCCTGCCCATGCATCATAATGGTCTGTAAGTTTGTTCTTACAGAGACTGCACTTTGGCCTTCCCATGTCTAGTTGCAGGTCATTTTTGTATTATGCCTCTCTCTTGCAGTGGCCCCCAAACTTCATCAGTTACCTGTGACCCTGCTATGTAGTCTCCTTGGGGACTTTGGCCCCTGAGTCAGGATTGAAGTGGTTGAGAGTGAGGACTGCCTATCTGTTGTCCTGTGGTGGTGTGGGTGCTGCTGTGATGCTGGGAGCTTTGTCACTGATATTTTAATTACCAGCAGGGTCATACGTGGTGGAAATGTTTCAGAAGCGCTTCCAGACTAACACAGACTAGGAGATCTTCCAAAATATCAGTCAATGAGAATCCTAGGGATCACAACTGAACATTATCCGAGAGACTGCTGGGAGATGATCTCCGTCATCTGGAAGGATGTTGGAAGGCACTCACAACACACTGTGGAGTGGAGCAGAGCAATGAATGAGTGACATATGTAAAGACGGCAGAGGATCGGGCCATGTTTTGTCCTGTGATACATGGGGTTGCAATGAGTCAAAACCCACCTGATGGCAACTAACAACAGTGATGGTAGACACCGAGTTCCAAAGTCAAGTTTGGTAATCACTAGATATAAGCAAAGGCTCTGGATTAAAATCCTAGCCTTACCACTTTTTGTCTTACGTAAGCATTGACAAACTGCTTAATGTTTCTTAAGTCTCAGTTTTCTTCATCTATAAAAATAAGGATAACTAGCCAAGCAAACTCACTGGCATTAAATTCATTCAACTTCTAGTGAGTCCATTGGGCAGAGTAGAACTGCTCTCTCTGTGTTTCTGAGACTGCAAATCTTTATGAGAGCAAAGAATATTTAGCTTTATCTTTCTCCTGCAAAGTGACTGGTGGGTTTGAACTTCAGACTTTCCAGTTAGCAGACCAATGCTTAATCCATGGTACCACCAGGGCTCCAAAATAAGGACTTAAAACCAGAAAAACCAACCCACTGCCCCTGAGCCCCTTCTGATTCCTAGGGACCCAATATAGACTTTCCAAGACTGTAAATCTTTACAGCAACAGACAGCCTCATTGTTCTCCCTCAGAACTCTGGTGAGTTTGAACTGCCAACCTTGCAGTTAGCAGCCCAATGCTTAACTCACCACCAGGACTCCTTAAAAAAAGGATTGTTGTTAAATGCCATCAAGCCAGTTCCAACTCATAGCAACCCTGTATAAGGTTTCTGAGCAGTGGCTAGTGAGTTGGAACCACTGACTTTGTGGTTCAAACCAAGCTTGCAGTCTAGTGCTTGTCCTACAGCACCACCCCAGAACTCCAAAATAAGGACAGCAGTACTAAATCAAGAATTTGTGCGGGGTTCTCCAACTTGGGCACTATCCGCATTTTGTACCAGATCATTCTTGCTTGTGAGGGGCTGTGCCGTGTATTACAGAACGTTTTGCAGCAACCCTGGACTCTACCCACTCAACAATATCTGTAATACCTCTAAGTTGTGATAACCAACAATATCTCCAAATATTGCCCCATGCCCTGGAATGAGAGCGGTGTTTCCAAATCTCCTCCTGTTGAGAAGCACTGAGCTAGTGGTAAGTATTAGATAACTTAGAAAATTGTCAGGAGTGCTATATAAATAAATAAGTGCTATAATTACTATCATTATGTCATCATGGTAGTAGTGATTGTGTGCCACCGAGTCGGTTCTGACTCACAGTGACCCTGTGTAGGATTCCCAAGGCTGTAAATCTTTACGGGAATGGTTATGGTGGTTATGTGCCGTGGAGTCGGTTCCGACTCATAGTGACCCTGTACAGGGTTTCCGAGGCTGTAAATCTTTACGGGAGCAGAAAGCTTCATCTTTCTCCTGCAGAACAGCTGGTAGTTTCGAACTGCTGATCTTGTGGTTCGCAGCCTGATTTGTAACCACTATGCTACCAGGGCTCCTTAGAAAACCTCATTTTTCTCCCAATGAGGGACTGGTAGATTCAAACTTCTGACCTTTTGGCTAGCAGCTCAGCTCGTAATCCACCACACCACCAGGACTCCTTATCATTAGGATCACAGTTCTCAGTAAATGTTAGTTGACAGAATGAATACATTTGTGAAAATAGAACAAAAACCTCATAGAATGATTTCCGGTTTTAAGATGATTAAATCTAGAAAGGAGTTCTTAGGCACAACAAACAATTTCTTATTAAGTCAACCTGCTGGGAATCCACATTATGTTATGAATATTTTGCTGAGAGGCCTTTCAAGCGCACAGTGGCAGAAATCCACTGTTTTGTTACCCTTGCCTATACAAGGTCTGATTTAGTATTGGGGGAAACACTGACCCCCATTTTTAGCCATGTGCTCTGTGTGAAGCTAACCTCTATATTGGCTCCAGCGGTGAATCCTGCAGTAAGGCCCACGTCACCTGAGGTAGTTCATTTTCCTGGCCACAGTGGTTAGCCTGGGGAAGGGAACAACGCTCAAGCCATGGCTCAAACATATAACCCAGGGCTGGTTTGCTTGGACAACTATGAAGATGGAATTTCCCTTCCACCACTGGACTAGATTGTGAAAGTTCATTAAGATCTAGACTGGGACAGAAGATCCTATCCATGGACAAGACCCACACCTGATGTCGGGGAGAGTCAGAGGAGACTGAGCTCTGGTGATTTTTATCTGAGTCCCTGTATCAAGCTATGCCTGAAGACCATTTATTCTCAAACATTGGTTCATGTTCTTGAGACATTCAATTCCATTTCTGCTTAAGTTAGTTGGGAGTCCCTGGGTGGTCCAAATGGTTAATGTGCTCAGCTGCTAACCATATGTTGGAAGTTCGAGTCTACCAAGGGGTACCTTGGAAAAAAGATTTGGTGACCTCCAAAAAATCAACCATTGAAAACCCTATGGAACAAAGTTCTTCCCTGACACACGGGGGTCAATATGAGTCAGAATCAATGTGTCAGCAACTAGTTGTGTTTGTTTGTTTTTTCACTTTAATTTAGGTTAGGTTGTTTTGTTTGCTTGTTTTTTTTGGTCTCTTGAATGCAGAAGACCCTCAGCTGATGCTTGATCCTCATTCTATTAAAACACTTTTCGCTGTCTTCACACATTTTCAAAAATAGACTGAGTTAGTTAGGCAACTTTTGGTGACAAATAATAGAAAACCCAACTCCACATTCTTGGCTGACACAATAAAGGGAAGTCTCTGAGTCATTCTCATTTTAAGCGACTTGTTCTTGAAGACGTTCTTCACTTTTTCTGTAGCTCTTTTGGCCTCTCTGTGTTCACTGTACTTGCTTCACCTTTAGGCTGGCAAAAAGGGGCAGTGGTCCCTTGCCTTAGGCACAAGAAAGAGAGGAAGAGGAGTCTTCTCATCTCAAGACCATCAGACAGAAGGCCTGGGCTTCGGTGTGCTTGGACCAACTTAAATCACACGCTGAGACAGGGTGGGGGATTTTCCTGAATTGTTCCAAGTCTCCAGGGCTGGCCTTCCGCTGGGCTAGGGGTTAGATCAGCAACTTCCAGAGTTCACAGCTCAGAGTTACATGTTGGGAGAGGCATGAGTGTGGGGAGGCATGCACACTGCCCACTTTTAAACATGAAAATAACATTCAATGTCAACTTCTCTGTGACACCTTCTAGATTCTTCCATTGGTGATTGGTATTGCTTCTTCTGGACTTTATACTATCAATGACAACACTGCTCTTAGAGTTATTTGCCTAATTTCCTCACAAGACAATTTGGGCAAAGATTACCTCCACAGTCTTTTCTGTTTCTCAGGATAGCCTAGTACTCGGCGAGGGTTCACTCTATATTTTTAAAGTCTAATTTAATTTGCATCCCCATAAAGCAAGGACCAAAGACAGTGTCGAATCCAACTTGCCAAAAGGGTCTAAATAGAGACTCTGGATTGATTCCACAACTGAGGTTTATACTATCCTCCAAACGTCCTGGCTGTGTGACCCCAAATAAGTTAGGTCATCTTCTTAAACCTTAGTTTCCTCACCTTGCTACTCACCTTATGTTGTTCAAAAAAAACAAATGAAATCATGTCTGTTAGAGTTTTGTCCGGGCCGAACTCCTGGAAATACTCAGTAATGTTAGTTGCTAAGGTGCCGGTTGTTTTTACCATTGACTATGTGAGTTTGGACAAACCGTGTAACTCTGCCAAAACGGCTGCTTCTTCATCTGTAAAATGCGGGCAAGAATCTCTTCTTTACAAGGTTGTTGTGAAGAGCAAATGAGAAAGGTCTTGGCCTTTTGTAGGTGTTGCCTAAACATTTGTTCTAACTCACTTCCGTTCCACCCACCATTCCAGCGCAGAATAAGGGGGAGGGTGCCCTCCTCTCCAGCCCTTGGAAGAGGAGTTTGAGAGCATAACTATTTGGTGAACAAGTAATTCAAACTCTAGGGCAAAGAATCTCTGCCTGGGCCCAGAGTGACATTGTGGCAGAGATCTGATTCCCAGTCATCCAGCCACCAAGGTTCCTGTTTCAACCATAGGTTGACCACATTGGGCTTTCAGACAAACTGCAAACAGTGAGGTTGAAACTTCAGTTGGCATGGAAGAAGAGAGAAATGTATGTGGGCAGCTGCAAAATGTTCTAACTTAGGCTGTGAAACCCAATGCTAGTCCAGGCACGGAAACCCTGTCACATTTTCAGAAGTTACCAACTTTTTCCCTTTCCATGTTTCCAGTTACATTAGCAGGCTTCTTTTCTAGGTCGCAGTTCGCTTAGAAAAGCAAGTCTATTAACGTAACTTGTACTTGCTAACTAATCTTTACTAAACAATTTCTAATTTTGTAAGATGTTACTTGGTAGGCTTAGAAGGTTTGAGCCTGATTTCCTGGTAGTGGCTTAAGAATTGGTGGGAGTGTTCAATGGGCAAGGGATATATGCTCTACCTAACAGTTCATCTCCAGGAGCGGGGAGAATGGTTTTATTCATTTCTATGTCCCAAGCCCCTAACCAGGAGCAGAGAGCCTAGTACTTGTGCTTATTTGTCCTGGTGTGGTGCTGTAAGATAAGCACTGGACAGCTAACCACAAGGTTGGTGATGCAAACCCATCAGCTGCTCCTCAGAAACCCTCTACAGGGTCACTATGAGTCAGAACCAAATCGATGGCACTTAACAAAAACAGCAAATAGTTTCGTCTGTGAAAATTTTCATTTCAGATGAATAATGTGATGAAAATCAAGTAAACCTGTTCACTACAGTTAACAACTAAGCACAAGTAAGCCGATGCTTACCTTGCTTCCTGGGCACTCCATCCCTATCATTTATTGTAAATTTGAAAAGAGGCTTAGATTCTGTAGGAAGGCGCTGTGGAGTTGGGAGAGAGAAAGATGCCAGCCATATTGAGAAGCTGATGTGGTGGGAAAATGTGAAATTGTTTAGTACAGATAGTAAGTAAAGTCAGCCCCTGCTTACCTTATTTACCAGGTAATCTGACACTGTGTTTAGCACACTGCCTTCCATACAGTCAGGGTTCTGAGGGAGGAGAGAAGGAAGTCACTAACTACACAGACCAATGCAAAAACTATAAATGATGCTTACAGTGTATTCTCCGTCTTCTTCCTAGTCTGTCTTAGTCTGGAAGCTCAGCTGAAATCTGTACACCAAGGGTAACCCTGCTGGCATTGAAAACACTGGAGGCATAGTTTCCAGCATCCCATCCACATGCCAGCCACCACAGGGCATCGCACTGACAAGCTGCATGCCGAAGAGAGGTGACCCAATGGAATGTGGAAACCCTCAGGCAATATCATTAATATCACATGAAAATAAAATTTGGCTAAAGATAATTTTTAACGGCTGCAACAATACATTGGCAGGGAACCACCAGAGGTTCAATCTGGATTTAGATGAAGACATGGCACTAGGGATAGATCTTGACTGAAAGCAGAAAATGCCAGAGAGATGTTGACCTGTGCTTTACCTATGCAAAGGCTTTCGACTGTGTGGATCATGACAAACTATTGAATAATATTATGAAAAATGGGTATTTCAGAACCTTAATTGTGCTCATGAGGAACCTGTACATATACCAAGAAGCAGTTGTTCAAAGAAAACAAGGGGACACTGAATGGTATAAAATCAGGGAAGTTGTGCTACAATGCTGTAGTCTTTCACCATACTTATTCAATGTGTCTGCTGAACAAATAATCCGAGAAGCTGGATTATATGAAAAAGAACGTGGCAACAACCTGCGATATGCAGATGATACAACCTTGCTTGCTGAAAGTGAAGAGGGCTTAAAATACTTCCTGGTGAAGATCAAAAGATTTGAAACTGTCAAAGACTTCATATGGCTTGGATTAACCATCAACACTCATGGAAGCAGCCGTCAAAAAATCAAATGATATAGTGCATTAGGCAAATCTGCTGTACAAGACCTCTTAAAGTGTTGAAGAGCAAAGATGTTCGTTTGAGAACTACGGTGTGTCTGACTCAAGCCATGGTATTTTCAATAGCCTCATATGCATGTGAAAGTTGGACAGTGAATAAGGAAGACCATTTAAGAACTGATACATTTGAGTCATGGTGTTGGAAAAGAACATTGAAAGCCCCACCCCAATTAAGTGTCTAGGGGCACCCCACTCTACAAGCAGGCCTCCTGAACAAAGCCATGCAACTGTCCTGGCCCTGCGGGCTGGAAAGCCCACCGCCCTGGCTCGTGTTTGGGTTCCTGGTCTTGCTGCCGCAGCTCCTCTTCCACTCCTCCCATGGTGTCACAGTTTTCTGATCCTGGGTCATGGAGGCTTGATCGATGCTCAGGGATCTCAGGCGCTTCTTTGATGGTAGTGAGATCTCTCTTCCTGCTTCTACGATGGTTCATTTTATACCCATGCTAGGGTTTCAAAGTTTTACAATGACAATGAACTCTGTTATCATTCTCAGTGCAATCAGTCCATCCTATCAGTATCTTCTCTTATTCAGACCCAGCAGGAAAAAAGTCGTTTGATGGAAGTTACAAAGACTAAGGCCAGAAGAGACATATTACACAATTCACAACATGACATATACGCTTCTTAACTTTGTTTAAAGGAGCGCGCCATAGAAGGTGCTGGAGCACAGAGACTTGGAAGACACACCTCTGTCTTTCTTTGTGAGCATATTTGTTTTGCCACATGTTGAGTGCTTACTCTGCACTCAGCATCATGGTAAGCCATTTACCTGGATTTATAGGCGTCTTTCTGTTTAAATCTCATAGCAGCCCTGTGAGAAGCATCATTGTCTCATTCCCCTTCTGAGAAGGTCAGGTCACTCAGTCAAGGTGAAGATGAGATTCCAGTCAACATAACTCTAAAGCTCATTCTCCAACAAAAGGCCAGTGTTTCGCAAAGAGTGGTCCCTGGACCACCCTCATCAGGATCTGGTGCTGCAGATAGAAATGCAGATTCCTGGACCCCATGCTAGACCTGTTGAATCAGAATCTGCAAATGAAGCCAGGAAATCTACTTTTCTATCCAGGTGGTTTGTATGCATATTTACATTTAAAGCTCACCTTCATAGCTAGGTGTTGATATCTTGGGCATGTTCATATTTTGAAAATTCATGGAGTTGTACACTTAGGAGTTAGTGCTTTGTTCTATGTATGTTGCATTTTGCTAAAAAATTTTTTTTACTTTAAAATTCCCCTCCCATATAGGACTTAGTCTCTTTATTAAGAACTCGTTGTTTCCTCTATTGGCTTACCACCATCACAGTTAGTGCACCGGGACTGAGAAATCAGGCTATGAGAATGTCCCGGAATCACCTCTTCCCTACCTAATGCTATCAAGTAAAGGTTACCGGCAGTTCTCATTTTCTTTTCTCTAGATAATTACTCCAAAATAGATCACCCAAGCACCTCACTCTGAAAACTTGCATAATGTTCTTTCAACCCTGAAACCCAAATCCACTCACAATAGTCCCTCAGGGCTCTTTGTGATGGCTAGTCTGCAAAGCAAAGCTTCCATCACCAAGTCCCACGGTGGTCCAGGGGACTTCTCCTTTTGGGCTTAATCTATTGTCGAATCTGACTAACTCTCAGCTCCTTTCCCATTACTTATTAGTGGGGTTTTTCCTCCTCAATTCAACTTCTTCTGGAACCTCAACAACACCCCACAATTGAAGTATCTCTTACTCTTCAGCCTCCAGTAATTGATCCTTTTATTGGTTCATTTGCTTATTAGTTACAGATATTGTTGTTGTTGTTAAGTGCCGTCGAGTCGGATCCGACCCATAGCGACCCTGTACAGGGTTTCCGAGGGTGTAAATCTTTACGGGAGTAGAAAGCCTCATCTTTCTCCCGCGGAGCGGCTGGTAGTTTCGAACTGCTGACCTTAAGGTTCACAGCCCGATTCGTAACCACTACGCTACCAGAGCTCCTTAGTTACAGATATTAAATACCCATTTATATCCGGAACTTTGCTAGGGCTAAGGATTGAGAAAATAATTGGGAAATTGGGATATGGGCATTGTCTTCATAGAGCTTAAAATCTCTTTTGACAAAGACTTGGAGCTAGTTCTCTTAATAATGTTGTTGTTGATGAAGAAATTGATGATTTCAGGAGGAGATGCTTTTGTTTTTCTTAAGACTTTTTATATGACAAGACTCTGTAACAATCATTTCAGAAGTGTTAATTTTCTCAGTAATTTTGTGAGGTACTATGATTATCTTTATTTTGAAATTTAGGCCCAGAGAAGTCTGTCTAAGGTCACATAGTTCCTAAAAGCTGAGTCCTAGAGCTGATACGAAGTCTGGTCCCAGAGACAGGCCTTTTGTTGTTGCTGTTGTTATGGGTCGTGGTGTCGGTTCCAACACATAGCGACCCTGTACAGGGTTTCCGAGGCCATCATTTTCCCAAATCATAGAGCCATAGAATCCCAGGACTGGAAGGGATCTTGATGGTATGTAATCTACACTCTAGTCGATGCCTTTATTATAATCACCAAGTGCTCATCCAGCCTGTCTGGAATAAGCCCAGGGATGGCTGTGGTCTCTTCTAGTTATTGCCCACCAAACGACTTTTACTTAAAGGGTCTGAGTAAGAAAAGGTGGGGGAAGATGCTAATGGAGTACCTGAGTCAGTTGGGAGTGACTGTTAACAGGGCTAACTGTGACTGGTCAATTTTGCAATGTCGACATTCTGACGGGTATAAGATGAGCCATCTCAGAAGCAGGGGATTGTGGATGGCCAGGGAGGGGGTAAGGATCTCACTACCATCAAACAAGAAGAGCATGAGATCCTTGGGCATTGAACCTCCTCAACCCAGGGACAAAAGTCTGACACCGAAGGAGTGGAAGCGTAGCGGCAGCAGCAGAATGCAGAGTGAGAGCATCAGCTAGAGCAGTGGGCTTCCCAGTTCATGGAGCAAGTAAAGCTGAGTGCCTGTGGGCAGGAGGCTTGCTTAAGGAGTGGGGTGACTCCAGATTTTAACTGGGGAGCTAAGCTTGCTGACCCAAGGAGCTAGAGCTTAGTGTCTTTGGGCTGAGGCTTCTAGCAGAATGGAGTGTCCTCTGGGCATTTATCAGCAGCACTAAAAATGGATTGCCTGTGGGCATAACTGAAGAGAGGCTATCCTCACTGAAAGAACTGTGTTCTGAGCATGTCCTGATCCTGCGTTGTAATCTGTGAACTTCACATGCATTTGAGTTATGGTGTTGGAGGACATTATTGCAAGTACCAGAAGAATGAAAAAATCTGTGTTAGAAGAAGTACAACCAGGATGTTCCTTAGAGGCCAAGATGATATGACTTTGTCTCTTACACTTTGGACATGTTATCAGGAGGAGGGCCCAGTCCCTGGAGAAGGACATCATGCTTGGTAGAGTGGAGGGTCAGCGAAAAAGAAGACCCTTAATGAGATGGACCGTCACAGAGGCAGCTGCAATGGATTCATGAGTAACAACGATTGTGAGATTGGCACAGGACCAGCCAGTGTTTTGTTCTGTTGTACTTAGGGTGGCTACGGGTCAGAACTGACTCACCAGCATCTAACAACAATGACAACTTCCCTAATAAACCCCATAGCTGTCATTACGGTGTATGAGTTCTGTGTGGCCATTGCAATGAATTATGGAAACCAGCGGAGTTTCCACATTGGCAGGATGGTAGGTACCATTTCTGACATGGCTTCACTACCTTCTAGATAGCCTGCTTCATTGATTAAAAACCAATGCAGATCTGGTGTTGGCCTGCCCAATATGTCCTCCTCCTTCTCTTGAGAATACCAATTTTCCTTTTGCGACCTGCCTACTCTCATTTCATGTTCTACTAGGAGACTGTCACGTTGAAAGACTCCTGACCTTGCTCAGACTTTCCTTCTATTGTATGAGCAACTGTATTCTTCCATTAAACCTCCCTTTTTTGTTTTGTTTTGTTTTGTTTATTAACCAGTTAGATTTTGATGCTTGCAACCAAAATACCTTAGCTGGTAAAATACCACTTCTGCTTTCTTTCTGTTCTGCCACATTAATAAACTTGTAATACATGTACATGGTTTAAAAACACTTACAAATGTTGCTGAAGAAGAATTTCAAATTGTACATCCCCCTAATGCCATACCGTAGAAGCTAAGACTGCTGATTTTTTCTAGAGTTCCTTCCAGAACTTTCTATCTCATTTACCAACAGTTCCTCCTTAGACTGAGTTGGAATCTGTCAATCTATGGTTTCCATTCATTTGTCCAAGGTCTGAGTTTGGAGAAACTCAGAACAGATTTCACTGATGGTCTTTCAGGTCATTGATTGTTCATATACCACTTGACCTAAATTAGTTTTTAGAACCAGACAACCCCAGCTCCTATAGCCATCACCGAGGTACCAGTCAGAAGGCTATTTGGCCCTTATCTCTGGAGACACTTTAGTCTGCTGTACAAGTATAGCAATAATTGTGAGGTTGGAGCAGGACTGGGCAGGGTTTCATTCTGTCGTGCATAAGGTTGCTATGAGTTGGTACTGATTCGACAGCTCCTAACAATAACAACAATCTGCCCAGAGTGGGGTCCCCAGAATTGAATGAATTAGTCCTCTGCAGAGCTAGACTTCCACTTCCATCCTCACTCATCCCCACTCTTCTGCTAATAGCCTGAGCATCCCATAATTGCTACTCTGACACACATGGGATCTCCATGAGTTGATTCTAACTCAAGAGCAACTGGTTATTCTGAAGGAAAGCCAACGAGAAGAAGTGGGATGCAAGAGAGCCTTGAGTTTCATGGAGTTCTCGGAATTGTGTTCCAAGTTCCAGTGAGTGGGTTCTGACTCAGCAACCCTATATAGGGTTTCCGAGGAGCAGTTCCGAGGAGCAGTTGGTGGGTTTGAACTGCCAACCTTGTAGTTTGAAGTCCAGTGCTGATCCTACAGTGCCACATTGCTTTCTCCTTTTGGACTCTTCTGATAACATAGTTCACTTGTGTTAACGCACATGTATGTATGCACATTTGCAATTGTGTACATCATTGATGGACTCAAGTGTGGCAGCGGTAGTGAGGTTGGCCCAGGATCTGACATTGTTTTGTTCTGCTGTGCATGGGGTCGCTATGAGTCGGTTCCGACTCGATGGCACCTGACAACAACAGCATTCCTGGGGAAAGTGAAGAGGACTTAAAATACTTACTGATGAAGATCAAAGACCACAGTCTTCGGTATGGATTGCATCTCAATGTAAAGAAAACAAAAATCCTCACTACTAGACCAATAAACAACATTCTTATCAATGGAGAAATGATTGAATTTGTCAAAGACTCATGGAACCATCAACACTCATGGAAGCAGCAGTCAAGAAATCAAACAACATATTGCATTAGGCAAATCTGCTGCGCAAGATCTTTTTAAAGTGTTCAAGAACAAAGATTTCAGTTTGAGGACTAAGGTGCACCTGACGTAAGTCAGGTATTTTCAATAACCTTCTATGCATGCAAAAGCTGGATGGTGAATAAGGAAGACTGTAGAAGAATTGATGCATGTGAGTCATGGTGTTGGAGGAGAATGTTGAAAGTGCCATGGGCTGCCAAAAGAACCAACAGATCTGTGTTGGAAGAAGTGTAGCCAGAGTGCTCCTTGGAGGCCAAGATGGCCAGACTTCATCTCTCATACTTCAGACATATTGTTAGGAGGGACCTGTCACCGGAGAGGGATATCATGTTTGGTAAGGGTGTAAGTTCAGAGTAAAAGAGGAAGACCCCCAACAAGATGAACTGGCAAAGTGGTAGCATCAATGGGCTCAAGTATGGCAACAATTGTGAAGTTGGCCCAGGACCAGGTAGTGTTTCATTCTGTTGTGTATAGGATTGCTGTGAGTCTGTACCAACTTGATGGCACCTAACAACAACAACAACATTCCTGGTGTGGTGCTCTAGGATCAGCACTGGACTACTAACCACAAGGTTGGTGGTTTAAGCTAACCAGCCACTCCTTGGAAACCCTAAACCAGGTCTCCATGAGACAGAACTGACTTGATGACATTTAACAATCATTAAATAAACGTAAAACTCTATTGTTTTAAATTTTACAAAAAACACAGCAACTGCTTTCATTTCTCTGTACATTCTATTCATAATTTTTAATTGAAGCAGTAGTGTTACTGTGTATGTAATTGTTGTTGTTGTTGAGTGCCGTGGAGTCGGTTCCGACTCATAGCGACCCTGCACAGGGTTTCCGAGGCTGTAAATCTTTACGGGAGCAGAACGCCTCATCTTTCTCCCGCGGAACCGCTGATAGTTTCGAACTAGCTGACCTTGCGGTTCACAGCCCGATTCGTATGTAATAGTATATGTTTAATAATGCTGTGAGAAGTCTGAGGTCTGTTGTCAGTAGGCAGGGGTTTGACATTCAGCTGTGTGACCTTGAGAAGGTACTTAACCTTGTGGGCTCCACTTTGTATTTCTCATTTGTAAAATGAGAGGATCTTGAAGATTCTATCAGGAATGAGCAGAGAATGATCTCTTTAAGTCCAAGGCTTCATTACGCTGAGGGCTGCAGATAAGGCTGGTCTGGTACCCCAGGGAGTCTTCCTCGTCCCTGTTGTTTAAGGGCCCTCGCAGTAGTTAATGTTCTGGATTGGATAATGGCTTTAATGTAAGGAAGGAGACTACTAGGCAAACGTAGTTTTTCTCTAACTTGGTTTCCTTTCTATGGAATTTAGAGACATGGCTTGTCCAACTTTCCTCAGACAAACCCCTCTAATACTCCAATACTGCTCATTCAAATCCACTTTAACAGTCTCCGTGGAAACCTTCTCTCTGGTCTCCCTGCCTTCAATCTTTCCTCTCTTGGCAGGATTGTCTTCCCAGAGAGAGAATTGATCCTCTGAATAGTCCACTCCCCTAATTAAGAAAAAAAAAAAAATCAGTGGGTTGCCTGATACAGAGTAAAGACAGCCGTCCTTGGCCTAACAGCCCAGGCTCTTCACAATGTGACATCAAGCTCAGTCTCCACTTCTGTCTCCTTCATTCATCAAGGTAGATTCTGTGTTCCAGTCAAAGTGAGTTTCCCATTGTTGTGCAGGTAACCCGTGTCCTTCCATGATACTGTGCATGCTTAAATGCTGTTCTCTCTTCTTCGATTAAGTCCTAGGGTGGCGCTGTGGGTTAATGCTCTGGACTGCAAGGTTGGTGTGAACCACAATGTTGGTGCTTCAAGCTCACCAGATGCTCCTTGGAAACCCTATACAGGGTCACTAAGAGTCAGTATCGACTTGACAACAACAACTCCATGGATTATTTATTCTTGTCTTGGCAAACTCCTAATTATCTTTCTAGGTGTGGGGATTCAACAGTATTATATAAGAGATTTTCCATGCCTATTCACCCACAGTCTGCATTGTGCCTGATCTATGGCAACAAGAAAGTACTCAATAAATGTTATGTGGATGTCTGGATAAATGTATAAATGAATGCAAACTGATGAGCCATTGAGTACGTCAATGAACCAATGAATGAATAAGTGAATGACTGAAAGTGATCAATAAGTGAATGACTGAAAGAATGAATAAAAGTAAATGGACAAATGAAATGAATGAGTTGCTTTTCATTTATTACAAGTCTATTTTCATTTATATTCTTGACCATAATTATAATAACTTTCTTTTTAATGCTTGTCTTCCTAATTCCAGTATATTATATATCTTTGTTTTTTCTCTTTAGTCAGGGTCATATTTTTCTGTTCCTTTATGTGGTACCTGGAATTTATTTGATCTGGCTTTTTTAATCCAGTGTCTTAATTCCCACCAAGGATTGGTTAGTTTTGCATCCAGGTAGGTTTAAAAGAAAACAAAAATCCTCACCACTGGACCAATAAACAACATTCTTATCAATGGAGAAAGGATTGAAGTTGTCAAGGACTTCATTCTTCTTGGATCAACTATCAACACTCGCGGAAGTAGCAGTCAAGAGATCAGACGACGTATTGCACTGGGCAAATCTGCTGCACAGGAACTTTTTAAAGTATTGAAGAGCAGAGATGTCAGCTTGAGGACTAGGGTGCGCCTGACCCAGGCCATTGTGTTTTCAATAGCCTCATATGGATGCGAAAGCTGGACAGTGAATAAAGAGGATCGTAGAAGAATTGATGCCTTTGAGTTGTGGTGTTGGAGGAGAATACTGAGGGTGCCATGGACTGCCAAAAGAACCAATAGATCTGTTTTGGAAGAAGTGCAGCCAGAGTGCTCCTTGGAGGCCAGGATGGCTAAGCTTCGTCTCTCCTACTTTGGACATGTAGTCCGGAGGAAACAATCGTTGGAGAAGGATGTCATGCTGGGTAGGGTGGAGGGTCAGAGAAAAAGAGGAAGACCTCCAACGAGATGGATCGGCCAGGTGGCATCATTGATGGACTCGGGGGTGGCAGCGGTGGTGAGGTTGGCCCAGGATCGAACATTGTTTCGTTCTGCTGTGCATGGAGTCGCTATGAGTCGGTTCCGACTCGATGGCACCTGACAACAACAACAACAGGTTTAAAAGATGTCATCTCAGAAGCAGGAATGGAAGATCCCAGAAGCGTCAAGAAGGAAGAGCACAGAGAGTGTGAGATCCCTACCTGGAATCTGGAGGTGATGGCAGAGGTGATGGCATGAAGAGATAGAGCAGCTGTGAGCTCTAGGCCCATGGGCTGGGGCAGAGGCCAAAGGGCTACAGGACTGAGAGACAAAAAACAAGAATGAGGCATGTTTGCAGTACGGCAGAGAAGAGGCATTCCTGACTGGATAGCTGCTGCGTCCTGAGTTGTTTCTGATCCTGAATTGTACCGGTTCACTTCCCTAATAAGTCCCACAATCGTGAGTATTGTTCTGAGTTCTGTATGGCCATTGTAATGGATTATCGAACCCATATGTGAAGCAGAGAGTGCTGGGGGTGTCAGAATAGGGTCCAGAAGGTTGTAGGCTGGAAGCATGTCTGACCTCTGCCCCATAGGAATTGGTCTTGGGTTGATTTTTGAGTTTAGTTTTTACATTCTCTTGTGAAGCCAGGAGAAGTCAGACATGGTCTCCACATGGTTTTTGCACTTTGTATGTCAATAAACTTTGGATCGTATGCTGGCATTATAAGTGACATGTTGTAGAAATACTGGATTCTATTTGTTATGTCAAAGAATAATGATTTTTAAAAAAGAGATAAATTCTGTCTTCACTGCGGTTGGCAGCAGCTCAAATTTCAACTAAAGTTATTTTAGTCTGAGTTCTGCTGCTTAGACTCTGGGTGGTTCAGGGCTCAGTCACAGATTTGGGCAGTTATTTCATACAATTTGAAACTCACCTCTATGACTTTCTCTTTGGATTCCCCTCCTTATTTTACAGAAGGTGTGGTTATCCTGAACACCATCTTCTGGTTCTTCAAGCCAGAAAGACTACGGGTTATCAGCTAGAGCTTTCGCTGTTGCAGTAAATGAAGTACCAATCATTCCTTCCACAATTGTCTCTACTCATTTAGGTTTGATAATCCATTGCAATTCCAAACAGAACTCAGACAACATATTTACAGTTACGGGGTTTATTAGGGAAATTAACAGCTTGTACTTTGGGGTCTGACATGCTCAGAGCACAGTTGTTCCAGTCAGCTGCTGATAAATGCCCACAGGACACACCACTCCTCCATAAGCATCAGCCTGAAGGTACTTGACTCTAGCTCCATGGGTCAGCAAACCGAGCTCTCCAACTTAAGTGTCCTCGCTTCTATAAGCAAGCTACCTGCCCAAAGTCACTCAGTTGTATGTACTTGCTCCGTGAGCTGGGAGGTCCACTGCTCTGTCTTGTGGGTTACAAGCTGGGCTGCTCATCACAAAATCAGTAGTTCAAATCTGCCAGTCATTTCTCTGGTTATGGATTCTTCTGCTGCTGTTGCTCCTCTGCCACTCCCCTAGAGTCACAGCTTTCTGTTTCTGGGTCGAAGAGGGTCAATGCACAGGGATCGTGGGCTCCAAATGACAAGCTCCATTCCCGGCTCTTCTTCTTTGTCCTTCCTGCTTCTGAGATGGTTCACTTTATAACCACACTACAGGTTCAAGTTTTTACAATTTTACAATTACAATGAACGCTGCTAACATCCCACAGCTGAATCATGTTATCCTATCATTATCTTCTCCCACCTCCTCTTACCTACATCCAGCAGGGCAGAACTATTGTTTGGTGGAAGTTACAGATTATGACTAAAGAGCTCTGGTAGCATAGTGGTTCCAAATCTGGCTACTCGCCTCAAGCTCAGCAGTTCGACACCACCAGTCATTCCATGGGAGAGAAGAGGCTTTCTGTTCCCGTAAGGATTTATAGCCTTGGAAACTTTATACAGGGCTGCTATGATTCGGAACCGATTCCACGGCACATAAACACACACAACACAGATTATGACTAAGGAGCTGTGGTAGTGTAGTAGATTATGAGCTGAACTGCTAACCACAACGTCAGTAGTTTGAATCTACCTGTCGTTCATTGGAAGAAAGATGAGGCTTTCTGCTCCTGTCGAGACTTACAGCCTCGGAAACCCTACACAGGGTCATTATGAGTCACAAATGATTTGGTGGCACACAACCACCGTTACCAACACAGACTATGACTAGACGATCAGTTCTCCTGTGCACAGGATATGCATGTTTTGTGTGGGAACATTATATGTGAAAATATGGTTGGTAGTTACTTATGTGTTTGGCTTTAAATTTGCAGTCCTAGTATGAAGCTGTAAGGTAAGCACTGGACTGCTAACTCAAAGCCTGGTGGTTCAAACCCAACAACTGCTCCTCTGAAACCCTCTATTTGTAGGGTCACTGTGAGTCAGAAACAACTCACTTAAAGGGCACTTAAAAACATTATTTGCTTCCTACTCATCACATCTGTTTTCAGTTTCTCTTTCTCGCTTTCCTTCTGATTTTTTATTTAAATTTTACTCTGTAATAACTTTCTAGTTCTATATTATAATTATAGTGGTGATCCTGAACTTTTCAATATGTATCCTTGTCTTACTCCTGTTAGTATAAAGCAACCTCCTGCTTCTTTTTTTTTTTTTTTTTTTGAAAAGCTTTTATTGTGCATTGAGTGTTAGTTTACATGGGAAAACACCAGTTTTGCACTCATCCTATCGTATTTCGTATCATTGCAATGATTACAATCTACTCCGTGCATCACCATTCAATAGTATTTGCTTCTATTCCCTCTGTTGTTGTTGTTGTTTTATGTACACAAAACACTCAGGAATATATAGTCATTTAAACAACCCAAGGGCACATTCTGCAAGCCTGCCTCCTGGCCACCAGCACACAGCCTTTCTCTTTCCATGAGTCTAGAGTCCTCAGCTGCTCTCTCTCTCCATGTCCTCATCTCTGGTGGCCGTTGCTTCTTTCTCTGGGTAGGGTCCAACATTCCACTTTTGCTCTTCTCCCTTGATGGTCCAAGGGTCCTCTGTTCCTCGATTGTAAAATTAACTACTCCCCCATTTTTGTTACAAAACTTCTACCTTTACAGTTGTGACAATCGCAAAAGCTCCCTTTTATTTAGAACACTCTTACCACTTTCCAGAAAGTGGAAGGACCTGAGAGCACTTGAACTCCATTTCCCATTCCTGCCTTCTGTGTTCATAACACATGATTGCATTTATTATGTAGATGATGCAAATATGATCAATATAATGAAAACACCAAAACCTGTATTACCAAGATGTTAAGGTTATTACCTCTGCATGGTGAGGACTTGGGTAACATTTTTTAATCTGTATTTTTTGCTTTTTTAACCATACGCATATGTTTGGTTAAAATTAAACAACAACAGCGGTGAAAGAACATGTGCCCTGCAGACCCATTCACTCAAAGCACACCCTCCTTGTCTTGTATTTAGACTCCCGCCTCTCCACTGGCCAAAGAAACTCAGACAGCAGCTGGGCTGTAAGTGAATGGGAACCCCTCAGGCCTTGAGGGACATGAAGTCACAGTTCAGGCAGGACGAGCAGACAGAGGGGCCCTGTTGAGACTTGCTTGTCAGCTCATCAGTGCCTAGACCACATCACCCTGGGTCACTCTACCCAGGATGATCAACACCATCTGTCGGGTACGTGCTTGGCCCAGAGCACCTCAGAACAGGAACTTGTGCAACAATTGGGAAAATCCAGAGTCTGTCTTTCTCAGAGATAGGGTTACCGCCAGCAGCGCTTGGAGGAAAGAAGGAATTAGGCCTCAATCCACAGAAGTCTCTTCTTCCCCTCCTCAATTCTGGTTTGAATCCAAGTCATGAGGCAGGCCAAGCTCCTGCTTGTTGCTTCAGCCCTGCCACTCCTACCTCTGACTTCTTGAGTCCAGCCCCTTCAACACCTGGCTATCTAGGGGTCTCATTTAGGCAAAGCCCTCTTCTCTGCTAAGTGATACGGATTGGTGAAGAAAAAACAATTGCATGGTATTTCCCTAAAGTTTTAAAACCATTTTCATCCAGATAACCTTACTAGAGTCCCACAATAAGAGAACGTAGAAACCACCAGAAGGAAATGCTCTGAGCTTCCTACTGTCAAATTGATGAAAGGACCTGAATCACAGCATTTCTCTTCCTATTGGACAGAGTACAGCTGTCCCATAGGTTTTCCTAGTCCTGGTGAGGTGCTGCGGTTTGATGCACTGGACTGCAGCATTGGTGTGAACTGCAAGGTCAGTGGTTCAAGCTCACCAGCAGCTCCTTGGAAACCCTACAGAGGGTTGCTATGAGTCAGAATCAACTCAATGGGACTTAACAAAAACAATTGGTATGGAAGTCCTGGTGTGGCACTGTAGGATAAGCTCTGTACTGCTAACCACAAGGCCAGTGGGTCAAACCCAGCAGCTATTCCTTGGAAATCCTATACAGGGTCACTATGAGTCAGAATCGACTCGACAACACTTCTGGTATGGAGTCCTTCCTGTAGGTGTAATGCTGTAGGATAAACCCTGGATTGCTAACAGAAAGGTCAGGGATTTAAATCCGCCAGTTGCTCCTCAGAAACCATATACAGGGTCACGATGAGCTGGAAGCAACTCGAAGGTACTTAACAACAGTAACTCCTGGTGTGGCGCTGTAGGATAAGCACTGCGCTGTTAACCACAAAGTCGGCAGTTCAAACCCATCAACTGCTCATTGGAAACCCTATACAGAGTCTTTATGAGTCAGAACTGACTCGACAGCACTTAACAACAACTGTAGAGGAGAGGAATCCTGCTGGCCAAATGTTAAACACCCAGCTGCTCACTGAAAGGCTGACATTTCAACTCCATGAGCCACTCCTCAGAAGAGAAGACCAGGTGGTCTGTTCCTTTACCGATTGTTGTTGTTGTTGTGTGCTGTTGAGTCAGTTTCAACAACAACTCTGTATAGGGTTTCTGAGGATAATGGTTGGTGGGCTTGAACTTCCGTGTGGTTATCAGTCCAGTGCTTATCCTACAGCACCACCCCAGGACTTCGGTACCAATTACAGCCTAGGGAATCCTAAAAGGACAGTTGTAGTCTGTCCTATAAGGTGGCTGTGAGCCAAAGACCACTCAATGGCATACAATAACAACAACGATGGAGGAAGGATTCCTCCTCCTCTAAGAGGCGAATTCTTTTCCATCTGCTATGGCTCCCTCCTCACTTGCTTTAGCAAGGACTTGCTACATTAATATTCACTGCTCTCTCTACATCTCCCCTCTCTCCTCTGCCATCAGATATGCTATAAACTCTCCAGTGTTTCAAAAACAAGCCTCAGCAGTCCAATCAAAAGGCAGAGATTGTCAGATTGGATTAAAACAACAAGATCCAGCTACATGCTGTCTACAGGGGACACACCTTAGATTCCAAGATACAAACAGGTTGAAAATAAAAGGATGGGAAAAAATATGTATGATCCAAACAACAACCATAAAAGAACTGGAGTGGCTATACTAATAATATCAGACAAAATAGACTGTCAAGTAAAAACTGTCACTAGAGATAATGAGGGACATTTCATGATGCTCACAAAAGTCTTAGGACTGTCATTCTTACAATTTTAGTGCCTAAAGGAGGCAGTCAGTTTGGAACCTTTTTTATGTTTGGCCCTCATATTTTGAGCATGCTTTGTTATGTGTCTGGCACATAGTAGGTGCTCAGTAAGGGAATGATGGCAATCCAATGGTGACCCTGGTCTTCCATCCAAGCTGCAGATACAGACTTTCTGTCAAATTCAAGATGGTGGCATATGACTCAGTCATCACGACCAGACAGCCCACACAAAACAAAACATTTTCACTCCTTGTGTATAAAATACTTCTCTTTTAAAAAACTTTAATGAGCAAATTTAAAAAAAGTATTACATTTAAAGAGCACTCTTTTGGGACTTTATTAAAAAAACATGAACTAGTAAGATATACATTTTAATCATTCCTCAGTAACTAGTTCTCACAATCCTTAGTCTTTGCCTAGTTTTATGCCCATAAAAATGATAATTAATACTGATTGAATGCTTACTACATGTCTGGTGTTGCAATTCCCTACATTGACCTCATTTCAGGAACTGTAGGATGAGACTGGCTCTATTAATATCACCGTTTGCAGACACGTAAGGCTTTTACATGAAGTCAATGGCTTTCCCAGAGCCCCACAATCAGAGAGTGGACGTTCTAGTCTGAGAATCCAAGCCCGCGCTCAATCATTTCCCTTTACTTCCTTAGCTATTTACTTATTTCAGAGACAGTGTGTGTTTCTTTTATTTACCTTTAAGAGTTCCGTAGAAGGTAAATTCTCAGTGATGTCTTTGCTTTTCTCGAATTCAACATGTCTTTGTTTACTGCGTACATGATGCTAGAGACTGTTGTGTGCCATCCCTGATTCCAACTTAGAGCAAAGGCCAGACGAGTTATGGAGGCTACAGCAGTATAAGATCCTGGGTCCTTCCTGCAAGAAATTTATCATCTCGGCTGAGGATGGTGCAAAGATTATCCACATCATTCAAATGCAAAGTGTAGCCTAGTGCTGCTGTTGTGAAGTGCCATTGAGTCATTTCTGACTCACAGCAATCCTGTATAGGGTTTCTGAGGAACCACATGTTTGAACCACTGACCTTGCAGTTAGCAGTCCAGTGCCTATCCTACCGTGCCACCCTAGGGCTCTGTAGCCTAGTATAGGTAAAGACAAAATAAAGGAAGGTAAAAACCTTTTCCATTTCTCTGTATTTGTCACATGTTGTTGTTGTTGTTTGTTTCAACCCATCTTGTTGTTGTTGTTGTTGTTGTTATGTGCCATGAAGTTGGTTCCGACTCAGAGCGACCCTACACAGGGTTTCCGAGACTGTAAATCTTTACGGGAACAGAAAGCCTCATCTTTCTCCTGCAGAACAGCTGATAGTTTCAAACTATTGACCGCGAGGTTAGCAGCCCGATTTGTAACCACTACACTACCATAGCTCCTTAGCGACCCTGAATAGGGCTTCCAAGGAACAGCTGTTGAGTTCGAATTGCCGACCTTACAGTTCAAACAACCTTATGGTTAGCAGTCCAGAACTGCTAACCTCTGTCCTACAGTGCCACACTAGAACTCCATATGTCTCATAAGAAGTGACAATTCTGGCAACTTTTACCTAGAATAGCTTTAGCTTCTGTGGTATTGTTGTTTTTGTTGGGTACCATCAAGTCAGTACCGACTCACAACACAAGGAACACACTTGAGCCCATTGATGCTGCAATTTTGCCAATCCATCTTGCTAGGGGTCTTCTTCTTTTTCTCTGACCCTCCACCTTAACAAACATGATATCCTTCTCCAGCGACTGGTCCCTCCTGACAGTATGTCTGAAGTATGAGAGATGAAGTTTGGCCATCCTGGCCTCCAAGGAGCATTGTGGCTGCACTTCTTCCAACACAGATCTGTTGGTTCTTTTGGCAGCCCATAACACTTTCAATATTCTCCTCTAGCACCATAACTCAAAAGCACCAATTCTTCTATGGTCTTCCTTATTCACTGTCCAGCTTTCACATGCATATGAGGTTATTGAAAATACCATGGCTTGGGTCAGGGGCACCTTAGTCCTCAATCTGACATCTTTGCTAGTGAATTAAATAATGTCTTTTCTAACCATAGTCTGTAACTCCCAGCAAACAAACAATGCTGCTGGGTCTGGTTAAGAGAAGGTGGGAAAAGATCCTGAGAGGCTGATATGATTCAGCTGTGGAAGTTAGCAGACTTAATTGTCATTGTAAAAAACTTGAACCTCTAGTATGGCTATAAAATGAGTCATCTCAGATGCACGAGGGGATATCATTCCCATCAAAGAAGACCAGGAATGGAACATGTCCTTTGGACCCTGAGATGTTTCTTCATTGAACCTCCTTGACCCAGGGACAGAAAGACACCGAAGTAATTGCAGAGAAGAAGAAGCAGCAGCAGCAGAACCAATAACCAGAGCACAAGACAAAGTAGTGGCCTTCCCAGTCCACACAGCAAGTCAAGCTGAGTGGTTTGGGGCTTGTAGAGTGGGATGCCACAAGGCGCTTAAATAGGGGAGCTAGGTTTACTGACCCACAGAGTTAGAGCTGAGTACATTCAAGTTGTGGTGGAGGTTTATGGTAGAGTGGTGTATCCTGTGGCCATTTATCAGCAGCTGACCGGAACCACTGTACCCTGAGCACTTCCGATCTTGAATTGTAGCCTGTTAACTTCCCTAATAAACCCCGCCACTCTGATAAGGTGTCTGAATTCTGTGTGGTCACTGCAATGGATTATCAGACCCAACTGAAGAGCAGAGAGGGTTGTGGGAGGAATGGTTGTTGTCACACGTTTTTTTACAGCATCTTTACTGCAAGGATTTCAAAATATCATGTTCTTCCACGCTGAATAGACTATTTTGAACTGGAGATATAAAGAGTACTTTGTGTTTAATTAACCTCCTAAATAGTTTCATAAAACACAGTTATCTGGGTCCAAGTCAAGATATGATGAGGAAATAGATCTGTACATGTCCAAATAGCTCTACTCTTCTTTCTGACACAGTGTTTGACATTCCAACATTAGTGATTTTTTTCAAGTCATGTCTGAATTCCTAATGTCCAGTAAATGTGCAACCCACAGTAGGCACTCAATCAATGTCTGCACGTGGTATAAAAAAGAACACTGGAAGGGGAGAAAGATCTGGAAGTCTTTACCATCCCAAGAGGTTCCTAGGAAGGAATATACCTTAAGACAGTTAGTTGTAAGCTAGACAAAGCCAGGCCTGAAGAGCATAACCTCAGTCTTCAAAGACAGCTAGGATTCCTTCATTCTTTCATTCATTCAGTAACTACAGAGTGCCTGCTGACACAACCTCACTCCTTTTCAATTTGTCACTCCTGGTATAATTGTTGTTGTTGTTGTTGTTAAGTGCCATCGAGTCGGTTCCGACCCATAGCGACCCTGTACAGGGTTTCCGAGGGTGTAAATCTTTACGGGAGTAGAAAGCCTCATCTTTCTCCCGCGGAGCGGCTGGTAGTTTCGAACCGCTGACCTTAAGGTATAATAGCCCATTGAATTGATTGCCGAAAGAACCAACAGAACCAACAGAAGTACAGCCAGAATGCTCCTTGGAGGCCAGGATGCCCAAACTTCGTCTCTCATTGTCAGGAGGCAACAGTCGCTGGAGAAGGATATCATGTTTGGTAAGATGGAGGGTCCGAGAAAAAGAGGAAGACCCCCAACGAGATGGACTGGCCAAGTGGCAGCATCGATGGACTCAAGCGTGGCAACAGTAGTGAGGTTGGCCCAGGATCGGGCAGTGTTTTGTTCTGTTGTTGTTGTTAAGTGCCGTCGAGTCGGTACATATAAGACCCATGAAATAATTTGGTCTGGCCCTGTCAAGGCAACCGCAGTTCCAGCCATCATATTATAACAGGTTAATTTTTAAGTTGATAATTTTGTATGGCCCACAAATGATGTTATAAATATCCAAATGGCCCTTGGCAGAAAAAATATTCCCTACTGGTAGCATAGTGGTTATGAATCGGGTTGCGACCCTTACTTTAAGGCCAATAGTTCAAACTACCAGCCGCTCAGTGGGAGAAAGATGAGGCATCTGCTCCTGTAAAGATTTACAGCATCGGAAACCCTGTACAGGGTCGCTATGGGTTGGAAACGACTCGATGGCACTTAACAACAACAACAACTGGTAGCATAGTGGTTACGAATCAGGTTGCAAACCTTAAGGTCAGAAGTTCGAAACTACCAGCTGGTCCGTGGGAGAAAGATGAGGCTTTCTGCTACTGTAAAGATTTACAGCCTCAGAAACCCTGTACAGGGTTGCTATGAGTTGGAACTGACTCCACAGCACATCACAACAACAACAATCCCTGATACATGTCATTAAAGTCAACTCTGCTCTGAGGAGACAGCTCTTCCATGTTGTGTTTTGAGTGCCTTCCACCCGGAGGGGTTCTGAACTCTTCTGGCCCAATAGCAGACAATGTTCTGCGGCTGTTGGTAGGTTTCACTGGCCAATTTCTTAGCTGTAGGTCACCAAGCCCTTTTTACAGTCTGTCTTAGTCTGGAATCTCCACTGAAATCTGTCCACCTTGGTTTTTGAAACTATGCTGGTATTTGAAATGTTTTGGCATAACTTCCAACATCTTAGCAACACACAAGTCACTGCAGTATGACAAACTGACTGGTGGAATTGAAAAAATTGAGAATTTCTATCAACTTCTATATATGAAACTGATTAAATATGCAATCAAGATGTATTGATAATTACTGGTCATTGGAATGTGAAACTTGGAAACAAAGAACTATCATTAGTTGCAAAATATGACCTTGGTGATAGACACAACACAGAGTTACATGACAGAATTTTGTAAGACCAATGTCTTACTCATTACAAACACCTTTCTTTCAACAACATAAATAGCAACTATACACATGAACTTCATAGAATGGGATACACAGGAGTCAAATTGACTATATCTGTGGAAAGAGACAGGGGAGAAGCTCAACATCATCAATTAGAACAAGACTAGGGGCCAACTATGGAACAGACCATTAATTGTTCCTTTGAAAGTTCAAGTTGAAGCTGAAGAAAATGAATACAAATCTGTGAGAATGAAAGTGTGACTCTGAATACCTCTAATTTAAACATCAACTCAAGAATAGATTTGACATATTGAACACAAATGACCAAAGTTCAGACTAGCTGTGGGATGATATGAAGGGTATCATACATATATGAAGAAAGCGAAAGGTCATTAAAAAGACATAAAAGACTGAAATGGATGACAGAAAAGACTGTGAAACTTGCTCTTGAATATAGAGTAGCTGATGACAATGGAAGAAATGATGAAGTAAAAGAACTGAACAGAAGACTTCAAATAGCTCTAGAAGACAAAGTCAACTAAAATAATGAAATGTGCAAAGGCCTGAAGTTAGAAAACCAGAAAGGAAGAACATGCTCAGCATTTCTCAAGCTGAAAAAACTTAGAGAAAAAGTCAAGCCTTGACTTAACAATACTGAAGGATTCTATGGAAGCAGAGAATATCAGAAAGATGTTTACCTGTGCTTTATTGACTATGCAAATACTTTAAATTGTGTGGATCATGACAAGCTATGGACAACATTACGAAGAATGAGTATTCTGGAACACTTAATTGTGCTCATGAGGAACTTGTACATGGACCAAGAGGCAATCGTTCAAACAGAACTAGGGACACCGAATGGTTTAAAATCAGGAAAGGTGTGTGCCAGGGTTGTATTCTTTCACCATACTTATACAGTCTGTATGCTGAGCAAATAATCCGAGAAACTGGATTACATGAAGAAGAGCGTGGCATCAGGATTGGAGGAAGACTCACTAACAACCTGAGATATGCAGATGATACAACCTTACTTGCTGAAAGTGAAGAGAACTTAAAATAATTACTGATAAAGATCAAAGACCATAGTCTTCAGTATGGGTTGTACCTCAGTGCAAAGAAAACAAAAACTCCCCACCACTAGAGCAATAAATAACATCAAGAGAAATGGAGAATAGATTAAAGTTGTAAAAGACTTCATTTTGCTCGGTTCAACCATCAACACTCATGGAAGCACAGTCAAAATATCCAACGATATATTGCATTAGGCAAATCTGCTGCACAAGACCTTTTAAAATGATATAGAACAAACACGTCAGTTTGAGGACTAAGTTACACTTGACCCAAACCATGATATTTTCTTCTTCTTTTTAGGAAAGAAAAGGCTTTTTGTTTTGTTTTGCTTTGTTTTTGTTTCTAGTCCCTCTGTGTTTTGTTTTGTTTTAAGTTTTTATTGTGAATTGAGTGATAGTTTACATGGGAGAACATCAGTTTTATACTCATCATTTCATTGCAATGATTACAGTCTCTGTGAATCATCATTCAACAGTATTTGCTTCTATTCCATGGTGGGCTTTTTTTTTTTTTTTTTTGATGTACACAAAAACACTCGGGAATATACAATAATTTAAACAACCAAAGGGCACATTCTGCAAGCCTGCCTCCTGGCCACCAGCACACATTTTTCTCTTTTCATGAGTCTGGAGTCCTCAGCTGCTCTCTCTCTCCATGTCCCCAGCTCTGCCTCCATCTCTGAAGTTGCTGCTTCTCTGGAAAGGGTCCCACATTCCATTTGTGCTCTTTTCCCTTGATGGTCCTAGGGTCCTCTGTTCCTGGAATGTAAGATTAACTACTCCCCCCCCTTTATGTTAGAAAACTTCTATCTTTGTAGTTGTGACAATTGCAATTTGTCATGATACCTGTTATTTACTATTGAATCGTAAGAATCTTATCCCGATCTCCTTTCACCAGACCTGTCTAGACAAGAAGAAAACTATTCATTGGGGATTCTACCTTCTCCCATACTCTGAAACTTAACTCCCTCTTGAAAACTTGTAAGCCAGCCACTTTGTACCTTTATAGCACCCCCCCCCATTTTATTTAGCCAATGTCTAAGTTGCCCATCCCTATCAACCCTGTGTACAGAGTAGATATGGTTGATCCTTGATGTGAAGATTCCTTCCCTCTCGGTTGGTATTTTGAGCTACTACATCCACAAGTATAGGTCAAGTTCATCAAATTGTAGTAATTTACTCTTTTTTCTTTTATCAAATTTCTTTATCTTCCTCTATTTGAGTTCTGATCATCAAGTCATTGAAGCTAGGTCAGATGGATACTATCTACAAGTTTGGGTGTTCTTAATCATCTCCCTTCACTTCATATTAGCTGGACGCTTCACGACTAGGTTCTCGTCTATGGGCTTAGGAGTCCTCAGGTCTCACCACACGTCAGACCAACCAACCCTTCCTCTTCTCTCTCTAATATTCAGATCGATGGGAGTCTATGGAATGTTACTGAACTCAGCTCATATCTTCATTGCTGGATCTCCCCCTCTTCCACTTACCAGTAGACCAATGTGGTCACCAGCATGCTTACATGCCTGCTCATCTGTTCCCTTTGAGTTTCAGTCTTGGAGGAGGGGTTGTCCTGAAGGGATTTGATTACTTGCCTTGATGGCTTCCCCGCAAACAACTTGTTTGCTCTTGTAGTAGCCAATCAGACTGCCATTTTTATTTTTGATTTTTTTCTTGCTAGTCTTTATTTCAAGAACTATCTTCTGTTCCTCTAACCACTCCAGGCTGGTCTGTATGTCCTTTCAAGTGTGAATGTCCCACCTCAGAAGGTTCTGGCTGGGGCTCAGGATGCTACCTAAGAGCCTATACACTACTAAGGCTCTGCAAAAAGCCTATTTCACTAGGGAAGTTCTAGGACCCATTTTAGGTATTCCAATCAGTTCAAACAATGATATTTTCAATAGCTTCATATGCACGTAAAAGTTGGACATGAATAAAGAAGACCATAAAAGAACTGAAGCATTTGAGTTGTGATATTGGAGGAGAATATTAAAAGTACCACGGACTGCCAAAAGAACAAACCAATCTGTACTGGAAGAATACAGCCAAAATGCTCCTTGGAAGACAGAATGGCCAGACTTTGTCTCTCATACTTCGGACATATTATCAGGAGGAACCAGTCCCTGGAGAAGGACATCATGCTTGGTAAAGTGGAGGGTCAGTGAAAAAAAGGAAGACCCCTGCCCCCCTACCCCCAACAAGATGGACTGGCATCGTGGCAGCAGCAATGGGCTCAAACTCAGCAATGATTGTGAGATTGATGCAGGACTGGGCAGTGTTTTGTTTCGTTGTACATAAGGTCTCTATGAGACAGTACCATCTCAATGGCCCCTAACAACAACATGGGCAAAATATTGAATGATGCAAGAAGCCACAAAAGAAGATGGAAGGAATATAAAGAGTCACCATGCCGATCCATTTCAAAAGGTAGCATGCAATCAAGAAATGACAGTACTGAAGGAAAGAAGTCCAGATGTACCGAGGCACTGGCAAAAACCAAGCCTTGAGTAGTTGATGCCATACCAATGGAAATGTTTCAACAAACTGACGTAGCACTCACTAGTCTATGGCAAGGAATTTGGAAGACAACTAACTACCTGCCAAAATCCATATTTTTGCTTATTACAAAGAAAGGTGGCCCAACAGAATGCAGACGTTATTGAACAATATCATTCATATCACATGCAAGCAAAATGCTACTGAAGAAAATTTAAAACCGTTGCAGCCGTACATTGACAAGGAACTGCCAGAAATTACAGCCAGTTTCAGAAAAGGATGTGGAATGAGGAATGTCATTGTTGATGTCAGAAGGATCTTGACTGAAAGTAGAGTATACCAGAAAAATGTTTACCTGTGTTTTATTGACTACACAAAGGCATTCAACTATGTGTATCATAACAAACTATGGATAACATTGCAAAGAATGGAAATTCCAGAACAATTAATTGTGCTCATGTGAAGACTGTACATGGACCAAGAGGCAGTCGTTTGAGCAGAACTAAAGTATGCAGCGTGGTCTAAAATCAGGAAAGGTGTGTGTCAGTGATGTATCCTTTCATCATACTTATTCACTCTATAATCTCAGCAAATAATCCCAGCAGCTGCATGATATGAAGACAAATGTAGCATCAGGATTGGTGTAAAGCTCATTAGCAACCTGCGATATGCAGATGAAACAATTTTGCTTGCTGAAAGCAAAGAAGACTTTAAGTCCTTATTGATGAAGATCAAAAACACAGCCTTCAGTATAGATTACACCTCAGTGTAAAGAAAACAAAAAGCCTTTCATTGGACCAATAAATAACATCATGGTAAATGAAGAAAAGATTGAAGTAGTCAAGGATTTCATTTTACTTAGATCCACAATCAATGCTCATGAAAGCAGCAGTCAAGAAATCATAGGACATATTGCATGGGGCAAATCTGTTGCACAAGACTTCTTTAAAGTGTTAAAGAACAAAGATGTCACTTTGAGGACTAAGGTGTACCTGACCCAGCCCATGCTTTTTTCAGTGACCTCATATGAATGTGAGAGCTGGACAGTGAATAAGGAAGACCATAGAAGAATCTATGCATTTGCATTATGGTAATGTTGAAGAATACTGAACATCCCATGGACTGCCATAAGAATGAACAAATCTGTTCTAGAAGAAGTATGGCCAAACTGCTCCTTAGAAAGGAAGATAGATTTTGTCTCTCGTACTTTGGACATGGTGTCCTGGTGTGGCGCTGTGGGTTAATGTGCCAGACTGCAAAGCTATTTAAACTACAAGATCGGTGGTTCAAGCTCACCAGTCACTGCTTGGAAACTCCACACAGGGTCGCTATGGGTTGGAACCACCTCAACGGCACTTAACAACAACAACTTTGGACATATTGTCAGGAGGGACCAGTCCCTGGAGAAGGATGCCGTGCTTGGTAAAGTGGTGGGTCAGCAAAAGTGGCTGTGATGGTGGAGACACCACGGCTCCTGACCTCCTAATCTCAGAGAGAGGCAGGTGGTCCCCTGATGATGAAATGATGTCATCAGGGATATTGAAAGGTGCAGGCAAAGGGCCATGGTGGTGGGGGTGGGGGTGGGGGCTGCTTGGAGAGAGCCGCAAGGAAGTTCTCATGGGAGATAGGGGCCTTGAAGATGAGCAGTCACAGTTTTGTATAGAAAAAAAGAGGGTCTGGGATTTGCATCCCTTCTTAAAGGAGTTAGAAAGCGGTGCAGCGGTCCAGAGAGGGGGCATCTTTCCTTAGTGACTTCTCCCCCAGACTGAGGATGACTGCCTCTCAGAAGCTGCTGATGCTGTTGCCTGCAATGGCTCCGTGACCCCAGCCAAGACTCACGTACACATGGAGCCCCGAGCTGGGCTGCGTGCTGAGGCTGAGGGATCACCACTGGCCAGAAGGGCTCCTTCTAGGAGATGGTGGAAAGGGCTCCAGCCAGTTGCTCTTGGCAAATGGCAGAGGTTGGTCATATTGGCAGAATATCCAAAAATGAATTCAACTAGTTAAATGGACACAAATGTTCACAGCCCCTCAGCAACAAGCCCTTCCTTCTTCCAGCTCTGTTTGGTTGCCAGAGATTCTTGACCTTTTGTCTTTATTTCAGCTCTGACTAATAATTTATTTTATCCAATCTAAGGACACATTGATGGTGAGATACACCACCATTCTTTTATGTAACATTTAAAAGAAAGACAGATGCACCCCAATTTCTGAGATGTTGAAAATGTGTATTTAAAATTTGTGAAATAACTTTTTCTTTCCTTTCTTCCTTCCCTTCCCCATCTCTTCACTTCTCCCCTCCCCTCCCCTCCTCCCTTCCTCTTCCTCTCCATCCTCCCTTCTTCTCCTCCCTCCTCCCTCTCCTCCTCCCTTCTCCCCTTCCTGCCTCCCTCCCTCTCTCCCTATCTCCTTCCTTCCTTACCCCTGTCCTCCCTCCCTCTCTTCCTTTTAGTGTCTGGATAAGCTCAGCCATAGATCCGGATATGGCTGCCTGACCCCTGTGTGATTGCACAAGCTACTTAACCTCCCAGGATGATTCACAATGTCCTTCAAGATTTTTAAGAACCTAAGCATCATTATGAAAATGAAGATAATGATACTGTTCCTGACCAACCTGTTTTTCACTTTTACTAATGTTTACTGGATACTAGTGCCCCACGCCTCTCACGGTACCTACTCAAAAGGAGCTCGCAGTATAATGGGGGAAACAAGCCAACTAATGACGATGCCTGCAAATCAGGTCATTCTGTGAAGAGAGAGAGGCTATTTGATCTTGATCTTTAATCACTCAGCAAATGTTGATTCATCCTGTCCTATATGCAGAACCTATGCTAGGTGTTGGGGCTGAGTGGGCATTTTCAGATGGCCAGGGGAAGGAGGTATCCCAGGCAGAGGGCACAGAGATGCAAAGGGGTGAGGACAGAAGTATTTAGGAATCAGTGAGTGGTCGATAGGATGTGGATGTGGGTTGCTTCAGAGATAAAGCAAAAGAGATGGGGTGTTGGTAACCCTTAGGCTGATAAGGAGGACACTGAAGCTCAGAGAGGATTTGCAAATGGTTTCCTAACTGAAAGGTTGACATTTCCAACCTGGTGGTGCCATGGAATAAAGGGCTGGTGATCTGCTGTCATAAAGATAACAGCCAAGAAAATCTTACGGAGCAGCTCTGCTCTGTAATACATGGGGTCGCCATGAGTCAGAATCGACTTGATGGCAAAGGCTGTTAGAGTCCCGTTACTCAGGAGTCTTGTGTTGTGTTGGATTTCTCTGTTAGTGAATCTGGGTCCCCCACCCCCCACCCCACCCCCATCTCTCATGATGAAGAGAAGGAGGTACCATCTGTTACTCTAAGTGCCGGGCACGAGGTGACCACGTCAGGGATGCTCACTGAATGATGGGTGGCAGGGTCCTTTCTGCAGCCCACACGGCTCGGTGGGTCCAGCCTTTCAGAGGTGTTTGCATTGTTTCTGTCCAGCACTAGGTGTTCTTTAGAGACCTGCTAAGCCCAGACCCCACCTGCTTTGTCTGATCTGTGCAAGGAGCTGACTTCACTGGTCTAACTACCCTGGACTGGAACCCCTGCCAATCTCCTGAGAGGACAATGAGTTAGAGAGACAGACAGTACCTTCTAGGACCTCAGGGTAGACATCACAGGTGTCTTCCAGAAACAGCTTCCTCTTGCCCAGGGCAACATGTTTTCCCTGGAACAGAAGCTCAAAAAGGGACTCCAGGTCGGCCATTTTGTGGATTCTCTCTCTAAGTTTCCAAGGTAATCTGCTTAATGAGAAATGCTTTATGGACTGTAAATGTTGTGCAAACAGGAGGGACTGTCACGTGGTATTGCTACTTATCTCAGGGAAAGACTGTTCTCATGAGGGCCTGACTAATCACATCATCCACGCTCCACCCCTCAACGCCATTTTACAGTTAAGAACAATGAGGGAAGTGACTTGGTTATCCTGGGAGGAGAGCAGTCAAACTGGGTCAAAAATTAGCTGGAGGGAGCTTGGGCAAATAAGCCCACTTCCTGAAGTATCATATTCTTCATCTGTAAAATGATGAGGAGAATGTTCTAGCGGTTGTCGTGAGGACTGAATGTGGTCATGAATGATTGGAAAGAGCTTTCTATGAATCTGGAGTGCAGAAGGTGTTGGATAAATGTTAGTTATGCGATAAGCAGAGGACTGCAAGCCACAAGGTTGGCAGTTTTCTTCCTGTGAGAAAGATGAGACTTTCTGCTCCCGCAAAGATTTACAGCTTCAGAAACCCTATAAAGGGTTGCTATGAGTCAAAACCAACTTGCCAGCACTTAACAACAACAACGATCACTTAACAACTCATAGCTACTCTATAGGATAGAGTAGATCTGCTCCTTAGGATTTGTTGTTAAGTTGTTGATAAGTACCATGGAGTTGGTTCTGACCCATAGTGACCCTGCACAGGGTTTCCAAGGCTGTAAATCTTTACGGGAGCAGAAAGCCTCATCTTTCTCTGGCTGAATGGCTGGTAGTTTACAATTGTTGATCTGGAGGTTAGCAGCCTGACTCGCAACCACTGTGCTATCAGAGCTCCTTAGTGTTTATGAGACTGTAAATCATTATAGGAGTGGACATCCTCGTCTTTCTCCTGAGAAGCAGCTGGTAGGTTTGAACTGCTGACCTTGAAGTTAGCAGCCCAATGGTTAACCCACTGAACCACCCGGGTCCCTGTGAGTTGGAATCAATTTGACAGCAGTTGTTGTTAAGTGCCCTTAAGTCAGTTCTGACTTATAATATAGGGTTTCTAAGGAGTGCTTGGTGGATTTGAACTGCCAACCTTATGGTTCAAACTGACCTTGTGGTTCAGTGCATTATCCTGTAGCACCACACCACAAATTGACAGTAGTGGATTTTAATAATTACTTCAAAAGTTTCCTGGGTTGTACAAACAGTTAATGAACTTAGCTATAAGTGAAAAAGCTGGAGGTTCAAGTCCACCCACAGGCACCTCAGAAGAAAAGCCCCTACTTTAAAAAACTCTTTTTTAAAGTGTTAGAACAAAGATGTCACTTTGAGGACTAAGGCGTGTCTGACTCAAGCCAGGGTATTTTCAATTGCCTCACAGGCATGTGACAGTTGGCCAGTGAATAAGGAAGACCACAGAAGAATGATGATGCATTTGAGTTATGGTGTTGGAGGAGAACATTGAAAGTACCATGGACTGTCAGAAGAACAGACAAATCTGTGTTGGAAGTCCAGCCAGAATGCATTTAAGAAGCCAGGATGGCTTGCACATGTTGTCAGGAGGGACTAGTCCCTGGAGAAAGACATCATGTTTTGTCAAGTGGAGGCCCAGCAAAAAAAAAAGGAAGACCCCCAACGAGACAGTCCAGTGGCAGCAACAATGGACTCAAATATAGTGATTGTGAGACTGGAGCAAAGCTGGGCAGTGTTTCGTTCTGTTGTGCGCAGGGTTGCAATGAGTCAGAACCTACTCGTTGGCACCTCTTTGAAAACCTTGGGAGCATAGACCAACTCTGGCACAAATGGGATCCCCATGAATAGATTCTGACTTGACTGCAACTTTATGTTTCCTTGTGATGGCTGTAGTTATTGTTGTTGTTAAGTGCCGTCCAGTCGGTTCCGACCCATAGCGACCCTGTATAGTTCCAAGGAGCAGCTGGTGAGCTTGAACCGCCGACCTTGCAGTTCAAATGGCTTTGCAGTCTGGTGCATTAACACACAGTGCCACACCAGGACTCCCATCAATTTATATAAATCCCTGACTTCTTTCTAGCCCTCTCTCAAGTCACCCTGGATGGGAGGAGTGAATTGCCTAGCGGGTAAATTTGGAGTGGTAAATGGTCATCTCTGCCTCTTCCCCCCGCTTTTCCTCTGAAATCTCACTACCATTGGAAGAAGGCATTTTCCTGGGAGCCCTCAGTGGCAGGCTGAGCTTTTCCCCCTGTCTGGGACCAGGTGTCTAAGTCAGCCCAAAGCCTGGAAGCAGTCAAAGGAAAGCTGTTGTTGCCATAAACCTAAGCCAGGTTCTCAGCTACCAGCTCTCTCATTTCAATCTCCACCTGTTGATCTCTTATTTCTAGTGGTTCAGGAACACGAGGGGAGCACATAAAGCCATGTTGGGTGTCACTGAGAAGTTGGTTCCACCCTCAATATGTTCAGCATCAGGTGTTGGATAAATGGGAGCTGTCTTGTCCTGCGTGTGTTGACCCTGCCATTTCTTGTGTCTTCTTACAGGCAGGACTCACAGTCCACACCCCACCCCATTTTCCTAGTGATGATGTCCTGAACTCAAGCCTCATGGGACCCCAACCTTGCTGGAGTTCTTCCTTAAGAAGTGTAAAGCTTCTTTTCTAAAAGGCTAGATCCACATCTCACAACTGGGCCAGTAAGTAGCATCACGATAAACAGACTAAAGATTGAAGTAGCTAAAGGTTTACAACTACAATTATTTAGGGTAGGACCTATGGCATTGAAAGAAGAAGTTCAAGCTGCACTGAACTTGAAGACACTGGAGGAAAACAAGGCTCCAGGAACTGTTGTTGTTGTTGTCAGGTGCCATCAAGTCGGAACCAATTCATAGCGACCCCATGCACAGCAGAACAAAACAATGTCCGATCCTGGGCCAACCACACTACTGCTGCCACACTTGACGCCATCAATGATACCACCTGGCTGATCCATCTCGTTGGGGGTCTTGACACAAGAACTGACACAAGACCAATTAAGATGTTTCAACAAACAGGTAAGATGTTGGAAACACTCATCTATGCCAAGAAGTTTGGAAGACAGTTATCTGCATACATTCTAAAGAAAGGGTACTCAACAGAATGCAGAAATGATCTAGAAATATCATTAATGTCACATGTAAGTAAGATTTTGCTGAAGATAATTTTGAAATGGTTGCAGCAGTACATTGACAGGGAACTGCCAGAAATTCAAGCCTGATTCAGAGACAACATGGAACAAGGGATATCATTGCTGATGTCTAATGAACCTTGGCTGAAAACAGAAAATACCAGAAAGATGTTTATTTGTGTTTTATTGACCATGCAAAGGCATTTAACTGTATGGATCATAACAAACTATGAATAACAATGTAAAGAGTGGGGATTCTAGAACATTCAATTGTGCTCATGTGGAACCTGTTCAAGAGGCAGTCATTAGAACAGAACAAGGGCTACTGAGTGGTGCTTAAAACCAGGCAAGGTATGCACCAGGGTTGTAGCCTTTCAGCATACGTATTCAATCTATATGCTGAGCAAATAATCCAAGAAACTGGATTATATAAAGAAGAATGTGGCATCAGGATTTGAGGAAGACTCATTAACAGTTTTGAATATGCAGATAAAAAAACGTTGCTTCCTGAAAGCAAAGAGGATTTGAAACACTTGCTCATGAAGATCAAAGAGTACAACTTTCAGTATGGATTACAACTCAGTGCAAAGAAAAAGATTCTCACATTATGATAAATGGAGAAAAGATTAAACTTGTCAAGGATTCCATTTTACTTGGATCCACCATCAACATTCATGGAAGCAGCAACCAAGAAATCAGATGACATGTTGCATTGGGCAAATTTGCTGCAAAAGACCTCTTTAAAGTGTTAAAGAGCAAAGATGTCACTTTGAGGACTAAGGTGTCCCTGACCCAAGTCATGGTATTTTCAATCATCTCATATGCATGTGAAATCTGTACAGGAAATAAGGAAGGCTGAAGAAGAGAAGAATTAATGCATTTAAATTATGCTGTTGGTGAAGAATATTAAAAATACTATGGACTGCCAGAAGAACAAAGAAATCTGTGTTGGAAGAGATACAGCCCGAATGCACACTTGAAGAAGTTTTCAGGAGGAACCAATCCTCAGAGAAGGATATATCATGCTTGGTAAATGGAGGGTGAGTGAAAAAGAGGGAGACTCTTAATGAAATGGATTGGTAACAGTGACCACAGCAATGGGCTCAAATCAGGCAGTGTTTGGTTCTGCTGTACCCAGAAGCCTATGAGTCAGAACCGACTTGAGGCCACCTAACAACAATAACTACAGTAATAACAACAATGACAATAACAAAAGCCTCCCTTTCCTGGAGGCTTCTTTTGTTGTTGTTAGGTGCTGTGGAGTGGGCTCCTACTCGTAGTAACCTATGTACAATGAAAGAAAACACTTCTGGGGCCTCTTTCAGCCTCACAACTATTATATTTAAGCCCTTTTTGCTGCCTCTGTGTCAATTCATCTCATTGGGGGTCTTCCTCTTTTTCATTGACCCTCCACTTTACCAAGCACTATGTCCTTCTCCAAGGACTGGTCGGTCCCTCCTGACAACATGTCCAATGCACTGGAAGTGAGAAACAACTCTCAGGATGGTTCCTCTTCAGGAATGATGGGGTCCAGGAAGTTGCTAATTGAAATAGTTGACTACTGTAACAACAGAAGCTCATGGGAGGGGGGAAAGGAGCCTGTCCTAGACTAGGAACTTTAAAATAAGAATGCTACCATTAAGGGAAAGTGGGAGATGTCTGGGAAAGATGTTTACCCCATAGTGCTCAGTCAATGAAGAGCTGGGGGAGGGACTTTCTCCAGCTAGGAGAATAAGATTCTTTACGAAATGGCCATGCAGTGCATCTGACTGTGTCTTCTGGATTTGGCACCCGAAATTGCAAAGTCGAATAAAAAAGCCTCACTCTCACTAAAATGAGTACAGATTGGATTTCTTGAGTGTTTGTTGGTAAGCACTCATGATAACTCATTGGTGACCTTGTATGGGATAAGGCAGTCCACCCCAGTTCTCCCTCTAGAGACCCAATGGGATAAGGTCCTAGTCAGGGGTTTATACTGACCTGCTAGTACCTGAGAGGGACCAAGGCACTATCTAGGGTATAGACAACATTCCTCACACCAGAGAGGAGGTCTTGCCGGCCTTACTTCTGAGAAGAAATCCAGCCATATTTTTCCCAGAACAGATTTATTCATTCTTCTGGCAGTCTATGGCACTTTCAGTATTCTTTGCCAATACCATCATTCAAATGTATCAGTTCTTTGGTCTTCCTTATTCATTGTCCAGCTTTCACATACACATGAGGTCATTGAAAATATCATGGTTTGGGTCAGGCATACCTTACTTTTCAAACGACATCTTTGCTCTTAAACACTTCAAAGACGTCTGTGCAATGGATTTCCTCAATGCAATGTGTCATTTGATGTCTTGACTGCTCCTTAATGTGGGACCTTTGATGAGGATATAGATGAGGCTTTCTGTTAGTAACAGTGTGAACATATGTGACAGAAGGGTCATGCTCCAGAAACTGAAATGACTTTACACACTCCTGATTCCACAGCTGATATTGTGGTTGTTGTTGTTGTTGTTAGGTGCCATAGAGTCGGTACTGACTCATAGCGACCTTATGCACAGCACAACGAAACACTGCCCGATCCTGGGCCAGCCTCACTACTGTTGCCACGCTTGAGTCCATTGATGCTGCCACTTGGCCAATCCATCTCGCTGGGGGTCTTCCTCTATTTCTCTGACCCTCCATCCTACCAAACGTGATATCCTTCTCCAGCAACTGGTCCCTCCTGACAACATGTCTGAAGTGTGAGAGACAAAGTTTGGCCATCCTGGCCTCCAAGGAGCACTGGCTGCACTTCTTCCAACACAGATCTGTTGGTTCTTTTGGCAGCCCATGGCACTTTCAATATTCTCCTCCAGCACCATAACTCAAAAGCTCCAATTCTTCTATGGTCTTCCGTATTCAAGCTGTAGAACTATAGAATTACACTGGGGTCCTGGGATGGCGCTGTGGGTTAAAGCACTGGACTGCAAAGCCATTTCTACTGCGAGGTCGGTGGTTCAAGGTCACTAGCTGCTCCTCGGAAACGCTATACAGGGTCGTTACGGGTCAGAACCAACTTGACAGCACTTAACAATAACCACAAGACCTATAGAAGTCCTGGTGTGGAGCTGTGGGTTAATGCACCAGACTGCAAAGCCATTTGAACTGCAAGGTCGGAGGTTCAAGCTCACCAGCTGCTTCTCAGAAACCCTATACAGGGTCGCTAGGGTCAGAAACGACTTGACAGCACTTAACAACAGCAACAACTATAAAACTATAGGAGTCCTGGTGTGGCTCTATGGGTTAATGCCCTGGGCTGCAAAGTCAGTTTAAACTGCAAAGTTAGGCGGTTCAAGCTTACCAGTTGCTCCTCAGAAACCCTATACATGGTCGTTATGAGTTGGAACCAGCTCGACAGCACTTGACAATAATGCAACAACAGAACTATACAAGAGTGGGAAAGAGTTAAACATATATGTGGTTCAGGTGCTCACACGCAAGAGACAGGTAGGAAATCCACCACAGCATTAATGTAAATTGAAAATTATAAGTGATTTTTTTCCTTTCTTTCTTTTAAAAGACTTTTCAATTTTTATTTTTTACAAATTTTCCACACTGAGTATGGTTTAATTTTATAATCAAAAAGTGATTAAAAATAAATCACTTGAAAAACTCTACCCTACATAGGCCAGGTTGCTTTGGAAGGATGCAGAAGCAAGGAAAAATGAGTGTGTTCAGTTCTCAAAGGCCATGTGCCAGGTCCTGGCCTAGGTGCTGGAGAAACCAAGCCAGACAAGAAGGGAAGCTTGCCCTTTGGGGTAGGAAGGGTGTGAGGCAGAATATTTGCATTTCATGCCCAGAGTCACAGACCAAAGCAGGAAGAGAGCTCTAGGGACTCCAGAAAGGAAGGCTTCCTCCAGGAGATACCTGAACTGAATCTTGCAGGATGAGCAGTTTGCCAATGAGAGGGTTGGGGAGGGTGCTGGAAGGCATTTCATACAAAGGCCTGGAAGTGAGGAGGCCAAGCGGTAAGTGGAGAACTCACCAGAACAGCCATTCAGCATTCCAGAGGCTAAAGAACCGGGCGCAGATGGATAGATAAGGAGGCAAGCACTGGCACTGCTACACTGCTTGAACGTGGCATTGAAGGTCAAGAAGACGTTAAGGAGTGAGGCACAGTTTCCTGGTGTGACGTTGTAGGATCAGCATTGGACGTCAAACCACAAGATCGGTGGTTCAAACCCAACAACGGCTCCTCAGTAACCCTTTACAGGACCACTATGTGTTGGAACCAACTCAATAGCACTTAACAACAACAACAACACCAGCTCTGGAATTCAGAACGCCAGCCAATGAAAACCCTACGAATCATAAACAATCAGATCCCCAACTAATCATGGGGAAGGGTGGTAGTGAAAGACTTGGGTTTGTTTTGTTGTTTTTGAGGTCACCAGGAATCAAGGGAAACTAGACAGCAGCTAACAACAACAGCCATCTTATTAGTCTACGTTAGAGATGACTGAGAAGGCCTCAAGTGGGCAGTGGAAACCGGGAGAATCAGGTTGAAGAATAATCTGGAAGAGAAAATCAGCAGGATTTGGTGATAGATTAGAGCTGAGATCACAAACCATTTGCTATAAAGGGGCCAGATCGTAAATATTTTTGGCTTGGTGGACCAGACAGTGGCTTTTGCATCTGCTCAGCTGTGCCATTGTAGTATGATAGCAGCCCTAGACAATACATAAATACACGATGGCTGCATTCCAACAAAGCTGTCTTTACAAACCATTACTGGGCGAGAGCCGTGGTTCTCACATTTAGCCTGCATTAGAGTCCTGGGCCCACCCCCAGAATTTCTAATTCACTAGAATCCTGGTGTGGCACTGTATGGTAAGCACTGGACTGCTAACCATAAGGTCGGCGGTTCAAACCCACCAACTGCTACAGCCTTGGAAACCCCATAGAGCAGTTCTACTTTCTCTTACAGGGTCACCAAGAATCAGAGTTGACAACAATAGGTTGTTCTGTTTTTAAAGAAATGCACAGCTGCTAACTGAAAGTGGCAATTCAAACCCACCCAGTGGCACAGTGGAAGAAAAGACCTGGAGATACGTTCCTGTAAAGATTATATTATTACTGTTGTTATTAAGTGCCTTCAAGTTGGGTCTAACTCATAGCAACCCTGTAAAGGGTTTCTAAAGCTATTGATCTTTACAGAAGCAGAAAGCCTCATCTTTCTCCTTTGGAGCAGCTGGTGGGCTTGAATCACCAACCTTGTGGTTTGCAGTCCAGTGCTTATGCTACATAATGAAGCACCACACTCCCTGTAAAAGTTGCCATGGTGTCAATTTCCACTCAGCAACCCTGTATAGGGTTACAGCCTAGTAAATGGAATGGGAGCTGTTCTTTGCTGTCATCTGGGATCACTCTGAGTCAGACTTGACTCAGTGATACTCAACAGCAGCAGTTAGGAGACTATTGTGATAATGGTGGAGAAATTTCCACTGGATTGGATCATAGTGCAGTTATGAGTGACCTTTAACCTCCGGAAGTGTTGGAGGCAAAGCTGGAGGACAGTGGATTCATGAGTGAGGATGCCAAGACAGAGAGTCTGGGCTAACATTCAAGACTCTGGGTGATACAGACGGAGGGAGAAGCAATAGCTAGAGGAGATTACATAGGATCAAGCTTTTAAAAGAATGTATTTTGAAGAGACTTGAGCATTGAGGGGCTGAGTGAGGAAATGCAGTGAGAGGCTTCAGACATGGAAGTGGCGGTGGTGCTGGTGTACCATCGGGTCAGTTCTGACTCATAGGGATACTATATGGGAGCAGAAAGCCTCATCTTTCTCTTGAGGAGCCACTGGTGGATTTGAACTGCTGACTTTGTGGTTAGCAGTCCAATGTGTAACCCACTACACTACCAGGGCTCCTTGAAGACACAGAGGAGGTGGAGGTGGTGGTGTGCCATGGAGTTGGTTCCGACTCACAGCCACTCTCAATAGGGTTTCTGATGCTGTAAATCTTTATGGGAGCAGAAAACCTCATTTTTCTCCCATGGAGTGGCTATATGCTATCAGGCTTCCTTGAAGACATAGAAGGAGGGGAGGTAATTTACGGAGCAGGATCTTTGAGCAAGTAGGATGGAATCTGAGCAGGAACACAGGCAGGGGATTGAACTCATTGAGGAGCTGAGATGCTTGCCCTCCAAGATGGGAAGGGACGAGAAGGGGAGGAAGGTGGGAAATGCCTTTCTAGTTTTGTTAAGCACCGTGGAGTCAGTTCCGACTCATAGCGACCCTGCACGGGGTTCCTGAGGCTGAAAATCTTTACGGGAGCAGAAAGTCTCATCTTTCTCCCGTGGAACTGCTAGTAGTTTCAAACTGCCGACCTTGAGGTTAGCAGCCTGATTTGTAACCACTATGCTACCAGAGCTCCTTGCCTTTCTAATGGTTGTTGTTGTTAAGTGCCGTCTAGTTAATCCCGACCCATTGCAATCCTAGATAGGGTTTCTGAGGAGTGGCTGATGAGTTTGAACCTCTGACCTTGCAGTTCAAATGGCTTTTTAGTCTGGCACATTAACCCACAGCGCCACACCAGGATTCCTGCCTTTCTAGTGGGTGGCTTTAAGTAAATTAGGACGGCTTACATTCTGGTGGCCTCAGCATTCTTGTTGAAGACGGAAGTAAAGTCGTACAACAAGAAGTAGGTAGAGGTGATTGGTTGGGGAATTTGCATGAGTAGTTTTGTAATTTTCATCATCCTTGTAAATGGCAAACCGAGGAGTGTATTAATGCAACTCCCAGCCCCTGAGGTTTTAAAGAGAAAACAAATCTGATATTTTCTGGAAACGCAGCAACCATGATACAGCAGTCTTTGGAAAACACCTTTCCCTCCCTACACTGTCTGCTGAATTCAGCCTTCTGCACTCAGGGCTGAAGAACTGATTGGCCCCTGTCTGAAAGAATACCATAGGCCGCAGGAAAGGCCCTGGGGACTGGTGGATGAACACCAAAAGCAGAAATGTGTGTGTGGGCAGCAGAAGGGGTCTCAGGAGTATTTTTAAAAATTGGTATTTATCAAGAAAGAGGAAGGGAAGACATGCAGGCAATTAGGAAGTAATGATATTTTTCTCTTGTAAAAAAGAAAGTCTATCTGCAAATAAAAGTGTATGGCATTAAAATGCTGATGGTGGTTGTGTTTGGGTATGGATCATAAGTCATTTTTATTTGCTTTCTTATATTGTCTTAATTTTTGTTCCTAAAGTAAACGAGTTATTTATGTCATGAGAAAGGACTCTCTAGATAACAATCAATACCTGTGTAAAACGTTAATAACGGAGAAGAATCTACACCAAGACAGCTGTCTGACAAGTGTGTCCAGGTTTCTTTGGACCAAAGTTATTTTAAAATCTTAAAAATGCCTTGCCTTTGAAAATGTTTTATGTTTTCCAAAAGACTTTCTTGAGTTCTTTAGGTCTTCAAAGGAAGCCCCTGGGGAGATGTTTTGGTTTCCATTTTAGAGATAAAGACTGAGACAGTCCATGTTAAGGCATGTGTTCACAGCAGGAAGCAAGCATATTGAAGGCAAAAGCTGTCCACAAGAGGCTCCGTGAGATGATTCAATCGTAACCACCACTTGTTGGTGCAGTGATTAAGCATTCAGCTGCTGACAGAAAGGTTGGCTGTTCAAACCCACTAATTGATCTATGAGAGAAAGAGATGGCCATCTACTCCCAAAAGACTACAGTCATGGAAACCCTATAGGGCCGTACTGCTAGGTCTTATAGTTACCCATGAGTCCAAACTGACTCGAATGTAGTGGGTTTGGATTTGGTCAGTCTGTTATCTGATGATTCCACAATTTATCTACCCTACTAGTGATGGCTATTTGAGTTGCTTATCTTTTTGTTTTGTTTTGTTTTGTTTTTTTCTGTTACACACAGGTGTGCTCGGAATCTTCTCGTGCATGCCTTTTGGAGGAACTGTTTACATACTCTGTTGAATGTATACCTAAGAGAGGAGCTACTAGACACAAGGTGATCTGGTGCTGCCAAAACACAGAGATGCACGAGTGGGTATCGTTAAGGAACAGAAATTTATTTTCTCAGCATTTTAGAGGTTAGGAGACCCAACCAGGCCATCACCAGGGCCAGGCTCTGTCTCTCTTTCATCTTTAGTGGATGGTGTCTTTCAGTTTTAGTGTCTGCTGCAGTCCTTGGTTGCATGTAGCTGTGGCCAACCCTGTGAGTGTCTGTCACTCTGTGTCTGTTCTTTTTGTTAAAGACACCACTCAGAAGTGATTAGGGTTAGGAACCAGCTGACTCCAAACGAGAGCACACCTCTATTTGTAACCAGAATCACATTAACAGGTACAGGAGGGCAGGGTTAGGACTTCGACACACACTTCTGGAAGACACGGTTCAATCTCTAACATGGGGTAAGCATGTGCTCAGTTGTGGAAGATCTTTCCAGAGAGCTCCATCATCTAGACGCTCCCAGCACTGGCTCCCTATCATCACCCACATTTCGTATTGTCTCTATTGTAACCAATCAGGAGCATGTGGATCTTATCAAAAACAATGTTTCATTCAAATGTTATTCACAAGAGAGAATAAACCAAACACTGGGAGCTAACTAACCACCTGAAAAGATGCTTTTGATATATTAAGTTAAAATGATGCTGCCAAACTCTCCCTATATATAAACTCGGAGTCCTGGTGTGGGTTAATGCGCTAGACTGCAAAGTCAGTTTGAACCACAAGCTTGGTGGTTCAAGTTCACCAGTTGCTCCTTGGGAACTCTATACAGGGCCACTATGGGTCAGAACCAACACGACAACACTTAACAACAACAACAATATATGAAACCAGATGGACAGATAGATAGAAGATAGATAGATCATAGACAGGTAGATAAGTGGTAGAAGATAAATTAAATAGATTAGACAGATACCCTGGATGGTATAAACAGTTAACTCATTTAGCTGCTCCCCAAAAGGTTGGATGTTTGAGTCCATCCAGAGGTAGCTATCAGGAAGAAATGCCTGACAATCGACTTTGGAAAAATCAGCCATTGAAACTGTATGGAGCACAGTTCTACTGTGAACACTTGAGGGTCACCATGAACCTAAATCAATGGCAGCTGGTTATAAACAACTAGGTATTATATAATCACTGCTGTCGTGTCAATTCCTACTCATAGAGACCCCACAGAACAGAGTACAACTGCCCCAGAGGGGTTCCAAAGCTGTAAATCTTTATGGAAGCAGGTTGCCACATTTTTCTCCTGCAAATATTATATATACAGCATATGTATATATCTAATATGTTGTCGTTGTTTTGTGCCGTGGAGTCGGTTCTGACTCATAGCGACCCTGTACAGGATTTCCAAGGTTATAAATCTTTATGGGAGCAGAAAGCCTCATCTTTCTCCCGCAGAACACCTGGTAGTTTTGAACTGCTGACCTTAAGGTTCGCAGCCCAATTCTAGTATATCTTCTATAGTCAGCATATATACAATATATGTGATACATAGTAGATGCTAACTAAAATGTTGAAATATTGCTTCTCAGATTAAAAAAAAACCTGGGTCCAGCCTCCAGAGCAGTCAGGTGCAACATATATAGCCTTGGGTACATCTCTCAAATTCTTATTCTTTTCCTCATCTCTTAAATGTGAAAGTTACAATGAGTGACTTTAAGAACACCGCCAGCCTCGCAGCATCATTGTGTAGCTGGACTAAAACACACAGTGGGAAAGCACAGTACTGTGTAAATGGGAACATACCAGACAAATGTAAGTTCGGATTATTGTGAGCAGATGACAGAGAAGCCACCAGACTCCAGCTCTCGGAGGCACCTGGCACATTGTCCCCTGAAATTTTACTTGCAAAATCAATTCAAGTTGGCTTCAATACAGACATTTCCTCATGAACTGAACATCAGCCAAAAGACAATAAACAAAGAGCCGCAGTAATTGTCAGCATCTCCAACAACAAGACTGTGTATACCGGAGAGGCTGGTTTTAGCTTCAACTGTCTTAAGGGAGGTTTTTATGCATCAGTTAGGAAGCTCTACCAAGCAAAATTTTAATAACATTTCCCAAGGAAACAAAACTAAGGGGATTTGCCAGCATCAGTTCTAATACCAGTTGCTACTGTGACTGTGTCTTCTCTGCCTCCTGGCGACCCCATGTGTACACAATAGAACTGCTCCCCGGGGTTTTCAAGGCTGAGACCATTCAAAACCAGATTGCCAGGCCTTTCTTCCAAGGCACCTCTGGGTGGGTTTGAACTGCTGACTTTACTGCTAGTAATTGAGTGCTTCATCATTTGCAACGCTCAGGGACTCCAGCATCAACTAGAACCAAGAATTTACAAATGGCTAAAGTCTGCAATTTCCAGCCCATGGGGAGACACATGGTCTGGGGGACCACCCCGGGATAAGGTGGCTGTTGGGGAGACAAGGCATCACCTTTGTGTTCCTCATGGCCATCTTCATGGCAGCATCCATGTGCTGAGTCCAAGTACCATCCTACTCACGTCACCTCTGTTACCCCCATTGTATAGAAAAAGGAATGGAGGATCCGAGAAGTTCAGTTTTGCCTGTGGTCCCACAGCCAGGAAGCAGCAGAGGAGGGATTTCATTTAGACCTCTGTGTGCCAAAGCCTGAACACGAAACCATTCACTTCTATCACCTCTCAAGGAGCCCTGGTAACACAGTCGTTAAGTGTTGTTGTATGTGTCGTGGAGTTGGTTCTGACCCATAGCGACCCTGCATAGGGTTTCTGAGGCTGTAAATCTTTACCTAGCTGAAAGCCTCATCTTTCTCCCGTGGTAGTTTCGAACTGCTGACCCTGAGGTTAGCAACCCGGCTCATAACCACTACACTATCAGAGATCCTTAATGGTTAAGTGCTCAGTTGCTAATTGAAAGGTTGTAGGTTGAAACCCACCCAGTGGTTCCAGGGGAGAAAAGACCTAGTGATCTCCTTCTGCAAAGATGAGAGCAAAGAAAGCCTTATGGGACAGTTCTACTCTGCCACACAGGGCCGTTATATTGGGACCGATGTCATTCTTACCTCTCCGGGGCTGCTTCTCCTTCAGGTTGTAAGGAGTCCTTGGGTGGCACAGTTAGCATTCTTGACTGCTAACCAAAATGCTGGAGGTGTGAGTCTACCCAGAAACACCACAGAAGAAAAGCCTGGCAATCTGCTTCCAAAATATCAACCAATGAACCCCTACAGTGTGCATGCAGTTCTACTCTGACCCACACGGGGTCGCCACAAGTCAGTCACTCCACGACATCTGGTTCTGAGGTGCAGATGTGAAGAGGTGCTCTTTGATTGTAGCGGCTGTTGTAAAGAAGGCTGAGAACACGAACTCTTGGTTGTCTTTTGCGGGGGCTTGCTAATCCTGGGTCCTTTCCTTGCACACACACCATCGTCTATGATCCATATGACCAGTTGGTCTCCCATAGTTCCCTGTCTGTCCTTCTCTTTTCCTATAAAATAACTGGGCTGATCTCTAATGTCATGTCCACATCATTTCTTCATGAACTGAGCAAACAGGCTTGAGGGCATAAAGTAACACAACCATCTGGAAGACAATACACCAACAAAACCCATGATGACAGGCCTCTTTCAACAACATAACCCTACTTACTGAGGTTTCATCTGATGGCAATGGGTGGGATATATTGTTTTTGGCCATCTGAGAGCACAGCTGAGGACTTCCCAGAGTCAACCCAGGATTGAGCTTCAGAAGGAGCAGTTGCAATCACAGGGACACATATTGGCCCGAAGAGTAAGGGAATAGTAAATGCTGGACCCCAGCAAAAGTCTCTAGGCACACAGTGTGATAGGCTGGAAGGATGGTTTGCTGAGAGAGTGCTAAGCATTGCGTTATCATTATTGTTGCATGCCATTGAGTTGGTTCCGACTCAGAGCCACCCTGTATAGGGTTTCCAAGAACGGCTGATGGGTTTGAACTGCTGACTTTGTGGTTGCCAATCCAGTGCGGATCCTACAGAGCCCCACTAGGGCTCCTAAGCAACGCATTAGAACCTTAATTTTCAAATTAGCAAATTACAAGGTAAGTACTATTCTGCCCACTTAAAAATTATGAAAACTGAGGTTCAGAGAATGACCTGCTTGGGGTTGTTTGTGAAAGACAGAGCCAGGAATCCAACACGGGTCTGTCTGATTCCAAGCTCAGGGCTGAGTGTGAAGGTTTGTTTGGGGTCCAGGGCTTTGTTCTTTGTTTTTGGTGTTGGGCTTCCTCTTCCCAACCCCAGTGCACATTCATCTTACAGCCTCCCTGCCTCTGGGCTCGGGATGGCAGGGTGTGAGGACAGTCAGCTATTTGTCCAGCAGCCAAGGACAAGCTATCAAGGACTAGGGCCCGTTACTTCCTGAGTGGAGAAGTGGCCTTGATCTGTGGAAGCCAGCAGTGTGAGGGGGATGGATGTAGCTGTTTCCCTCGTTGGCAGTGGGGTAGGCGGGCAGGGTCCTGGATGCCTGGCCAGAGGATGCAGGACAGGCTCCAAAAGGGCTTTTGTCTGAGGCCGGGCCCTAGGCCAGAGGGACATTCTTTGGTGGAAGCTGCCAGGCCAATGCTGAGTGGGGCACCTGCAGGGCAGGGAGGGGAAGGAGGAGAGTGAGGAGAGAGATGCAGGGCAGGGAGGGGAAGGAGGAGAGTGAGGAGAGACCGACTAGAGGGTGGAATCTGCTGTTTGGGGGCCCTTGGGGTGTGGAGGCCACATCAGCAGGGGGTTAGACTTGACACTCACACTGCCCAGAGATGTGGCCATTAATTTTCCAGTGTCAGTAATGTCTGATAAAAATCCCAACAAGAGAAACGATAGCTACTTCTCCTTTGACTCGTTCCTTGTAAAAACCCTAAGATCATAGATTTTTCCAGTAGGAAAAGACTCAGAAGTCTCTTACTATAACTTTCCACTACTTGTGTGAATGTTGTTGGTTTCTCACTTGTACTCCTATACCTGGGGAGGGAGGGGAGAGGGTGCTCCCTGTTTCCCAGTTGCTGTGAGAGTTGACCTGCTAAAGCTCACAACTGCTTCCTTCTCTGGAGCACAGTATTTAGTGACCAGGAGCCATCTTTCTTGGGAGGTCACATACCTGTGGAAGTCCCAGTGTGGTGCAAACAGTTCAGCAATATACTACGAGTTGAAAGATTGGCAGTTCAAACCCACTCAGAGGCACCCGAGAACGAAGGTCTGGTGACCTGCTTTTGAAAGGTCACAACCTTGAAAACTCTGTGGAGTATAGTTCTACTCTGCACACATGGAGTTTTCTGGAGTCAGAAATGACTTGCTGGCAACAGGTTTGGGGTTTCTGTTTGGTTCATACCTCCCATCCCAGCTACTTGTTATAAAGGCCTGACCCAGGGCCTCAGTGTGGCTTAAAGCCTGTGGAAAAACTCACACTCCCGAGCCCCTGTCGGCATCTGGTCTCAGACTACGCTTCCTCCTTGAGCTCTCTCACCCACCTACTCTGCTTCTCTCCCTCCTATTCAACTTCTAGAAAACCTGACCTCTGATACCCTTTTCCGCAAGCGATTTATTCAACATTTCCTGCACTCATACATACATGCTTGTGTGCATGGAGAACACAGAAGTGAACCAAAGAGACATAGCTTTGTCTTCAGTGAGCTTCTAGTGTAGTTGTTGTTCAGTGCTGTTGAGTCAGTTCCAACTGACAGCAACCCTGTGTAGGGTTTTTGAGGAGCTGCTGGTGAGTTTGAACTGTTGATTTTGTGGCTTGCAGTCCAACGTTAATCCACACCAGGAATCTAGTGGTGGTGATTATGTGTCATGGAGTAGGTTCTGACTCATAGCCACCCTGCACAGGGTTTCCAAGGCTGTAAATCTTTATGGGAGCAGAGAGCCTCATCTTTGTCCTGTGGAACTGCTGGTAGTTTCAAACTGCTGATCATGAGATTAGTAGCCCAACTCATAACCACTACGCTACCAGAGTGCCTTAGGAATCCAGTGGGAGGAGATGAATATTAAACATCACAAAATTGTAACATCACAAAAAGTTACAATTGTGATTAGTGTCATGTGTCAAAAGTACAGAGCGCTGAGTAATTGTCCCTAGGAGGTTCCAGACAGTTACCGTGTCTCAGCTTCACATCCAACCTTCTGTAGTTTCATCTATCTGCTGGGATACTACAAACTACATTTCCCAGATGCTTTGCTGACTGTCTTTTTGTTGTTGCTGTTGTGTGCGGCATCGGTTCTGACCCATAGCACAGTAGATAAGGTTTCCGAGAGTGGCTGGTGGGTTTGAACTGCCGACCTTTGGTTACAGTGCAGTACTTACACTATAGCATCCTACCGGCCTCTTTTTGTTAAGCTTGGGTAATAGAATGCACTAGAAGGAGACTGGGAGGCAGAAGATGGGGGAAGGTGTTTCCTGCCTGAGTTCTCCTGTTGTCAGTTTGGGGACAGCTGAGCAGTGCCCCTCCTTAGGGGGCTGACTTCCTGCACCAAACCAGAAGTGCCTCTTCCAAAAGCTTTGAGGCTCTGGGAACCACACCTCTTCCTGAGTTTCTTTATCCTAATGCTGTTGCTCCTTTCCACTGCTCTTTCATTCCACAACACCTGGGTAAGCATGCCCTATATTAAGTGCCCTCTGATTGCAATATCCACCTGGACCCTGACCCATATATGGGCCAGTGGGTCAGCAAAGGTATCTCTGGAGAAATGTACTTGGAGCTCAGATCCGAAGGATCGGGAGGGAGGAGTTAACCCAGGAAGGAAGTTAGGAAGGAATGGAAAATAGAGACAATGGCAGATAAAAAGTTACCAAAACAAAAATAGACAGAAACTGAAGCAAAAGCATTTGTAGCGCTCTTTAAGAATGAAGGGGAGGAGCTCTGGTAGCATAGTGGTTACGAATCGGGCTGCAAACTGCAAGGTCAGCAGTTCGAAACTACCAGCTGTTCTGCGGGAGAAAGATGAGGCTTTACAGTCTCGGAAACCCTGTACCAGGGTTGCTATGAGTTGAAACTGACTCCACGGCACATAACCACCAACCAACAAGAATGAAGGGAGGCTCGGAAGGATCACAGCAAGCAGGACCTTAAAGGGATAGGAAGCCATTGGAGAATGCTGAGCTTGAGAACAACCTGAATTCCAGTCTTACAATGAGGATGAGACAGGGTCATCTTCCATTTCTACTACATGGTTCTTGCCTGAAAAAGCAGCCGCTCAGTTCTTGGAATTCTTTCTTTCAGAAACAATGCAGCCAGAGCCCACAGTTAGCTTACTTAATGCTTTTGTGCAAAGCAGAAAAAGGGGCCTCTTCAGGGCAGATGTAACCCCACTGCATGGCTTTCCTAAAGGGAAGCACTTTTCTATGAAACATAGAACAAGCTTCCTTCTAGAAAAACAGAGCAGACATCTGTGCAATGCACCAATTTCTAATCATGGTGGCAGCCTCAAGAGGAGCCAAGTCATTAAGGACGCAGCCTTTGGGGTCTAACAGACCTGAATTCAAATGCCATCTCTACTTTCCATCTTGAGCAAGAAGTATACCTTCTCTGAGTCCCTGCTGCCACACCTGAAAAGAGGGAATAATAAGTCCTTTCTAAGGTTCTTATGAAGATTAAATTAGGTCATCTTTGCAAAGCATCCAGCTTGGTGCCTGGTGCCCAGTAAAAATATTTGTTGCCATTGAACGGTCCCAACAGGACATAGTAGAACCCTCAGTGCCCACAAGACTGTCACCTTATGAAAGCAGATGGCCACATCTGTCTCCTGTGGAAAGGCTGTTGGGTTTGAACCACCAACCTTTCGGTTAACATTTGAGTGCTTAACCACTGTACCCAATATTGTTGCTGTTGAATCGGTTCCGACTCAGAATGGCCCTATGCACACCACTGAAGAAAACTCTGTAACATCCTCACAACTGCTGCTATATTTGAGCCCATGGTTGCCGCCACTATAATTGCCCAGTGTGGTTGTTGTTAAAGTGCCATTTAGTTGGTTCCAACTCATAGCGACCCTGAATAGGGTTTCCGAGGAGCAGCTGGTGTGTTTGAACCACACCGATCTTGTGGTTCAAAGTGACCTTGCAGTCCAGTGCATTAAACCCACAGTGATAATTACTCTAATTATTAACAAGTCTTGCTCTTTTGGGTCCCAATCAATCTCCCTGTAACTTCTATCTACTTTAATATGGTAGTGGTAGTGGTTATGTGCCGTGGAATCAGTTCTGACTCATAGCAACCTTGCACAGGGTTTCCGAGGCTGTAAATCTTTACGGGAACAGAAAGCCTCATCTTTCTACCATGGAACTGCTGACCTTGCGGTTTACAGCCCGATATGTAACCACTACGCTACCAGAGCTCCTTCTACTTCAATATTGTTGTTGTTGTTAAGTGCCATCAAGTCGGTTCCGACCCATAACAACCCTGTGTAGGGTTTCTGAGGAGCAGCTGGTAAGCTTGAACCACTGACCTTGCGGTTCAAATGGCTTTGCAGTCTGGCGCATTAACCCACAGCACCACACCAGGACTCCTACTTACTTCGATATAGCTACTTAGAAATTAGTTTAATCTCTCTACCATATCTGAAGTTAGTACTCATGGTTTTTATTTGGAATAACTTCGGGGGCTCTTGTTTCTGGTTTAGGGCAATTCCTGAATTGTCTTCCCTATCCTGACTTCCAATGTCCATGCCTCAACCTTTGGTTATATTTACTGACCCACCAACAGGCACAGCAACTACCATACTGTGTCATACAGTACACCCATACATAGAATGTGCAGTCCTGGTGTGACGCTCCATGGCACTTAACAACAGACAGACAACGGACAGAGTGTGCACAGGGAATGAACGCATGAGGGAGGTGTGCAGTTTGCAAAAACAAAACCAAACCAGAAAACATATAATGTGCGTTATTTATACAAAAGTATGGTAGTTCTCTGGGGTTGGCATGCTGACTCCATTGACTTTAAATGTTGATATTTGTTAGCCTATCCCCAGGATGGAATCCTGGTGTGGTGCTTCAGGATAATGCCCTGGACTGAAAGGTCAGTTTGAACCGCAAGTTCGGTGGTTCAACTCTATCAGTTGTTCCTTAGAAACCCCATACAGGGTCACTATGAGTCGGAACCAACTTGACTTAATGACAACAACAAATTGCCCGTGATGGATCTCCTCACATGGCAACTCTCTCAGATTCTCAAATAGAAGCTCAGTGTGATTGTTAGGCTCAGAAGAGCATGTATTTCCAAGAGTTGGCTTGAACAGGGACACAGGAAGCAAATTTCCATGTTATATCATGATCTGTCATCCTGTAATGACTCACCAGGGTCACGCCCTTCCCCACCTCTTCTGGACCCACGGAAGACACACAGAGAAAAATGAATGATGGCATTCACCAGTCCCCAAACAGATTAGGGAATGAGAGTTAGCTGCCAAACATTCCTTAAACCTGGATATTCTGTGAGGTACAGCCCGTGATTTCCTGGCTATTGCCCATTCAGGTCATCCTTTTGTTTGTTTATTCATTCATTTAATCATACAACATTAGCCTGTGCTAAGCGCTATACATAAATGAGCTCCTGCTCTCCAGTAAGCCGGGAAGTAGGTGCTAGTCCCATCTCTGTTGTTACATATGAGTAACCAGGGGCATTGATTGCCTATGTATTTTTCTTTTGGTACACGATAGAGTCCAGGTATAAAACCATGTTTCTAACTTCCAAATCAGTGTTGTTAACCATGATGCCATGTTGTTGTTTTTGTTGTTAAGTGCCATTAAGACAGTTCTGACCCATAGCAACCCTGTATAGGGTTTCTGAGGAGCAGCTGTTGAGCTCAAACCACCCATCTTGCAGTTCAAATGGCTTTGGAGTCTGGCACATTAACCCACGGCACCACACCAGGGCTCCATGATGCCATAGTACTCTTTTTATCCTACAAAACACTGCCTATTTAGGATACTTGTTCTCTACTCTTTGTATCTTCGTTCCCACCAACAATTCTTGTGTGTATTTGGGAGTGGGGAAAGTAGAGAGCTGCATGTGAAAACAAATCCCAGACTGATGTTGTTGTGATGCTGTTGTTCCAGCAAGTGACACACTGAGTCTCCCCCTCACAAAGCTGTGAGCTGTGAAAAGCAGAGACTTTGACCTTCATCCTTGCACATGGACCCGGGCTGGGTACTTGGCACAGCTGATGTTCCAAAGCCACCCTCCTATGCTCTGCTTGGGGGCTAGGACTTTGAATCCTATTTTTCTTCTTGGTCATCTGACTTACTGTGGTCAAAAGCAAGCACAAAGGGAGACTGGCAAGCAAGAGGAAGGGAGAAGGATTTTCTGTTTCCTTCTTCTTTCATCTGAATTGTCATAGCAATGAAACTTTATTCTGGCAACAGCAGGTTATTCCATTGCTAGCTTCTCTCCTCCTTCCCCAAACCAGTCTCTTATGTCTTCTCAGAGGCATCAGCCTTTCCAGGCAGCGTTCTCTGCAGAGGTCTGAACCTCAGATCCACACCCCTTCTCAGAGCTCCTGATGTGTCACCAGCAGCCAGAAAGCAGAACCTGGCATCACCAGCCTGAGCTTCAACTCCCCAGCTCCCCTGCTCTGAGCTCTTGAGATGCCAGTATCTGCTGTGCCGTGTCACTTCCTTAGAGGGTTGAGTCCCAGCTCTTTGGATCTCTCTATGAGATTTTAGGTTCTGGTAACCAACCCAAGCGTCTTTTTCTTTGTTCCTTCAACCTCTGGGAAATGAATGATGGGTGTCTCTTTCCTACCGTTATTATCCTTGAGGTTACTTATTCAGTGTCACCTTTCTATTCATTCAACTCTCCAATAACTACATAACCAATTTCCCATGTTAAATTCCCTCTGCTGAAGCACTTTCTGTTTTCCTGACAAGTACAGATTGGTGGTGCCCAATAAAGGTGGGTTGTGTGAAAGACAAATAAGCAAGTTTTGAGGTAAGAGCTTGAAGGTCAAAGCGATCACACTGAAAGTTGGTATTCTCCTTGGTCTTTACCTCCAGGAAGTCCTCATGTTGTATTCTTCCATGGAAGAGACCCACAGACTCTACCCCCTGAGGTCATATTGTCCAAATTCTGGGAAGTAGCAGTAGATGAGGAAAAATACAATGGACAACACTTGGCATGCTGGAAATATGGGCAGAGGCAATGAGGATTAGGAGCATCATGAAATGTCTCAAGTTACTTGAAAAATGGGATTTAGGGAATTCTTAGGAACACCTTGTGTCTCACCTACACTGTCCTTGGATGGTCCTCATGGTCTTGGGACTGGAGGAAATCTCCCGAGATGATCTGAGGCCGGCTGGTACCTGTTCCATTCTGAATTATCTGTAGCCATCTTGGCTTCTCTCGAAAGATTCTGCCTAGCTCCCTTGCATCCATTTTCGAAAACAGTTCCATTTCTTCTTTCCTCTGGAAGTCCAGTGTGCTGGTGACCCATTGTAAGTTTCATAATTATTGTTGTTGTTATTGTTAGGTGCCATTGAGCCGGTACTCACTCATAGCGACCTTATGCACAGCAGAACAAAACACGGCCTGATCCTGGGCCAACCTCACTACTGTTGACACACTTGAGACCACTGATGCTGCCACTTTGCTATCAAATTATTGCCCACAACATGCCAAACTTTCTGCTGTTGTTGTTGTTAGGTGTTCTAGAATCTATATTTGATTCATGCTGTTACTGTTGTTGTTAAGTGCCGTCGAGTCAGTTCCGACCCATAGTGACCCTGAACAGGGTTCCCGAGGCTGTAAATCTTTATGGGAGCAGAAAGCCTCATCTTTCTCCCGCGGAGCAGCTGGTAGTTTCGAACTGCTAA
>NW_006408519.1:31410115-31431046 GCF_000296735.1 Chrysochloris asiatica
CACCAGGGCTCCTTGTAAGCTTCATGCTAGGCCCTTTCTATACTTGAACTCGGAGTCTTTTAATGCCCACAACAAATCTGTAAGCTAAGTGTCTTAGGTCAGTTCTGGAAAACATGTTCTGAGATGGAAGTTGGTGAAGCAGGGAGAGATCATGGGAACAAGGCCTGTGAGGGAAGTGGAAGTGGACAGAAGTTGAAGTGTGATGTAGTCCCAACCAAGTCCTCAGCTGATTCAACAGGGAGCTTTGGAGGTGGACTGACTCTTTGAAGTTCTTCCAAATCTGCGCCGTGGAGCTTGGCCTGCGGATTCTCACCTCTTTCCCAAGGACACTTTCTTGGGCTGAGGACAATTTCTAGAGAGGGACTGTGTGATTAGCCATTAGCAGTCAACACTTCCGGAAGCCAAGGCATAGGAACCTCAACCTTGAAGGGGGCATCTGAATAGTACACTATAGTTCCATGAGAATAGGCAGGTGCATAAGCCAGTGCAGGGAAAGTAAGACCACCTCTGAAGCCAAATTGTGTGGTTTGTGTTGGTGTTGTGTGCCATGGAGTCAGTTCTGACGCATAGTAAATCAAGGGTTTACAAGGAGCAGCTGCTGGGCTTGAACCACTGACCTTGTGGTTCAAACAGACCTTGTAGTCCAGAGCTTTAACCCACAGCATCATGCTAGTGTGTAACAAATTCCTTTCCACAGATCCATTGAGTCCTGTAGGAATCTCAGTTTCTCTTCCTTGTTTAGTTCAGATCTCAGCTTTCCACACAACCTTCTCTCATCCTTAGCCACTCCAGGCTGGATCAGAGGGTTCTGAAATACACATGACTCCCTCTACTTCAGACCAGCCAGCCCCAAATTTAGGGTTTCTCTAGTCTCTATGTAAAAGAGGAAGACCCTCAATGAGATGAAGTGACACATGGCAGCACCAACAGGCTCAAACATAACAACAATTGTAAAGATGGCGCAGGACTGAGCAGTGTTTTGTTCTGTTGCACGTAGGGTCACTATGAGTCAGAACTGACTTAACAGCACCCAACAACAACAACAACAACAACAGGGAAAATAGGCAGAAGTAAACTAACAGCACACGGCGATACAGGAGACGAGCAGATGGGTACAAAACAGAGAGACTTGAACTTGGATTCAGAAAATAAGAGCTGCAGGTCCAGTCCCACCACTAACCAGTCCTCTTGGTTTGGGTCCAGATCTGTCAGTTTCCCTGCCTCCCACCCCTTGGGAGTTAGGTTCCTGCTCCAAGGCTTGTATTGCACTCCAAAATGATTAGGCTTTTCAGTAGGACCCCAGAATCCTTATCAGGGAAGCTCCTTTGGATCTGGCTTTACATAAAGAGTAACTGGAAAATAACAGCTATTAAAAAACCTCAAGTTCTAATTGATGCCATTGAAATTAAAATGTAGGTTTTGGTTTGGTTGTGCCCATATCCATCTGGGTAGGCATGTACAGATCTTATACCCTTCAGGGTCTTGTGGGTAAAGGAAAAGAACCTAGGACAGTTTTTCCCCAGGATGAGACTCTGAGCCAAGAAACTGAGTAGCTGACTATGGATTTACTCCCAAGAAAAAGAGGACGCTGGCTGGGGAAGGGGGAGAGGCCAGCGAGGGTGTGATTCTAGGTGAAATCCCAGCCTCAAGCTGATCCATGGGGAGCTCTGGAACATAAATTGCACCCCATTGTTTGTTCCAGTCCAAGTGTAAGGAATTGAGTCTTTGTACCTATCTGTCCATTGCCTGAGGACAAGGTTGTGAAGGGTGTAGGTGTGGTCAGTTCACAGCAAAGCCCAGAAATGCTGGGAACCAGCATTTGTTGTTGTTGTTAAGTGCCATCATAGAGTCTGTTAAAATGATTTGGGGGCTTCTGAGTGGCACCAACAGTGCCATGCACAGAGTTACAACTCTTTTAACCTTTTTCATTCTAGAAGTGATTCCCCAAAAGGCTTCAAAAAGTAGGAGAGGGAAGAATTTTGTTCACTGAGGTTTCTACAGGGTGACCATGAATTGGAATCAATCTGATGGCAATGGGTTTTTTTGAAATGTTTCTTTTAAAAATCTCTGGATGTAAAATCCCTTCTAGGACTGAAACTTAAAGTTTAGCATGCTCACTGGGGACCACCTAGGACTACCTGGGAGTGGAAGTGGAGGAAATGCAGCAATGATGACATGGGCTGAGTTTGTTCCATCGACACCATTGACCTTGAGATGAGAGAGAGAAGAGGAAGAGCTGGCTGGTCTAAAGTTTTGAGAAATGTGTGAACTCCTGAGTCCATGGGCATTGACCCCATCCCTGGAGGCTAGGGCTGACAGTGAAGTGGCCAGCTGGTCTGAAGAAGAGGGAACTGTGTGTGAATTCCCAAACTTGCAGCGAGTACCTATTTGACCTAGCTTGGATGGTTAGCTGACCAGAACCCAACCAGATGAAGATAAAGATGTTTGATACAGTTAGCAAGTATAAATTGCTAAAATTTGATGGATTGGACTTTTGTTTATGGGTGCAGTTGCTCAAAATTCCAACCTGAATGGAAAGATTCTTCATATCAAGAACAAGCTTATTTCCTCAGTGTACTGGGTTGATAGGGATGGGCAATTTAGACATTGGCTATCAAAAATGGAGGGGGGCGTCTATAAAGGCACAGAGTATCTAGCTCATAAGTTTTCATGAGTGTGCTTCCTTCAGAATGAGGTGGGTAAGGTAGAATCTTCTTTGAACAGTTTTCTTGTTTTCCAAATGGATCTAGTAAAAGGGGATGGGGGAGGATGGGGATAGGATTTTATGATTTAATTGTGAATAATTGTTAGCAGGATTAATTGTGATGGTCACATCTATAATTGTAGAAGATGTGTAACTAAAAGGATGGTGGTGGTGTGCCATGGCGTCGGTTCTGACTCATAGCAACCCTGTATAGGGGTTCTGAGGCTATAAATCTTTATGGAAGTAGAAAGCTTCATCTTTCTCCTGCAGGACGGCTGGTAGTTTCAAACTGCTGACCTTGAGGTGAGCAGCATAACTCATAACCACTATGCTACCAGAGCTCTTTAAATAAAAGAGGGGAGTAGTTCATCTTTCATTTTAGGATCAGATGATCCTAGTACCATAAAGAAGCAAGAACATGAGTGGAGCGTGAGGTCCCTACCTAGAAAAGCGATGACAACATAGACTGTGGCAAATGTGATGGCATGGAGAGACAGAACAGCCGCAGGCTCTAGGCCCAGGGGCTAAGTAAGGCTGTCTGCCTGCGGACACAAGGCTGGCTTGCAGAATGTGCCCTTTGGACATTTTAATGAGTATATATTTTTTGTTTTGTATGTGTACATCAAATTTTTTGCTTTGTTCATGTGTGAAATATAAGATGTAAATGGGGAGCCGCAGGGAGGAAGTAGGGTAATTGTTGACGCAGGAAGGGGATTGTAGTCATTGAGATGAAACAAAGTGTATAATCTGTTGAATGTAAAGCTGATGCTCTTGTCTATTAACCTTCACTCAATTCACACACACACACACACACACAAAGACTCTGGGTGACTCAAATGGCTAAATACTAACCTATTAACAGAAAGGTTGGTGGTCCCAAAACTCAAAATCATAAAAAAAAGACCAGTTTTACTGGGTGGACAGTGACTGGTTGACCCCCCAAGACTCTGGCCCTTAGTCACCCTTCAGACCTGGAAATGAACTCACCCCCATGGCACAATTCCTATCAAGTGAACAGTAACACTAGGGTGGTATGCACAATTTAGATTAATCAACCATTTGAGATTAAAGAGCAGCCTTAGCCTAAGGACAAAGTTCAGGAAGCAGGCAGTGTTGGGAAAGAGGGAGGAATGGAAATGAGAAACACGGAGGAAATGGGATGACTAATGTTCCATTGTAGAGACTGCAATCAACAGCACGAAACAAAATGTGTATGAATTATTGAATGGAAAACTGATGATCTGCTCAGTAAAACCTTCACCCAATTCACAGTAAAAAAGCTAACAACAACAACAACAACAAAAAGGATGGTTCAAACCAACACAAAGGAGCCTCAGGAGAAAAACTTGTGAATGATTACAGCCATGGAAACTCCAAGAGGGCAGGTCTATGCTGTAACACATAGGGAAGTCATGAGTTGAAATCAACTCCATGGCAGCTGGTTAATATTTCTTTCTTCAAATCCAAATTGTTGGCCTCCTGTCCTCCTCTGACTTCCAGAATCTGACTGGCCCAGATGTCTGCCTCTCCCACTTCAATACCGGCCTACACAAAACCCTGATCTGCTGTGTAAACAAGTCAACACAAAAACACAGAATGCTTCCCCCAGCCAACTAGAAATGAGTTTTGCATAATCTGGGGTTTTCTGGATAGAGACACATCTGCTTCCCTTGTAACACTGATTCTCAAGTATTGATTCGATGGCAGTACCAAGAGTGGGCCTTATATTCTGAAAGGCATTCCTCATTTTCTCTTCAGAAAGATAGCTGCTCTTCTGCACTCACTGAAAATGGCAGGTGCAAGATGCTGGGTCTTTGGGGAACAAAGAGGCACCGCAGTCTAAGCACAGACAACTCAACTCTGAAGTTCAACAAATACAAAAATACAGAGTCTATATCCCCCAGGTTTTAACTTTCAAATACTGGAGAACAACCTGCCATTTGCTTATCAAACATAAACAAAACATAATCAAAAGCATGTATCACATTTTATGCTAGTGATCCTCATCTGGGGTAATTTTGTTCCCCAAAGGACATGTGGCAATGTCTGGAGATATTTCTGTTGTTTTAGCTGGGAGGCAAGGGATGTTTTCCTGGCATGTAGTGGGTAGAGGTCAGGGATACCACCAGACAATCTACAATGTACAGGACAACCTCCCAATACTAAAAACTACCCAGTCCAAAGCCAATAGGGCTGAGGTTGAGAAATTCTGATGTAGACCATTTGATATGGTGTGAATTTTGTGTTGATTCTCTATTTAAAATGCATACACACAAAGCAAACCAAAATCCAAAACTCTTGCCGTTGAATCAATTCCAACTCTTGGCAACCCATGTGTCAGAGAAGAGCTCCCTAGAGTTTCCTTGGGTGCAACCTTTACTGAAACAGATGACCAGGTCTTCTGAGATGATCAACATCAACTTTTAGGTTAGTTGCCATTGCTGTTGTTAAGTGCTATAGAGTCATTTCTGACTCATAACAATCCTCCATAGGGTTTCCGAGGAGCCACTGGTGAGTTTAAACCGTCTATCTTGCTGTTCAAACTGACCTTGCAGTACCGTGCTTATCCTACAAAGCCATGTCAGGTTGTTGATGTTAAATGCTGTCGAGTCAGGTCCAACTCATAGAGACCCTGTATAGGGTTTCCGAGGAGCAGCCGGTGGGTTTGAATCGCCGACCGTGTGGTTTGCAGTCCAGTGCTAATCCTGTAGTATCACACCAGGAGTTCATTCTTGTTGTTAGGTGTCATCAAATTGATTTCCACTCATGCAACCCAATATGACAAGGAGCTCTGGTAGTGTAGTGGTTACAAGTCGGGCTGCTAACCTCAAGGTCAGCTGTTCAAAACTACCAGCTGTTCTGTGGGAGACAGATGAGGCTTTCTGCTCCTGTAAAGATTTATAGCCTCAGAAACCCTGTACAGGGTTGCTAAGAGTTGGAACTGACTTCACGCACATAACCACCAACAACAACCCAATAGGACATAGTAGAATTTCTCTATAGAGCTTTCTTGGCTTTAATCTTTATGGAAGCAGATTGCAGAGATTTTCTTCAGCAGAGCTACTACGTGGACTTGAACCACCTACGTTTCAATTAGCAGCCCTAACCATTTGTGCATCCCAGGTCCTCCTGCAGAGTTCTGAAGATTCCCTTTCATTCTGGAGTCGGGGAGTCTCTGGGCAGGGAATGTCCACTCAGCAGGGGGCACCCAGGTCTTTGTGTACAAGGTTTCAAACAGACTTTGGATGTTGTTGTTAAGCGCTGTCGAGTCGATTCCAACTCACAGCGACCCTATACAAGGTTTCTGAGGAGTGGCTGGAGGGTGTGAACCATTGAACATGTGGTTAGCAGCTCTGCATTTATCCTATAGTGCCACACCAGGACTCTGTAGACCATGGATAGTTGTTGTTAAGTGCCATCGAGTCAGCTCTGATGCATAGCAACCCTGTTTAGGGTTTCCAAGTTGTGGCTGGTGGGTTTGAACCATCGAACTTGCAGTTACAAGCCCTGTGTTTATTCTATAGTGCCACACCAGGACGCTGTAGACCATGGATGATACATATTACCGAACTACTTAATACCAAAAGTATAGAACAAATACGAAGAAGTTATAACAATAATAATAATTTAGACTATCTTCCACATAGTGGTTTGTAGGTGCCATCGAGCCCATTTTGGACTCACAGTGACCCCAGGTGACAGAGGAGATCTGCTTTATATGGGTTGTCAGGGTGTAACTTCTACAGGTACAAAGCACCAGGTCTTTCTTCCATGTAGCTGCTGCGTAGATTTGAACTGCCAACCTTTTAGTTAACAGCTTAACCACTGTATCACCAATGCCCCTTTGTAGGCAGTCTATTGGGGCTCTTGTTCTCTTTCTTGTAGTTCCTTGGGAATTTCTGGACCAGGCCTCATGTGCCTCAGAGAGAATATTCTTCAGAGGGACAGACAAGAGGGCCTTACCAAGCTTACAGAGACAACCATATACTTGTGCCTATCTGCTTGTTAGATTTGTATGTGGCAGAATGCCATCTCATACAGCTTTCTTTAGACTATTTCTCCTAGTAGTGAGGTAGTGGAGGCAAAGACATAGAGTACCTAACTATCTGTAGTCATTGAAGGCTTCTGATATTTAACCAAAAGTTCCAGACAATTCTTAAATGGCTAACCTGGCTTCGATCCCTTATCACTGGCAGGGGCTAATATTGTTTCATTTTTGAGATGAGTCTCCTGAGGCTTGGTAGGCCAGTAGTTGTACCAGAAATTCCTGTCAGGTCTTACGACCAGTGAACAGTAGAGCTAAAACTTGAATTACATCCTGAGTGACTCTGGAACATGAACTCTGTCCTGGGTGTTCTGTGAATCCTTATCAGTTCTCCCTGTTGGCTGCCTGGGCATCAGTATGTGCTACAAGTCAGGGAATCAGACGCACCCCAAAGGGTAAGGCCAAGGAGTCCTGGTGGCAAAATGACTAAGTGCTTGACTTCTAACCAAAAGGTCAATAGTTTCTCTATGGGAGAAAAGGAGCTGGTGCTTAGTTCCTGTAAAGATGAAAACCTATTGGCCTAGAGTGGATCTGGACTAGTGACTCTCTAGAACAGAGTAGAAACACCCCCCTCCCCCGCCCCACACACACACACACAGGGCTTCCTAGATTGCAGTCTTTACAGTGAGGATGAAAGACGTAGCCATATTCTTTAGTAAAAAGTTAGTCTTAGAAACCCTACAGGATTAGGGTAATCCCAGCTCCTCTGCTCAGGCTGTATTGTGAGAAATATTGTCCATACCGACCAACGCTCAAGTAATCCAATCTGTATTCATCTTAGCGAGAGAGAGGCTTTCTTTATTCAATTTTGCAAAATCGGGCACCCAACCCATTAGACATGGGCAGACTTGCCGCATGGCCGGCAGGTAAACAGTTTTATTCCCCTGTCCCAAAAAAGCCCCTCTTCCTGTTCTCCTTCCACTGGGTATTACAAGGTCACATTCTCCTGCCAAGCTCACCTACTAGTCCTTACTGGGAGCATTCTCATTGAAAATTAGCTTCTCCCTTTCCCCATGAAATCCCCCTATTCTCTTGATGGTTGCATTCTTATTTTAAAGTTCCTAGCCGGTCAAACTAGTTCTTCACCTCCTTTAGTAATCCTAGCCTGCTACCCCCAAGACTTCCCTTAGTCCTAATGATAGACCATGGCCACAAGAGTTATTTCTCACACTATGAAGTTGGCAGGGGTGGGAAGAGGAAGTCCACCCAGAGTTCTGCTCCCCAGGCCTTCATCTGCCTCACTCTACCCAGAGGAACAAGTGCTTTTATCTAACTCCTCCACCTACAGGGGGCACCTTTCATGCATTCCTGAGAAAACACTGAATAGGTTAGCAGCTGCCCTGGGTACTCCTGGGTTTGTTTGCTTGTTCTGCCTGATGATTTCCTATTGGTTACTGTCAAGTTTTGGGTGCCCAGGGCCATTCACACTCAGCAGAACACAGCTGTGGAGAGGCCACATCGATGCCACAAGAACCACCTTTTGTTATGTTGTTAGGTGCTATCTAGTTGGTTCCAACTCATAGTGACCCAATGCACAAGAGAAGGAAACACTGCCTGGTCCTTCACCATTCTCACAGTTGTTGTTATGCTTGAGTTCACTGCTGAATGTTTCAATAGTCAATATTCTGGTGCTGACAGTGTTCCACTGCTACTCATAAGGTTTTCAGTAGCCAAACATTCAGAAGTAGATCGCCTCTCCTTCATCCTAGTCTGTCTTAGTCTGGAAGCTCAGCTGAAACTTGTCCACCATGTGTGTACCCTTTTTGTTGTGGTTGTTGTTAAGTCAGTTCTGACCTTATAAAGGGGTTCCACTGGTATTTAAAATCCTGGAGGCATAACTTCCAGCATCACCACAACACACAAGCCCCCACAATATGACAAACTGACAGCTAGGTGGTTGTTAAAAATGAGGACTGCTCAGATTGCCATCTAGGCTCAGACTATCTGCAGGTAAGGTCTGGTAATCTGCACTTTAATAAGCACCCCATCAGATCCTCATGCTCCCTAGAGTTCTAGAAAGGCTCATCAGTGTGGAGCCCTCAGTTCTGATGGTCCTAAGCCATTCACTGCCTAGCTGAAAACTCCCGGCTGGCCGTATAACTGACTTTCTGTGTCCCTTCAGTGCTCAAAGCTCGGTTCTCTCTAGGATTCTTCACCCTGCTGGCACCTGTGGTGCTTCGTGCTGCCTCTGCTAGCTGTTGTTAGGGGCTGTTGAGTTAATTTTGATTCCTTGCAACACCAAACAGAGTAGAACTGCCCTATAGGGTTTCCTAAATTGTCACCTTGTGTTGTTGTTGTTTTTTTAACTTTTTATTATAATTTGGGTGAAAGTTTATAGAGCAAAGTTATCTAAGCTACTATCTTATGGTCTTTGCAAAGACCTGGAATTAGAAAATGAAATGGGAAGAATATACTCAGCATTTCTCAAGTTGAGGGAACTGAAGAAAATATTCAACCTCGACTTGCAGTATTGAAGGATTCTATGGGCTAAATACTGAACAATGAAGAAAGCATCAGAAGAAGATGGAAGGAATACACAGAGTCACTGTACCAAAAAGAAACGGTCAATGTTCAACCATTTCAAGAGGTAGCATATGATCAAGAGCCAATGATCCTGAAGGAAGAAGTCATTTGCAAAGAACAAGGCTCTGGGACTTGATGACATACAAATGGAATCTCTCAACAAAGTAAGGCAGCACTTGAGTCACTCACTCATCTATGCCTAGAAATTTAGAAGACGACAAACTGGCCAACTGACTGGAAGAGATCTGTATTTGTGCCCATTCCAAAGAGAGGTGACCCAATGGAATGTGGAAATCATTGGACAATATCATCGATATCCCATATGAGTAAAGGTAATACTACAAAAGATAATACAGAAATGGTTGCAACCATACATTGACAGAGAACTTCCAGAGGTTCAGGCCAGTTTCATAAGAGGACATGGGAAGAGGGATATCAATGCTGCCATCAAATGGATCTTGGCTGAAAACAGAGAATACCAGAAAGATGTTTACCTGTGCTTTATTGACTACACAAAGGCTTTCAATGTGTGGATCATGTCAAGCTATGGACAACATTGTGAAGTATGAGTATTCAGGAACACTTAATTGTGCTCACGAGGAATCTGTACCTGGACTAAGAGGCAGTTGTTTGAAAAGAACAAGGGAATACTGAATGGTTTAAAATTAAGAAAGGTGTGTGCCAGAGTTGTATTCTTTCACCATGCTTATTTAATCTGTATGCTGAACAAATAATCAGAGAAGCTGGGTTATATGAAAAATAATGTGGCAGCAGGATTGGAGGAAGGCTCAGTAACAACCTACAATATGCAGATGATATAACTTTGCTTGCTGAAAGTCAAGAGGACTTAAATTACTTATTGATGAAGATCAAAGACCACAGCCTTCGTTATGGGTTGCACCTCAATGTAAAGAAAACAAAAATCCTCATCACCTGACAAATAAATAACATCCAGATAAATGGAGAAAAGATTGAAGTTGTTGATGACTTCATTTTGCTCAGATCAACCATCAACACTCATGGAAGCAGCAGTCAAGAAATCAAAATTTTACATTGGGAAAATCTGCTGCACAAGACCTCTTTAAAGTATTGAAGAACGAAGATGTCAGTTTGAGGACTAAAGTGCACCTGACACAAGCCATGGTATTTTCAATAACCTCATATGCATGCGAAAGCTGGATAGTGAATAAGGAAGACTGTAGAATAATCGATGCGCTTGAGTTATGGTGTTGGAGGAGAATGTTGAAAGTGCTATGGGCTATCAAAAGAACAACAGATCTGTGTTGGAAGAAGTGCAGCCAGAGTGCTCCTTGGAAGCCAGGATGGCTAGACTTTGTCTTTCATACTTCGGACATATTGTCAGGAGGGACCAGTCACTGGAGAAAGATATCATGTTTGGTAATGCAGAAATTCAGAGAAAAAGAGGAAGACCCCCAACGAGATGGCACAGTGGCAGCATCAATGGGCTTAAGTGTAGCAACGATTGTGAGTTTGGCACAGGCCCGGGCATTGTTTCATTCTGTTGTACATAGTGTCACTATGAGTTGGTACTGACTTGATGGCACCTAACAACAACAACATTATCTTACGGGGGCATATTTCCAGGGGCCACTTAGTGGGTTTGAACTGTCATCCTTTTGGTTAAGAGCTGAATATATAACCATTGTGTAACTAAGGCACGAAGCCCCTCATTCGGATGACATGTAGACTCACATCTCAGGCCTTTGCTGTCGACCCTGGACTCAACCTGCTGCCTGACTCTAGATTCTACTCGCTCCTCTGGAGCTTCATCTCTCAATCTCCTCTGGCTGGCCAAAGTCCTGGTCATGGAGACTCAGTCTACCAATGTCCATCTCTGTGATACACTCAGAGTCCACCATGTCCTAAGGCCCAGAGGACTGGAGATGAGAGCCCAGGGGAGAGAGGATGCCAGGAGAATCTCCAGCTTGGCTTTCTTCCTAGTGCATTTTGTCTGCTGTCTGACCCAGGCCTGCCCACAGCTTCAAGTTGGGGAAACATGTAAGAGGACTGCTGGTTTATAGATTTGAGGAACTACAGGGAAAATCTCAATTCTCACATGTGAGTCATCCAGAGTAAATGTTAGGGCTGAAACTGCCTTTCTCAAAAAGCAAGTTAAAGAAGCCAGTAGTAAAAGGTTGGATGTTTGTTCATACTTTAGTGTTAAATATGCCATTTGGCAACTCCCACAGAAGCCTCAAGGTTGAACTGCTCTTCTTCTAGAGAAATGACTTAATTATAATGATAAGTCATCATGGTCATAACTAGTAAAGTATTTTCCAAGCTTCCTGGTATGCTGCTGTAGGATAAGCACTGGACTGCTAACACAAAAATCGGTGATTCAAACCTTCTAGTCATTCTTTGGAAACCCTATTGCTGATGTCAGATGGATTTTCTCTGAAAGCAGAGAATATCAGAAAGATGTTTACCTGTGCTTTATTGACTACACAAAGGCTTTCAGTTGTATGGATCATGATAAACTACGGATAACATTGCAAAGAATGAGTATTCCAGAACACTTAATTGTGCTCATGAGGAACCTGAACACAAACCAAAGAGGCAGTCATTTGACCAGAACAAGGGAACACCAAATTTTTAAAAATCATTAAAGGTGTATGCCAAGATTACATTCTTTTATCATACTTATTCAATCTGTATGCTGAGCAAATAATCTGAGAAACTGGATTGTATGAAGGAGAAGGTATCAGGATTGGAGGAGGACTCATTAACAACTTGCTATATGCAGATGATACAACCTTGCCTACTGAAAGTGAAGAGGACTTAAAATATTTACTGATGAAGATCAAAGACCACAACCTTCAGTATGCACTGCACCTCAATGAAAAGAAAACAAAAATCTTTACTAGTGCACCAATAAGCAACATCCATATAACACATGGAGAAAGGATTGAAATTGTCAAAGATTTCATTTTGCTTGAATCAACCATCAATACTCATGGAAGCAGCAGTCACGAAATCAAATGATGTATCACATTGGACAAGTCTGCACAAGACTTTAAAGCATTCAAGAACAAAGATGTTAGTCAGTTTGAGGACTAAAGTGCACCAAGCCATGATATATTCAATAACTTCATGTGCAGGTGAAAGTTGTACAATGAGTAAGGAAGACCATAGAAGAATTGATGCTTTTGAGATATGGTGTTGAAGAAGAATAGTAAAGGTACCATGGACTGAACAAACAAATTTGTGTTGGAAGAGTGTAATCAGAAAGTTCCTTGGAAGCGAGGATGCCCAGACGTTAAGCATATTATCAGGAGGGACCAGTCCCTGGAGAAGGACATCATGCTTGATAAAGCAGAGGGTCAGCAGGAAAGAGGAAGATCCCCAATAAGACAGATAGGCACAGTGGCAGCAATTGCAGCTCAAGCGTAGAAGCAATTGTGCGATTGCACAGGACAAAGCCGTGTTTTGTTCTGTTGGACACAGGGTCTCTATGGGTCGGAACTGACTCAACAGTACTTAACAAGAACAACACCTATATTGTATTTCATTTGATCCTCATGTAAAACTAGCATCGAATTGTCTGTGCCAGGCTTAGTGCTAAGACCTTTATATCTACTAATTCCTTATAGGCACAGGGAGGGTAAGTAACTTGCCAAAATCACATATCCTTTGAGCAGCTTAGCTAGATTCATACCTAGCTTCAAAACATGCGTGTTTAACTATAAAGCTATAATTAACTGACATCAACCTAGCAAGACATATTTTAATATCCTTATTTTATCTATATGGGACCTGAAGCTAAAAGAGTTAAAGTGACTTGTCTGGGTGAACCACTACCATCTTTTAAAGTTGGTGGCTCAGGGTGTGTAGGGCACACCATCAGTGTTTGATTGGTCATATTCTTAAGGCTAAGGAACCTTGGTGACACTATGGGTTAGGTGTTGGGCTACTAAACACAAGGATGGCAGTTCAAACACACCAGACATGCCTCGAGAGAAAGATGTCTGCTCCCATAAAGATTTAGAGTCTCTGAAAGCCTATAAATTGAAATTGACTTGATGGTCAAAGTGGGTTTGGTTTTTTGTTTGGACTCTTTAGGCTGGTGAGGGGATTCCTGAGAGATGGATGAGGACCATGAGAGAGGGCCAGAGAAATCCCATTCTTGATGAGGTGTCAGCCATTTTGATACCCTTTTTGAGTACTTACTGGGAATCAGTTGTGTTCACAGTAACATCTATGTTTATGGAGAACACTGACAGGAAGGAGTTCCTGACTTCAAGATGTTCAGAACTGTATGTGTGTGTGTGTTTGAGTACATATGTGTTTGTGAGTGTGAGGTAGACAGATAGATAGGGTGGAGGGTTGTTGTTGTTATGTGCTGTGGAGTCGGTCTCGACTCATAGTGGGTGGAGGGTAGAGAAAGAGAAATAGATAATAAATAAGGTAATTGCAAAACCATCTACATGCTATGAGGGAGACAGACAAGAGCATGCTGGGGTTATAGATGAGAGGGTGTGAGAAGTCAAGAAAACCCCCTGGATTTGACAGATATTTCAAGATATGCTTATTGAGAAATTTCCAAGTTGAATGCCATACATGAAGTCATGGATTTAAAAAGCTCTTATACTTCAACAGCATAAATTTAAGGAAATATCTCGCTTAGGAGAAATCATAACACAATTTTTGTAAAATGAAATACAGCGGGAAAATCTTAGAATTGACCTGGAAAAAGTGATGTATTATTTTAGAAGCAGAGGCAGTAAGACTGACAGTAAACTACTTTTCAGAAACTACAGAAGTCAGACTACAGCAAAATCACATCATGATAATGGTGACAGAAGATGACCATGCTGAATTTTGTACCCAGACCAAATGTCCGTCAGTATTAAATGTTAAATAAAGATATTTCAGGTGTGCTGTAGTCTAAGTGCTTGACTGTTCATTGAAAGTTGGCAGTTCAAAACTACCAGCCACTCCTCAGGAGAAAGATGTAGCAGTCTGCTTAAGTAAAGATTTCAGGAAAACAAAAACTGACTGAATTCATCATGAACATATCCACACTGAAAACAATACCAAAGAAAGTTCTTTATCACAAAGAAAACTATCTGAAACAAAAGAGGAAATGTAAGAATAAAAAAAGAACAACAGAAAAAGTATACGTGTAGCAGGTCTGAAACAGACTACATAAAGCAGGGCTTAAAATCTATGTAGAATTAAAAGACATGAAAACCATCATTTAAAAAATGAGAAGGTTATAGAGGGAGTTGTTGTTCCAAGTTTCTTGCATTGTCCAGGAAATGGAAAAGTACAACTTTATAGTCCTGGTATGGTGCTGTAGGATAATGCACTAGACTACAAAGTCGGCTTGAACCACAAGGTCAGCAGTTCAATAAGGGAGTCCCAGTGTGTCGCTGTACAATTAAAACCAGACCGCAAGATTGGTTTGAACCACAAGGGTGGTAGTTCAAACTCATGAGCTGCTTCTTGGAAACCCTATATAGGATCATTATGATTTGGAATCAGCTTGATGGTATTCATCAACAACAACAACATGTCAATAAAATATTGACTTTAAAAAACTGGAGATGAGTAGCATTCCAGGCAGGGAACAAGGACAAGCAAAAACATGGGAGAATAAATAATAAGATGTTTGGAAAACTGCAAGTAGCTTGATATTGTCGGAGCAAGAAGTGTGAAGTAGGTTATAGCAGAGCTAAGGTTGAAGGAATTGAAGTGCTCAGATCACAGGAGGACTTATGTGTTCTGCTAAAGACTTTGGGCTCTTAGAGCAATTAGAGACAAGGAAATGTTGTATGCAAGAGACTGAAATTCAAGATAATATTCTTCATCAACTGGTAAAAAGAAACAAAAATAGGTGAGGGTGACCACTATAGTTTTACATAAATAAATTGTACAGTAATTTCTGCAAACTCAGCAGCCCTCCCCGGAGTAAATTTCCTGTGGGTATTATACGTGTTATATGCACACTTGTTATTTATGTAGACACGTTCTATGAGAAAAATATGGTCATTTGGGGACTCTTGCAAAACTCCAGATGTGAAATGATGAAGTATTGAATCAGGGCAGTCATTTGGGGGCTATAAAGAGAATATGATTTGAGAGATATTTAGGAGGACAATATTAGTAAGACTTTATTGCACGTGGGAGGTGAAAAGCAGAGCTGAGGATGAGTCCTAAATTTGCAACACAAACAACTGTGTGGCTGGTGGCTGCACCAAGTGAGGCAGACAGAATGTAGAGGAAGTTCAGAGAAGAGGCCGAAGATCAGTTCTGTTTTAGACAAGTTTTCTAAACAAGTCAGTCTTCCTGTGAAGGGTAAGTCTTTGAGAGTTATTTTGGGGTCCTCCATTTCCTAGACTTGATGACCGATTTAAATGCTACATCTCTGATGTTCTGTACTGTTGGGGTTTATGCCTCTTCTGGTCATTGTGCACATTGTAGACACAAAACCATAGATGTCACCGCTGCCCTGGGGTCTGAAAGACTTCATCCCTCTTTCCTCCGCTGTTCCAGACAAAGGCCGCCTTGTGCACCATCTATTTCAGTCATTTTTATGAGTGCCGTGGAATATTTTTCAAGCTATCCCTTTTAAGCATTATCTCTTGGCAGTTAAGAAAATAGATCTATTGCAAGCACTGGAGTTTCTGAAAAGGGGTTTAAAAATAGCTCAGGGAGCTAGGCAGCTGCAGCGATTGGGAAATTGAGCCCTTTGCTTGCACTTTTGCCGGTTTCCATTTCAACCTTGCAGCTGGAAATCCATCTTTCTTTCGTCTGCCTGGAAGCAGAAGCAAAAGGAAGAAGGCACGGGCCAGGGCCTTCTCTTCACTGGGGGGGTCACACTTGGTAATTTGTGAAAGCTGAGAGGCACCAGGGGAAGCAGGAGAGAAAAAAGAGTGGACTGAAAACCTACCCAGTATTATAATACATCTTTGTACTTGAGAATAAAAGAAAATAAGCCTTTTGGATTTTGCCATACAAATCATAGAAAGTAAATCCAACAAAATCCTCTTTGCTAGTAGGAATGGGCTTTCCATGTATGTTACCATTGAATGCCTTTGGAGATCCCATGATGCCATTTTTGCTGTCATTCCCATTTTATAGGTGTGAATACTGAGGAAGAGGACATTGTCTATACAGATGATCATGTCATCTGCAGACAGGGACAGTTTTATTTCTTCCATTCCCATCCGTACACCGTTTCTGTCTTTCTTGTTTATTGCTGTGACTAGACCTTCCAGCACTATGTTGAGTAAGAGTGTTGCAATCAGATAGCCTTGTCTTGTATGATGGTGGGTATGATGCTATAAACATAGGTGTTTTTTTTTTTTTTTGTAGATCCTTTTATTATCAGGTTGAGATGGTGTCCTACTTTATGCTAATAATTGTTTTTTAATCATAAATGGGGATTAGATTTTATCAAATGATTTTTCTGCATTTATATTATGGTGTGATCTTTCCTCTTTAGACTGTCATTATTGTTGTTTTAAATGCTGTCAAGTCTGTTCTGACTCATAACGACCCTGTACGGGGTTTCTGAGAAGCAGTTGGTGGGTTTGAACTGCTGACCTTGTGGTTTGAAGTCCAATGCTACGGCACCACACCAGGAGTCCTCTTGGTAGAGTGGATTATATTGACTGCTTTTAAAAGCGTATCTGGAACGCATCCTATTTGGTTCTAAAGTTGGTGCTGATGCTTTAAACAATATTAGGTAGAAATCTCCGGTGAAACCTTTTGGGCCTGGAGATTTCTTTCTCAGGAGCTTTTAAATGACTGATTTCTGCAATGATTTTAGGACTTTGCCATCTTGACTGAATTTTGGTATTTATTGTAAGTTACTGAATTTACAAATGTAAAGCTATTCATAAACCTGTTACGATGGAATTGGTGCTGACTTGTGTTGATCCCATGTAGTACAGGCTAGAAGGCCTCCTGAGGGGGTTCTTGGCTATATTCTTGGGTGAGGCAGAGCCCTAGGCCTTTTTTTTTCTGATTGTCACTGAGTAGGTTTGAACTGCCAACCTTTAGGTTAGTACCAAAAAAAAAAAAAAATGAAACCCACAGCCAGCAGGTCAATTGTGCCTCCTAGGGACCCTGTGTAGGGTTTCCAAGACTATAAATTATTACAGGAGTAGAAAGCCTCATCTTTCTCCTGAGGAGTGGCTGGTGGGTTTGAACTACCAACCTTGTGGTTAGAAGTCCAGTGCTTCTCCTATAGCACCACACCAGGACTCCATAAATAACAATGTTGTTGTTGGTAAGAGCCGTCGAGTCGGTTCCGACTTATAGAAACCCTGTATAGAGTTTCCAAGGAGTAGCTGGTGAGTTTGAACTGCTAACTTGTGGTTCTCAGTCCAGTGTTGATCCTACGGTGTTACACCAGGAGTCCTATGTTATTGTTGTTGTCAGGTGCCATCGAGTTGGAACCGACTCATAGCGACCCCATGCACAGCAGAACAAAACAATGTCCGATCCTGGGCCAACCTCACTACCGCCGCCACACTTGACGCCATCAATGATGTCACCTGGCTGATCCATCTCGTTGGGGGTCTTCCTCTTTTTCTCTGACCCTCCACCTTACCCAGCATGACATCCTTCTCCAGCGACTGTTCTCTCCGGACAATGGGTCCAAAGTATGAGAGACGAAGCCTAGCCATCTTGGCTTCCAAGGAGCACTCTGGCTGCACTTCTTCCAAAACAGATCTATTGGTTCTTTTGGCAGTCCATGGCACTTTCAGTATTCTCCTCCAACACCACAACTCAAAGGCATCAGAGTTGGATAACCAAAAGGGAAGAACACGGTCAGCATTTCTCAAGCTGGGGGAACTGAAGGAAAAATCCAAGACTCGACTTTTGTTATTGAAAGACTCTCTGGGCAAATTATGGAGTGATGCAGAATGCATCAAAAGAAGATGGAAGGAATACACAGAGCCATTGTACCAAAAGGAAATGGTTAATGTTCAACCATTTCAAGAGGTACCATATGATCAAGAGCCAATGATACTAAAGGAGGAAGTCCAAAGTGCATTGAAGGAATTGGCAAAGAACAAGGCACCAGGAATTGATGGAATAAAAATTGAAATCTTTCAAGGAAAGTGAGGCAGCACAGGACACTCACTCATCTCTGCCAAGAAATTTGGAAGACAACTATCTGGCCGACTGATTGGAAGAGATCCATATTTGTGCCCGTTCCAAAGAGAGGTGACCCAACAGAATGCGGAAATCATAGGACAATCTCTTTGATATCTCAAGCGAGTAAAGTTTTGCTAAAGGTAATACAATCATATATTGACAGAGAACTTCCAGAGGTTCAAGCAGGATTCAGAAGAGACCGTGGAACGAGAGATATCATTGCTGATGGCTGATGGATCTTGGCTGAAAGCAGAGAATATCAGAAAGATGTTTACCTATGCTTTATTGACCACGCAAAGGCTTTTGATTGTGTGGATCATGACAAGCTATGGACAACATTACGAAGTATGAGTATTCCAGACACTTAATTGTACTCATGAGGAATCTGTACCTGGACCAAGAAGCAGTTGTTTGAACAGAGCACGGGAACACGGAATGTTTTAAAATTAAGAAAGGTGTGCGACAAGGTTGTATTCGTTCTCCATACTTATTCAACATGTATTCTGAGCAAATAATAGGAGAAGTTGGGTTCGATGAAGAAAAATGTGGCATCAGGATTGGAGGAAGACTCATTAACAATCTGCGATATGCAGATGATACAACCTTGCTTGCTGAAAGTGAAGAGGACTTAAAACATTTACTGATGAAGATCAAAGAGAACAGCCTTCGGTATGGATTACATCTCAATGTCACCAAAACAAAAATCCTCACCACTGGACCAGTAAACAACATTCTTATCAATGGAGAAAAGATTGAAGTTGTCAGGACTTCATTCTTCTTGGATCAACTATCAACACTCATGGAAGCAGCAGTCAAGAGATCAGACGACGTATTGTATTAGGCAAATCTGCTGCACAGGAACTTTTTAAAGTGTTGAAGAGCAGAGATGTCAGCTTGAGGACTAAGGTGCGCCTGACCCAAGCCATGGTATTTTCAATAACCTCATATGCATGAGAAAGCTGGACAGTGAATAAGGAAGATCGTAGAAGAATTGATGCCTTTGAATTAAGGAGAATACTAAAAGTGCCATGGGCTGCCAAAAGAACCAATAGATCTGTTTTGGAAGAAGTGCAACCAGAGTGCTCCTTGGAGACCAAGATGGCCAAACTTTGTATCTCACACTTTGGACATATTGTCAGGAGGGAACAGTCGCTAGAGAAGGATATCATGCTGGGTAAGATGGAGGGTCAGAGAAAAAGAGGAAAACCCCCAACGAGATGGATTGGCCAGGTGGCAGCATTGATGGACTCAAGTGTGGCAGAGGTAGTGAGGTTGGCCCAGGATCGGACATTGTTTCGTTCTGCTGTGCATGGGGTTGCTATGAGTTGGTTCTACGGTAGCGTAGTGGTTACGAATCGGGCTGCTAACCTCAAGGCCGACAGTTCGAAATTACCAGCTGTTCCACAGGAGAAAGATGAGGCTTTTTGCTCCCATAAAGATCTGAAGCCTTGGAAACCCTGTGCACGGTCACTATGAATCGGAACCAAGTCCACGGAATTTAACAACAACAAATCACCTATTGTAAGTCTATTTCTAACTGCATAGAAAAAGCCTGGAAGGACTGGATGTCTAACAATTAAGAATGGATATCCTTGGGGAATGGAATGTGATTGGAGTAGAATGTTCAGCAGACAACACTTAATTTACAAATTTAGTTTAAAAAGTATATAGATTTATAATGCATTCTTTTGCTACTTGTATACCTAAATAAGATATTGTGGTTGTTGTTGTTAAGTGCCGGCAAGTCGGTTCTGACCCATAGTGACCCTGTATAGGGTTTCCAAGGAGCGGCTGAAATAAGATATAAATCGTGTAAAACGTAAGGAAAACTTCCTAAGGTGAGATTTCCAGCCCCAGTACTCACAGGTTCTGTTAGTCCGTTTTCACGGAGACCCCAGATACTTAGGTTCTATTGCTGGCTCTGACACCAGCTGTGTGAATTTGCACAAGTCTTTTCCTCCTCTGGGCTTCATTTCATCTTATAATGAGGAGACTTACCTAGAGTACTGATTGCTAAGCAGTCTATTAACTTTCAAGAAGCTGCTACTCTTTTCAAATGCTTTTTAAAAAACTTTTACCAAACTAATTTTTGTGCATGGACAACTAATGCATGAAGGCAGTCAAAGTATGTCACCAACCCAACCAGTTGTGCCTGGATCCATTTCAGTACTAACGTTTTCTGACTCAAGTTGAAGGCAGTGAATCCAGTCACCAGTCAGAGCCGACCTGCCTCTTGGCTGAGTGGAAAATAACTAGGTGATTTTAAGTGGTCCACAAAGGCTTATGTGTGACAGCTACTCTTGCAAAGTATTATCCTGAGCATTAAGTCTGGATGCTGGCAACTGTCTTCTGGTTCAAGGACTGTTTGGGATCCAAGGAGACCATGGCTGTCTCTAATAAGTTCTATGATTACCTCAGGTCTTTAGAAGAACCATCCATGGGTGGTTTTCAAGGGAATCAGATCTGGTCTGCTGGTTTACTATGCCTAGACCCACCCAGCCTCAGTCCCAGCCTGAGCCCAACCCCT
>NW_006408519.1:31431146-31433073 GCF_000296735.1 Chrysochloris asiatica
CCAGGCACCTGCAGAAGAAGTAAGAGGAAGAGGAAAGGTCAGACCAACAAACTCCACACCAAGAATTATGAATACAACTCCTCAGTGTCCTCCCCTCCTCAGAAAAGGGCCATCTGAACTTCCACGGAACTGGCTCCAGACAAGTTCTCTCAGTAACACACTTGTCTGAGCAACTGTAACTGTCATGACAAGGACTGTTTGGCCCCTTTAAGAACAGGGCTGGAGTCCTGGTACAGCACTCTCGGTTAATGCACTGGACTGCAAAGTCAGTTTGAACTGCATGGTCAGTGGTTCAAGCTCATCAGCCGTTCCTCAGAAACCCTATACAGGTTGCTGTGGGTCAGAACTGACTCTATAGCACTTAACAACAACAACGAGAGCAGGGCTAGATGCCTCACTGTCCTATGTTTCGGTAGAATCCTTGGATGGTAATGTCCACATCCTGAATTACAGCAAGCAGCACACGGTCCAGAATCAAGCCTGGGCCCTTTGCCCACAGGATTCCGTTTGCATCTGGCCTAGACTGGCAAGACCGAAGCCCAGAGGATGTGGAAGTCTCTGGGGAAGAGAAGATGGATGTGTAGGGACATTTGGTTGAATTTCTTCCTGCCCCAAATCTGCTCCATGGATGAAAACAGAAGATTGGCAGGCAGTATTTCTCACCTTCTGGTCTTATCCTGCCATGTGTGGATGAACAGCTGGGGCACACTAGACTCAGAATTAAGTCCTTGCTTGATTGGGTTTGGGGTTCTTGCTCATTGTGAGGCTAGTCACATGCTGTTACAGGTTGAGTGTATCCTCCAAAAAGAAATGTTAATGTCCTAATCCCTGTACTGTAAATATGACCTAGTTTGGAAATAGGGATGCTCTTTTGTTATGTTAATCCAGGCCTGCTAGATTAGAGTGGGTCCTAAACCTCATCATTTCTAATTGGTATCTTTTAAAAAGAGCAGAATCGATAGACACACTCGGGGGAAGGACATGTGCAATGTGAGGACCCCAAAGACTACTGTTGGACACCAGAAACTAGGAAAGAAGACATCAACAGGTCAAGACTCCAATCTGGAATTTTAGCTTTTCGAAATGTTAGAAAACAAACTACTGTTCTCTAAATTCAGCCACTTGTGGCATTTTTTGTTATGGCAACACTAGGTAACTAAGCCACATTCTGATTCTGGTCCTCAATTTTATTCTTCAAGAGGACATCAGATTAGGTGATTCTCAAGGTCTCCCACCAGGCCTAACTCTCAGTGATTCTAGAACTAGGTTGTAAGGATCTTCATACCAGGAGGTCCCTGGTAGTTCAGATGGTTTGCACTCAGTTATTAATTGTAATGTGGGTGACTCAGACCCACCTAGAAATCCCAAGTAACAGAGACCTGGAGATGTCCACTCATACAGATTATAGTCAAGAAAACCCTAAGGAATCAGCTGTACTCTGACACACATGGCCACTGTAAGTTGGAATGGCTGTGAGTTTGTATCTGGTTTTTAGCACCAGTTGTAATTATGAGTCATTTCCAACTCATGACAACCCCAGATGTGCTCCATAGTGGTTTTCAATGGCTGTGATAATTTGGAAATAGATTGCCAGGACTTTCTTCCACCAGGCCCTAGAGACTTTGGCATTCCCCACTCACAGTTCACCTTCCACTTGTTCTCTGAGACAGACTCAGATGGCCTATAATTTGATGTAATTAGCTGGTGCCCCACTATACTTTCAGGGGCCCTATACTTATGGAAGGCTCTGGTCATTCCAGCCACTCTTCCCATTGAAATGGACCAGCAGGCACAATGAGGTGACAGGTAAAGAGCTTCTGTCACCCTCTGCAAACCCAAGTGTAACTGCAACAAGAGTGAAATACCAATGACTGGTTATCGGTTACTCACTATCTGCCAGGCACTGTGGTAAGTATTGTATATACAT
>NW_006408519.1:31433583-31446446 GCF_000296735.1 Chrysochloris asiatica
GGTTTCTTGGGATGCCCAAGGGGTCATCTTGATAGACTTCCTCAAAGGACACAGACGATCATGGAGGCTTATGATGAAGAAGCAGCTTTAAGAAAACTGAAAACTGCACTAGTGAGAAAAAGGCCAGGAAAGTCTCACTAAGGAGATTTTGCCATCATGACAATGAACCTGCTCATTCTTTGAAGTTAGGGCTGTCCTGGGAGAATTTCATTGAGACAATCTGCCCCCTCCACACTACAGACCTGATCTTGCCTCTTCAGACTTCATTTTATTCCTCCAAGAACATTGAAAAGGAACATGATTTCAGTCACTTGAGGATGCTCAAACTGCCGTTCTGAAGTGCTGTAAGTTGAAGAGTGAAGGAAGGGTAAGAGAGATAAAAAGACCACCTTCAGAAGTGTATAGACCTAGATGGAGGATATGGCGAGAAACAACAGCTTCCCATTTTGGTATTCTTGTTTGCCAACGTTACTAACCTCAAGACTCATGCACTTAATCGGTAGTGTCTGGCATATGACAAGAAATATTGTTGTCATTAAGTGCCGACAAGTCTGTTTTGACTCATAGTGACCCTGTATAGGCTTTCTGGGAGCCCTGGCATGGCACTGTGGGCTAAAGCATCAGACTGCAAAGTCATTTGAACTGCAAGGTCAGTGGTTCAAGCTCACCAGCTGCTTCTTGGAAACCCTATACAGGGTTGGAATCAACTTGATGGCATTTAACAACAACAACAATATGCTTATTTAGGAGTCCTGGTGTCATGCTGGACTGCAAGGACAATTTGAACTGCAAGGTCAGTGGTTCAAGCTCACCAGCTGCTCCTTGGAAACCCTATTCAAGGTCGCTATGGGTCAGAAACTACTTGTTTGGCATTTAACAACAAAAACAGATTTTCCGAGTAAAGTAACTGCTGGTGGGTTTGAGCCGCCAACCTTGTGGTTACCAGTTCAGTCCAGTCCTTATCCTACAGCACCACACCAAGGCTTCACAAGAAACATTAGCATATATTATTTTACTAAGTTGCCTCACTCCCATCAAACTTTAGGGTTCCAGTAGGACCCTTTCCCCCTACTGTCCATCCTGGTTGATTTGGGCCTCTGCTTAAATTTATTAGTTCACTCCCTGGAGCTGTGAGTGAAGTTGGGTGGGTTGTAAGGGGGTGGAGCAGTAACCACAGGCAGTGTGACCTTGGAAGGCTGGGAAGAGGAAGCCCATCCCTAGGGGGTCCTTCCTATGGAGTTTCCTCCAAGCTGTGGGGCCTTCTACAAATTCCCTCTCTTGTGCAGGCATTGAATGGAGCCCAAGGCTTATCCTAGATGCTGCTCTGGATGGTTCTGTAGAAAACACCATTGTTTCCATTGTTCCAGAAAGCAGGCTAGACCAGCCTTTCCCAGGGGTGAGGTCAGCCTTTCCCAGGGGCTGGGTCCTTGGGGAGAGAGATGGGGCAGAGGCCAGGACATGGTGGTAGCAGAGCCAGGGCTGGGGCACCCTAACCAGGGCTCTCCAGTTGCTTGGTGTTGTTGTTAAGTGTGTCGAATCAGTTCTAACTCATAGAGACTGCACAACAAAACGAAACACTGCCGGGTCCTGCACCATCTTCACAACTGTCGCGCTTGAGCCCATTGCTGCTGCCGCTGTACCAATCCATCTGGTTGGGGGTCTTCCCCTTTTACGGTTAGGTTTATTTATTTAATTTTTCTCTTGAAATCTACTTGATTTCCTCTTCATTTGGAAATCTCCTTTTGCTTTATGGTTTTGTTTTGGGGTTTTTTTTTGCAACTGTGTCTCTGGTTCTCTATTCTCAGTCTTGTAGATCTGTTTTGTGAGCTCAGTGACTCCATATGAAAAGCATTAAACTGCAAACCACACAGGCCATGGTTTGAGCCCGCCTACCAGAGTGCTCCTTGGAGGCCAAGATGGCTAGGCTTCGTCTCTCATTCTTTGGACGCATTGTCCGGAGAGAACAATCGCTGGAGAAGGATGTCATGCTGGGTAAGGTGGAGGGTCAGAGAAAAAGAGGAAGACCCCCAATGAGATGGATCAGCCAGGTGACATCATTGATGGCGTCAAGTGTGGCGGCGGTAGTGAGGTTGGCCCAGGATCGGATATTGTTTTGTTCTGCTGTGCATGGGGTCGCTATGAGTCAGTTCCGACTCGATGGCACCTGACAACAACAACAACAACCATTCTGTGGGAGAAAGAGGTGACTTTCTGCTCCCTTGAAGATTTAAAAAGCCTCAGAAATCCTATTTACAGGGTCACTATGTGGCACTGTGGGTTAATGTGCCAGACTGCAAAGCCGTTTGAACTGCAAGGTTGGCAGTTCAAGCTCACCAGCTGCTCCTCAGAAACCCTATACAGGGTTGCTATGGATCGGAACCAACTTGACGGCACTTAGCAACAACAATAAATAGGAACCAACTCCAGGACACTTAACAACAACAACAAAGGTTTGTTCTACTTTGAATGCTTCTATATCTGCTAATCCTGGTGTGGTGCTGTGGGTTAATGCACTGTGGCTGCAAAGTCGAACTGTGGCTTTGTGTTAATGTACTGTGACTGCAAAGTCGCTATGTGGAGCAGGGGTTAATGCACAAGACTGCAAGACGTCTGAACTGCAAGGTTGGCAGTTCAAGCTCACCAGCTGCTCCTCAGAAACCCTATACAGGGTCGCTATGGGTCAGAACTGACTCGACGGCACTTCACACCAACAACAACATAGCTGGGTTGAGTCTAGTTGGTATTGTCTTTTATGCTAGTCACAGGTTGTTGTCTGCTATTGTTGGTTCTCTGTCCTAGGAACTCCCTTTAGGATTTTTCATAAGATTGGTCTAGTTTTCACATATTATTTTAATTTCTCTTTTCCGGACAATGACCTAATCTCACCATTATATTTGATAGGCAGTTTTTCAGGAGATAATTTTTCTCTTCTAGAGTTTTATGCATGTCCTTCTGTTAACTTCTTGCCTTCCTGGTTCCTGCTGAGAAATCAGAGCTTAGTCCTATTAGTCCTCCTTTGTAGGTAACTTTTCATTTTTCCTGAGATGCTCTCAGGATTCTTTCCTTGTCTTTGATTTTGAAAATTTTTATTATAATAAATCTTGGTGGTTTTCTTTTGGAGTTTATCCTATTTGAAATTCATTCAACTTTTTCACTGGCTATCATCTCATATTCCATGGTGTTAAAGAAGTTTTCTTCCAATAACTTTTGCATAGCATTCTCTACTGTTTTGTTTTTATGTCTCTTTGTGTTCTGGAATTCTAATCATAAGTAAGTTATTCCTCTTGATAGTGTCCCACATAAATCTTAGGCTTTCTTTGGATTTTTAAATTATTTTTTCTGATTGGTCCTCTAGTGCAGGAATGGGGAACCTTTTTTCAGCCAAGGGCATTTGGATATTAATAACATCATTTGCGGGCTATAAAAAAATGATCAATTTAAAAATTAGCTTGCTATATTTGGCCACATATTTAATTAACTAACCCCTAAGGGGATGGCTAAGGAGCTCTGGTAACATAGTGGTTATAAATCAGGCTATTAACCTCCAGGTCAGCAGTTCAAAACCACCAGCGGTTCCACAGGAGAAAGATGAGGCTTTTTGCTCCTGTAAAGATTTACAGCCTTGGAAACCCTATGCAGGGTCATAATGAGTCGGAACCGACTCCATGGCAAACCCCCCCCCACCACCACCACCATTCAGCCGTGGTCGGACATTCCTCACCCCTGCTCTAGCAGATGAACATTTAGAGATCTGTCTTCAAGTTCAGTAATTTGGCCTTCCATTTCTGCATTTCTACTTCTTTGTTCTTTAAGTGTATTATCTATTTTTGAAGTCTGAATGTTAATCCTCTGGCTTTCTAACTGTTATATAAAATAACCATATAAAATGGTTTCCATTTTCTTATTTATTTTGTCAGTTTGTTTCCTGAATTCTTTTATAGTTTTGTCTCTGTTTTCCTTGATCTCATCTTCCGTTTTCTTGATCATTCTCTCAATCTGTTGAATTTACCTAGATATCATTCTTTTGAATTCCTTATCAAGTAGTTCCAATACCATTTCTGGTACCATATTATCTGACTATGAATTTTGGCCATCGCTCGTTTGAGGTACTCAGTCTTGTTTCTTCTCATAAGCTGAAATTCTGTTTTCTTCAAGGCACTGTGGAGTTGTATCTCTGTCTTACTGATGATAATCTATTAGTGTGTTCTCAGATATTCCCCACCTGTCCCCGATGGATATGGTAGAGACTGGAACTGTGAACATGGCTTTCTGTTCACTGTTTCTATTGATGGTGTAGCACAGTTCAGGGAGGGTTCATGCACCTCCAGAAGCAAGGGTGCTATGCAGGAGGGGGTGCCGCTACTGCTGGGTTGACAAGGACAGAGACTGGCCATGCCCCTGGCTAACAAGAGGGCATGGGAACAAGGGAGAATATACCCCTTTGACACCAACCTCCAACTGCATCCTGTGTCTGTGGGCTGATGAGTCAACAGGCTCTAGAAGAAGCCCAAGATGGCTGCCCTGCGGCAGGTGGGCCTATTTTGCTTCTCTCCCCTTGCTCCTGTTCTGCTTCCTCTTTCTGCCGGCACACAATGCACCTCTCTCTTTCCTGTCCTCTGAGGCTCACAGTTCCACTATCACCACCTGTATCTGTTCCACACAGTTTTCCATGTCTTCATTTCAGACGGTCTACTCAGTGCATCTTCCTACTCTGCGATCTTGCCCTGGAAGCCCTCCATAGGGTTTTCTATGGCTGACTTTTTGGAAACCAGGTCTTTCTTCTGAGGTGCTTTTGGGTGGACTCATACCTCCAACATTTTGGCTAGCAGTTGATCTTTTAACCATTTACATCACCAAAGGACTCCTTTCAGTACATTGGATTTTAGAATTCTTCTATTCACATATAAATCTTATGAAAATACATATTAAACCAAAAGGACCATAGTAAAAATACCATTCTTTATCTGCCTTTGCCTCTTAATGATATGAGAGCACATGTTCAGTCTATCTAGAAGGATCTCCTTCATTCTTTTTGAATGGCCACACAGGGTTTGTTTGTTTCAGTGTATGGTGAAGCACTAGACTAGACTGTCATAGATAGAACTGTATATTGTCCTCTATTTTACATTCATACAAACCATGCTGCTGAGAATCCTTATATATAAATCTTTGTCTTATCCAATTATTACTTTAAGAAAAGTTCCAAAATTGAAATTTCTGGGTCAAAAGTAAACATTAAAAATGTCATGCTTATTTCTAGATTGATTTCCATAAATGTTTGATGTTCCCACCAATAGTATTTGAGGCTACCCATCTGCCCTTGTCTCTACCAACTAGCCTTTAAACATTAAACAGGAAGAAAAACTGAGTCTCATTTTTTATTGCTTTTTTATTTTACCATGAGTGAAGTTGACTATATTTTCACAGTTTTTTTGTCATTTTCTTTGGTGGCTGTCCTCATGGGATTCCAAGAAAATAATTTCCATAACTTGTATCTGGACTTTCTTTACCAAGATGAAGTCCTTTGTATTCTTGGTTCTCAATTATCTGGCAGAAAAGTAACTAGTAACTAGGAGACCCAGAGGTTGGTTATCATCATTCTTTCTTGAACCCATCAGTTCTTTGGGAAATTCATTCATTTACCCTTTCATTCACTTGGAAATTATTCCCTTAGTAATGCATTAATCTGTTAAACTCATTAATCATTTTTCAAATAGTTGCTGAGCATCTGCTGCCTATGAAATGCCAGGTCCCTGGGGGACTCAGGGGGAAATCCAATGTGGTTCCTACTCTCCCTGTTAATGATGAGATCAGGCCTATAAATGATGCTATAGGAGCATAGAGCCAGCTGCCTGGGAGGATGGGCTGAGAGGCTGTGGTTGGGGGCAGGAGGAGGGGAGGCTGCCCAGAGGTGGTGTTAGAGGATGGATGGATTGGGATATGAAAAGCTGGAGAAAGTATCCGAGCAGGGGAGCAGAGCCAGGGTAGAAAGACCAGTCAGTACTGGTTGACAACAGTTGTTATTGCTGTTGAGTGCCCTCAAATTTATTCTGACTCATAGTGACTCCATGTGACAGAGTAGAACGACCTCCATAGATTTTTCTCGGCTGTAATCTTTACAGAAGCAGAGTGTCAGATATTTCTCCTGCAGAACTACTTAGGTGGATTTGAACCATCAAACTTTCAGTTAGAAATCAAGTGCTTAACCTTTTTACCACCAAGACTCCACAGGAGCTGTAGCCTGGTGAGAGGATGACAGGAGTAAAGGCTTTTCTTAAGGGGAATTAATGGAGACCTGTTGTGGCACTGTGGGCTAATGCACTGGACTGCAAGGTTGGTATGAACTGCAAGGTCAGCGGTTCAAGCTCACCCAGCTCTTCCTCAGAAACCCTAAACTGGGTCGCTATGAGTTGGAACCAACTCAATGGCACTTAACAACAACAATGGGGATCATAAGGAGCCCTCAAAACTTAGTACTCAAACTTAAGTCCTCAGTTCACATATGCATGTGAAATTAAGACAATGAATAAGGAAGACCTTAGAAGAATCAATGCATTTGGACTATCATGCTGGAGAAGAATATTACAAGTACCATGGAGTACCAGAAGAACAAACAAACCTGTCTTGGAAGAAATGTAGCCACAATGCTCCTTAGAAACAAGTATGGTGAGACTTCATCTCTCATACTTTAGGCCTGTTATCAGGAGGGACCAGTCCTTGGAGAAGGCATTATACTGGGTAAAATGGAGTATGGTCAAAAAAGAAGAAGGTCCCCAACGAGATGAACTAACACAGAGGCAGCAGCAACAGACTCAATGCAGGCTGTGAGGACGGCACAGGACCAGGCCGTGTTTTAATCTGTTGTGTACAGGGCTGCTAGAAGTTGGAACTGACTCGATGGCACCTAACACCAACAAATAAGGAGCCATGGTAGTGCAGTGTTTAAGCATTCAGCAGACAATCAAAACGCTGGTGCCTTGGTCTCTCTAGCCTCAATGCGGGCAGTCTGCCCACAGAATAGTTGACAGTCATGGGGCAGTTCTACTCTAGATTCTACTGAGTGATTCCTTTGGGGTCACAAAGACTTACCGTAGCCTCCACAGCAGTGTGTTTCTGTTCCTTATACACTGGAGGTCATGCAGGATTAGGGTAGTGGCCCATGAATGCTCTGCTACAGAATGTGGATTTTCTTCTGAAATCACTAGGTTGCTCACGTAAGGCAGGGTTGTGCTTTAAGAAAGCATCCCTAACAGTACAGTACATTGAGCATTGGGTTGCTACCCACAAATATGGCAGTTCAAAGCCACCAGCTGCTCTTCAGGAGAAAAATGAGGCTGTCTGCTTCTGTAAAGATTTAGTTTTGCACTGACAGCAAGGTCAGTTTGAAATGCAAGGTTGGTGGTTCAGACTCACCAGCTGCTCCTGGAAACCCCCCATGTGGAGTTGCTGTGAGTCGGAAATGACTTCAAGGCACTTAACAACAACAACAATAAATTCTATGGAACAGTTCTCTATCCTGTGGGGTTGTTATGTGTTGGAATTGACCAGATGGCAGTGGGGAGGTGGATGCTTTAAGATTAGTCTGACAGGGAAAGAAGCATGAGAAATGGCCTTTGCAATAGTCAAGGACAGCGCTGAGCAGAACCCACGTTAAGACACTCAGGGGGAAGATGTAGACATGTAGGACAGGAAGGAGACCACCGGGCTAGGAGTTAGGAGACCAAGGTTCCACTTCCTACGTTGCCACTGTTGTTGTTGCTAAGTACCACTGAATTGGTTCTGATTCACAGTGACCCTGTATAGGGTTTCCGAGGAGTGGCTGTTGGGTTTGAACCACTGACCTTGTGGTTAGCAGTGCAGTGCTGATCCCACAGCACCACACCAGGACTCAATAGGAGAATGTAAAGGGTTTCAGAAAAGTCAGAAGAGGGTCTGTCATGCAGTATGAAACCCAGGTCCATGTCACTCCACTCAGCACCAGGGCACTGCTGACCAGCCTCTGGTTTCAACAGCCACCTCACCAGGGTTGCTTCCACCATACTGTGCAGCAACTCGCGTGCTGTGTCGCACACTTTCCTGGACCTCCTCCTCCCAACCAGACCAAACAGAATCCTTAGTGATGTTTATCATCCATCTGAATCATAGAACAGTATTGAGAGGTTTCCATTGTCAATTGAAAATCAATCGATGTAAATTGTTTAAATGTAATGTTTCTTAGGTTATATGAGTACTAACAACATTCCAAAGAAAGGTGATCCAATAGTGCTCTACAGTAAGCACTGGTCTGCTAACCACAAGGTTGGTGATTTAAACCCATCAGCTTTTCCTCTGAAACCCTGTGCAGGCTCACTGTGAGTCAGAATCGACTTGACGACACTTAACAGTAGTAACATTCCAAAGAAGGATGAACCAATGGAATATGGAAACTGCCTAATATCATTAATACCACATTCAAGTAAAATTTTGCTGAAGATAATTTTTAAATGATGCAGCAGTATATTGACAGGGAACTGCCAAAAATCCAAGCTGTATTCAGAAGCAGACTTGGAACAAGGAATGAATGTCAGTGCTGGTATCAGATGGATCTTGACTGAAAACAGAGACTATCAGAAAGATGTTTATTTGTGTTTTATTGACTATGCAAAGTGTGGTGCACACAAATTATGATTAACATTTTGAAGACTGAGAATTCCAGAACACTTCATTGTGCTTATGTGGAACCTGTACTTAGAACAAATGGCAGTCATTAGAACAGAACAAGAGGACACTGAGTGATTTAAGATCAGGAAAGGCCTGTGCCCTTCCACCATACTTATTCAGTTTATATGTTGAGCAAGTAATTCAAGAAGGTGCATTATATGAAGAAGAATCTGACATCAGGAGTAGAAGACGACTCATTAACAACTTGCAATAAGCAGATGACACAACCTTGCTTGCTGGAAGCAAAGAGGACTTGAAATACTTACTGATGAAGATCAAAGACTACAGCCTTCAGTATAGATTGCACCTCAATGAAAAGAAAACAGAAATCCTCACAATTCAACCAATAAATGACATCATGATAAATGGAGAAAAGATTGAAGTTGTCAAAGGTTTCATTTTGCTTGAATCCACAATCAATGCTCATGGAAACAGCAGTCAACAAATCAAATGACATATTGCATTAGGCAATCTGCTGCAAAAGACCTTTTAAAATTGTTGAAGAACAAAGATGACACTTTGAGGACTAAGGTGCACCTGACCCAAGCCATTCATTCTATTTTCAATCACCTCAGATGTATGTGAAAGGTGGACAATGAATAAGAAAGACCATACAAGAACTGATGCATTTGAGGTATAGTTTTGGAGAATATTAAAAGTACGATGTATTGCCTGAGGAACAAACAAATCTGTGTTGCAAAAAGTGCGGCCGAATGCTCGTCAGAATTGAGATTGGATAGGTTTTTTTCTCTTGTACTTTAAGCATGTTGCCAGTCCCTGGAGAAGGACATCGTGTTTGGTAAAGGGGAGGGTCAGCAAAAAAGAAAGAGCCCCTCAATGAGATGGATTGATACAGTGGCATCAACAATGGGATCAGACATAACAATTGTGAGGTTGGCACAGGACTGGGTTGTGTTAGTTGTACATAGGGTCGCTATGAGTTGGAACTGACTGGACAGTTGGAACATAACAACAAAATTGTTTTGTAAAATCTTTCTACATTATTAGTAGCAACATAATTAGCAGAACTGAAACCTTTTTTAGTTTTCCCCTTTCTTCTCCCTTAATTACTACTTCATTCTCAAAAAAGTTATTAATCTAGGTTCACAACGAGTAACTATCACAACATTGTGGCTAAAGCATCAGAAAATTTGACAATATCAGCAACAAAGAAAACACCAGTAGTGTTGACAACAACAAAACAAATCTGCATAATCTGAAGTGTCATTGTAATTGGATAATAAAAACACCTCTGACCAGATAGTGGTGTTGTTGTTAGGTGCCACAGAGTCAGTTCCGACACACAGCAATCTTGTATGGGGTTTCTTAGGAGCAGATTGTGGGTTTGAGCCACGGACCTTGCAGTTCAAACTGACCTTGTGGTCTAGTGCATTATTCTGCAGTGCCACACCAGGATTATTAGAAGGTTCAAAAAGTAAATTAGCAGAGAATTCTAGACGTGGAGGTACGTGTAAACTGAGCTTATGAAAGCTATCTACAGGGATATTTTTATTAAAAATATAATATATTTCTATTGAAACACTGCACAAAAATTTTATAGACAGTCATTTTGGTATCAACTCCTCAGAAAATGTCATCAGGTATGGTCCAAATCCCCTGCACCCCTCTGGTTATGCCAAAGATTTCAAGATATTTCACGAGGAACAAGGGTAAATATAAAGTAAGAAGTAATGATTGCAGGCATCAAGGAAGGCAGCCAGGGCTAAAGGTAAGACCGCAAATAAAACCACAGAGAAAGAAATGAGCTGCTGAAATCATCTCTGTTTTTCTACTTCATTCTTTTGATGGCTGCAAAGCAATTCCATATGGTGGATGCTCCAAACGATGGGATGGTGGATGAAATGCTGCCATTTAAAAAATTATAAAGGATGCACATGGAACTTTATGTGCATTGAATTTTGAGCATATGTGAGAGTATTTCTGAAGGGTAGTTTCTCAGTAGTAGAATCATGTGTGCGTTTTAGATTTGGATAATTCTTGCCGAATGGTCCTCCCCAAAGAATCATCTTTATTATTCAGACAGCTACGTTGAGGCATATGGAGGCTGTCAGCTGTCCCCAGCCATATCCATGCTACTGATTTTATCAGAATTTGAGCCTAGTATGGTCTATTTTCAAACCCCCCTCTCTATCCGTGACACATGGAGATGCCATGTGTTACAGAGTAGAGCTGCTTCATAGTTTTCTTGATGTGTAGTCTTTCACATCAGCAGATCACCAGACATTTTTTCCCTGGGGCTGCTGGGTAGTTTCACATCACCAACATCTTGGCTAGTTGCTATTGTTGTTGTTAAGTGCCGTTGAGTCGATTCGCACTCATGGCGACTCTGCATAGGATTTCCAAGGAGCAGCTGGTGAGCTTGAACCATCGACTTTGCAGTTCACACCAACCTTGTAGTCCAAGGCATTAGATGACTGCAAAACATTTGAAGCTACTCTATGTGATACATTACTGAAACACTTTACACTATAACTTTCTGATATTTTCTGATGTTTTTATTTTTTTAATTGCCATGCCACCATAATCTAGAAAACCCTTACAATGAAAGTGCCTGGGTACCTGTTTGGAAGACAAAGAATGGGTAGTTAAGAGGCCTGAATGGGACTCCAGGGTCAGCACCAGGAACGGGTAAGGCCGACTCTCTAAGATAAGAGCTGGTGGTGGCAGCTGAAATGTGGTGAAGACATAGGTTGGTCTGCAATGTGAGGAAGGTAGTCCAGCCCAAGAGGGAGCCCCAGGCACTTCCTGGGAGATGTCTGAAAGGGTCCCAGATAAGTCTGCACTTGAATCCAGCAAATTTTTCAGGTCAGTCAGCTCCGAATTCTTCCTGTCAGCGGATTACCTTGGGTCCTTGTGACATCTCTGCCCCAAGGGGTGAAAGTGATATGCTTCCAGCATGGCCTCATGGGAGTTACAATTCTAGGGTTCTCTCCTTTTTGCCTCAACTCGCCCCTCTAGCCTCCACATGCAGTCTCAATGGTGACAGGAGGTGACAATGCACAAAGTGGGAGCTTTCCATGGTAACATTATCCTGTGTTTGTTACAAACTTTGTAGGGTTAGCTGCTGGGTCACAGGGCAGACTCTGGGATCCATCTGCACCTCAGCTTTCTTTCTGGAACCTTTAGGCAAGTGACTCAAACTCCTGGCACCTGTAACATGAGGATATGACTAGCATCTATATCATCAGTTGCTGTGAGGATTATGCAAAGTGATTCTCCTTTTTACCAAACCCCCTGGGTTGGTGAGGTCAGGGCTTCTGACATTTGGCATGGAGGTGAGAGAAATATGAGTAATAACAGTATTTAAGCATTGTTTTTAAATGTTGTTGTTGCGAAGTGCTATTGAACTGTCGAGTTGACCCTGTATACGGTTTCCTAGAAGTAGCTAGTGGGTTTGAACTGCCAACCTTGTGGTTCGCAGTCCAGTGTTGATCGTAGAGTGCCATTGTTCCCTGACAAATACAGGAGTTCCTCACTTTTCACAAAAGCTTGCTTTATGCCACTTCACTTCTCCAAAAGACCTGCATTTGTACCTATTTTCACTAACCAAAAAAACTCCAAGGAGGATTTTTGCTTTGATGGGAAAAGGTGAAAAATGAAAGTAGTGCTCGGTGTTTGTTTTGCAGTGAACCACAGAGAGGCCCACACTCCCTGGGCAGCAAGAGTGGCGTCCCCACGCTCAACATCTCAGCATCAAGCCATGCAGCTGTGAGCTCTGTCTGTGAACACTGTTACTGTTATTCTAGGTTTCAAATGTTATTTGTTATGCTCTGGTAGGCTGGGGGGGTTTGTTTGTTTGTTTTAAGTTTATATTGTGAACTGAGTGATAGTTTACATGGGAGAACAGTGGCTTTACACTGTTGTTTCATTGCAATGATTACAATCGCTTCCATGCATCATCATTCAACAGTATTTGCTTCCATTCCCTCTGTGGGTTTTTTTGTGTGGGGGTGGGGAGTGGGGGGGGAATGTACACAAAAACATTCAGGAATATACAATAATTTAAACAACCAAACGGCACATTCTGCAAGCCTGCCTCCTGGCCACCAGCACCCAGTCCCTTTCTTTCCATGAGTTCAGAGTTCAGAGTCCTCAGCCGGAGCTCCCCCTCTCTCCATGTCCCCATTTCTGCCTCCATCTTG
>NW_006408519.1:31446546-31450988 GCF_000296735.1 Chrysochloris asiatica
AAACATTCAGGAATATATAATAATTTAAACAACCAATTCTGCAAGCCTGCCTCCTGGCCACCAGCACCCAGTCCCTTTCTTTCCATGAGTTCAGAGTTCAGAGTTCAGAGTCCTCAGCCGGAGCTCCCCCTCTCTCTATGTCCCCATTTCTGCCTCCATCTTGGTGTTGCTGTTTCTCTGGATAAGGTCCTGCATTCCACTTGTGCTCTCCTCCCTTGATGGTCCTAGGGTCCTCTGTTTCTGGACTGTAAGATTAACTGCTCCCTCATTTTTGCTATAAAACTTTTACATTTAAAGTTGTGACAATTGCAATTAGTCGTGATAACAATTACTCACTATTGAATCATAAGAATCTTATCCCCATCTCTTTTCACCAGACCCATCTAGAGACCCTCTATAGGGTTTCTGAGGAACAGCTGTTGGGTTTGAACTGCCAACCTTGTGGTTCACAGTCCAGTGCTGATCCTACAGTGCCACACCAGGAGTCCAAAGTGCTTCTGGGTGTACTCAAACCTCCAACCTTTCAGTTAACAGTTGAGCGCATTAGCTACTTGCAACACCTAGACTTGTGCATTAACTCCTTTAATCGCTGATTTGCACCTAGGGGACTTCATTAGAAGAGGATGAAAGGAGGAAGAAGGAGTTCAGTAAGGAGGACTGAGATTTCCAGGGTATTGGGCAGAGATCCTAGACGTGGTGTTCCGTGCCAACATCAGCCAACTGAGCATGTTGCTTACTGTCCAATAGAGTGATGTCCCCATAGAGCAGACTGGTCAGGAGAGTTTGAGAATTGTTCCTGGTCCTGCTTCCAAACCTGAGTCGCTGGTCCAGCTGGAGATTGTATGTGATGTGCATGACTGCTTTAACTAGTTGGATAGGGACCTATTGGAACAATGAGTGCAGACTGTTCTGAGCAGAAGGGTACGTGTTACTCTTGCAGGCTGAGTGTAGCAAGAATGAGAGGCCCACCAGTACACGTGCCACATCACCTTAGGGTTTACTGGCATCAGCATAGCACCTCCAGTGCAGGAGGTAAGATGTGCATCTAGTCTGCACTGCCCAGTTGACAGAAGGGTTGTTGTGTCTGGACGCTGTTCTTTAAAGAAGGACAGTGAGAAATTGGAGCATGCCCAGAGGAGAGGGACCAGGATGGGATAGTGGGGAACACAAAGCCACATGCCTAAGGGCTAGGGCATGGTTGCCCTGGAGAAAGGGTGACACCAAGGGGGAGCTCTTTTTGTAAACATGAAGAATTCTCTTGTCAAGTGATGGTGCAAAGAAGTGAGACAGACTCAGATCCTGCTCATTTCCTCCATATGGCCCTGGACAAGGTGCTTACTTTCTCTAAGTCATTTATGAAAAGACCTGTTATTGTTGTGTTGATTCCAACTCATAGCAACCCTGAAAGTTGATAATACCCTATGGTCAATCATGCATGCAGTAAGTGCTTAGCAAATGTGGGCTCCCTGCCCCTCTACCCTCAGCACTGACAAGGATCTAACAGGCAGATCTTCTTTTGGTCTGAAGATGCAATATAGGTAGTAAGCACCTTGTCTTGAGAGGAATTCAAGCATTGGGAGTGGAGGGTGGGGGGGTCATATGTGATGTTAAATATGTTACATGTATTTTTCATTTATTCCTATTGATGACTTCCAAAGTCCACATGTCGCTGTGTCCAATTTACAGACAAGGACACTGAGGCTCATAGAGGTTGAAAAACTCACCATTGTAAGTGGTAGCAGCAGAGTCTGCACTCAGAACCTGTCTGACTCCAAGCTTGTGCTTGGAGCCGTTTCATCTGCTCAAGGTTGTGGAAGTGAGAAGGTGGGAGCTCCGGGGAGAGCAAGGATTGTTCTAATTCAGAGCTTCGAGATCATTGGTTTCCATGGGCTGTGAGACAAACTTCCTGGCATGGCGGACAGCCTCCCAATCCCCTGCAGAAAGTCGGGCTGGAGATTCCCCCTTTCTGCTCCTGCATGTCTAGAAGGAGTGAGGCAGTGAAGGGGTCTGAATGATCCCTAAATGCCACGGCAGGCCCTCGCCACAGGGCCCCATTGTGCAAGCCCCAGAGCAGACCCCGGAATCCTTTCTTTTCCAGAGAATTTACATGCAGGACAAAGCGAGCTGTTATCCTGGGGTCCTGCTGGCGGCTGCCAAGGCCTGGAGCCCAGGTGTCCCAGGCTGGCCCATCTCTTAGCCACTGTCTCCCTTTGTCTGGGGGGATCAGAGTCTTGGCCCTGCTCCCTTCTCTGACACCTCCCAGCCCCCTCTGACCTTGGCCCCTGGCCACTGCTTTTCTGAAAAGTATGTGGATCCTCCACAGATGTCAATAAACCAGTCAGTGTGGGGTGATAGGCTGGGCCCAACTTGGGGGTGCCGCTACCTCTGTCTCCTCTGTCTCCCTGCTCTGCATCGTGACCATATCTGGGTGGTTTCATCAGGCCCTCCAGAGCTTTCCACTCAGAGGTGCTCCAGCACCTGTCCTGGGCTCAGTTTCTATTAACTCCATATGACCCATAGTCTCAGAGGCACAGTGAGATGGGATGTGGCGGGGGAAGGGGGATTTGCTCCCCAGAGCAAGTCCAAGAGCACCAGACAAGATGCAGAATGACACTGTAAGGTGCCACAAATATGAAAGGCATGTGACTGAGGCAGTCAGACAAGAGTGGGGACAACGTTTCTGCTGATACATTGCTGCCACCAGTGTCTATTCATCTTGAAATTAGGGGGGAGGGATGTAATTTAGTGATGGCCTCTGAGCACTTGTTGTTGAGTGCCGTCGAATCACTTCTAACCCATAGAGACACTGTATAGGGTTTCCAAGAAGCAGCTGGTGAGCTTGAACTGCAGACCCTGTGATTCAAACTGACTTTGCAATGCAGAGCATTAGCACACACAGTACTGGGGAGGAGGTACAAGTTACAGATTATTCCTGGCCCCACCCATTTGCCCACCACTCCTCTGTCAGTTTGTCCTTCTGTGGTGACTTATATGCTGTTGTGAAGACTAGAAGCTATGCTACTGAAATTTTAAACACCAGCAGCAGTGTCCATGGTGGACAGGTTTCAGCTGAATCCCCAGACTAAGACAGACTAGGAAGAAGGAGAGGGGGTCTACTTTAGAATGTTTAGCCACTGACAAGCTTGTGAATAGCAGTGGAACATTGTCAGATAAAGTGCTAGAAAATGAGCACCTCAGAGTGAAAGGCACTCAAAATAGGACCGAGGAAGAGCTACCTCTCAAAGTAGACTGGACCACAATGATGTGAATGGAGTAAAATTTTCAGGACCTTTATTTGCTGATGGGGCACAAGTGAAATTTAGGAGAAAAAGCCGTAAACATCTATTAATCAGAACATGGAATGAACAAAGTACGAATCTACAAAAATTGAAAAGTCTTCAAAAATGAAAGGCATACAGATTGATATCCTAGGAATTAATTAGCTGAAATACACTGATATTGGCCATTTTAAATCTGGCAATTATATGGTTTACTATGTCATGAGCAACAAATTGAAAAGAAATGCCATCACATTCACCATCAAAAAGAATAATTCAAGATCTATATTGAAGTACAATGCTGTCTGTGATAGGATAATATCCATACGTATGCAAAAAAGTCCACTTAATACCACTATTGTTGAAGTTTACGCACCAGTCACTAAAGTCACTGATGATGAAATTGAAGAATTCTACCAGTCTTTTCAGCTTGAAATTGATCAAACATGCAATCAAGATGTATTGACAATTACAGGTGATTGAAATGTGACGCTTAGAAGCAAAGAGGAAGGATCAGTAGTTTGAAAATATGGCCTTGGTGTTAGAAATTATGTTAGAGATGGTATGATAGAATTTTGCAAGACCAATGATTTATTAATTGCAAATCTATTTTTCAAACAACATGAAACGTGATTATACATATGGACCTCACCAGATGGAATCCACAGAACTCAAATTGACTATATCTGTGGTGGAAAAGCTCCATATCATCAGCCAAAACAAGACCAGAGACCAACTGTGGAATAGACAGACCATTATTTGCTCATAAGCAAGTCCAGACTGAAGCTGAAGAAAATTAAAACAAGTCCAAGAAAATTAAAATAAGATAAAGAAAGATAGCCAAAATATGATTTTGAATATATCCCACCTGAATTTAGAGACCATATCAAGAACAGATTTGATACATCAGACACTAATGATCGACGACCAGAAGAGTTGTGGAAGACATCAAGAATATACAGGAATTCCTAAAGCAAGCAGTCATTAAAACATCAGGAAAGAAAAGATCAAAATGGATGTCAGATGACTCTGAAACTTGTTCTCCAGTGTAGAGATGCTAAAGAGAATGGGAGAAATGAGGAAGTGAAAGAACTGCACAGAAAATTTCAAAAGGCAGCTTGAAAAGACAAAGTCGAGTATTATAATAAAATGTGCAAAGACCTG
>NW_006408519.1:31455928-31461510 GCF_000296735.1 Chrysochloris asiatica
AAGGAAGGGAGCGATTATTTCTCCAGTCTAGGAGCGGAGGTCTCTAGGACCATCAATGGAGAAGAGCCGAGAGCAGGACCCTACCCAGAGAACCAGAGATGCCTGAGATGGAGACAGAGACAATGATGTGGAGTGATGAAGCGGCTGGGGACTTTGGATCCAAAGAGGGAGAGGGACTTTGGGCCGAAGACTGCGGGGGGAGGGGGAAGTGTAGGGGGTGAGTTTCTAGGATATACCTTTTGGTCGGATGATGATTCATGAAGGGGATTGGAACCATGGCAATGAAATGATATTCGATGGAATGAATGTAAAACTAAAGTTCTCTCATGTAAACATGTAAACTATCATATAATTCACAATAAAACATTAAAAAGAAAAAAAAGAGTTCAATCATTCAAAATCAAAAGGGCAACATTTACCTAAGAACAAAGTTGAGAAGTGATGAGAGGGAAAGTTGAATGGAAATAGGAATCACAGAAGGAAACAGGATAACTGTTGTTCACAGAGGGGACTGTAATCATGAAACAAAGTGTATGATTTGTTGACTGTAAAACTGATGATCTTATCTGTAAACCTTTACTCAATTTACAATAAAAGTTAAAATTAAGGAGTACCATTGACTGCTAGAAGAACAAACAAATCTGTGTTGGAAATAGTACAGCCAGAATGCTCCTTAGACGCCTGGATTGCTAGACTTCGTCTCTCATACTTAGGAGATATTATTAGAAGGGACCAGTTCCTGGAGAAGAACGTCATGCTTGGTAAAGTGGAGAGTCAACAAAAAAGAGGAAACCCCCAATGAGATGGATTGGGACAGTGACAGCAGCAATGGGCTCAAGCATAGAGATTGTGAAGACAGTGTAGGCCATGGTGGTGTTTCTTTCTGTTGTGTATAGGGTCACTATAAGTCAGAACTGACTTGACAGCACCTAACAACAACAACAACAACCCTTGTTTCCATTGTCTACACAATACAGGATCAGGCCTAAGAGGCTTTCCTAACCAGCCCCTGGGTCTGTTTCCTTCCTCTTTTACCCTTTCTGCTCCACAATCTACGTTCCAGTAAAGTGGAAGCATTTTCCAGTTGCTTCTGGTCTCTGCACCCATTTCCCGTCTTGGAGTTTTCACTCAGGATTTCTTCTTGACTTAGAGCTCTCTTCCCACATTTTTTCACTGACTACGTCTTCCTCATCCTTCACTATCAAGTTGAGGTGCCACTTACAAAAGGTACCAGTTTCCCTCCACTCTTCCCCTTCATTAGCTGGTGTTGACTCACTTCCTTATCCTCCAGAGAAGGGTGGTGTGCTGGTTACAGAGGGGTCCCTTCAGTCAGACTGCCTAGGTTTAAGTGCAGACCCCACCACTAATCAGCCACTGACCCTGAGCAGGTCTTGTTTGCCTCAGCTTATTGCCCATAAAATGGGGGAGGTCAGTTGGTTGCTGTCAGGTTTATATGAGATCACATATGTGGTCAGTAGAGGCCCAGGCACCTAGTGGGCATTCAGTCCAAGGTGACTCCTACCATTCATTCAACAAAACAGCTACCTACTACTCTCTGAGTGTCAGGATCTGAGCTAAACCTGGAGGAACAAAACAGAAGTGGTCTTGTTGTTCATGGAATCAGTAAACTGAGCCTGAGAGACCTCACTATCCCTGGATTTAGGTAAAAGAAAGCAAACATTGAGGGGCAACAGGATGGAGTCTAAGAAGGGGGAGCCCTTAGGAGAGACTCTGAGTCCACATTGTTCAGGAGAGATCCCTGTATTCCTGGAAGGCTGGGAAGAGACATGGGGTCCCACAAGTTCATCATCACTGCCATCACCCCACCTCACCTGAGTTACTGCAAAAGCCCAAGTCCCCTGCTTACAGCAGTGCTCCCTCACTCAATTCTTCATCCAGCCCAGACTGAAAGCTTTAACACAGATTTTCCTTGAGCAAACCTTCTAGGGGCAGCTTCTCATCCCTTTGAATAGCAGGCACAACTTACATGGCCTTAAGCAATCTGACCCCTTAAATCAATCCAACCTCTTTGGACTCAATCCTCATGTTCCCTCAGCCCCACCCTACAGGCTGCCTCACTGCTCCTCAAACACATGATCGTGCTCATTTCCACACAAGGTCTGGCGGATCATTTGTCTGGAAGGTTCTTTCTCCAGGTACCCACGTGAGACTTACTTCCTGTCGCATTCAGGCTTTGCACAATCCCCTCTGGCATGGTGTTCCGGCATTATTTTCTTTATATAAACTATATGAATTTGTTTATTATCTCTCTTCCTCACAAGAATACAATCTCTTCAAAGGCAAGTGCTCTATTGTCTTGTTAGGTTCTGTATCTACAGCACCTAAAACAGTGCCTGGTATGAAGTGTGTGAGTGAATGAATGAAGAGTGGTGACCACCCCTGGAAAGGAGTAAGTCATCTGGGAGGGTTACGTCCCCTGTCAAGAAGAACACTGTAGAGGCAGAAGACAGGAGGAGAGGCCTCTGAGGGAGACGGTCTCCATGGCAACAGAGGCTCAGTGGCCGGTGGCTGCTCTTGGGGTAAGGCCAGAGGAGGTAGGCAAGCTGATGGAGCCTGTGACAATGCTAAGGGAAGCAGAAAGTCAACGCCCAGGCTGGCATGCCTTCCTCACACCACCTCAGGGCTCTGGCTTTGGTGTAGCCAGCAGATGGGCTCCCAGCAGGGCCCTGGAACTCAGCAAGGCCAGCTTTGCTTGTGCAGGACAATTCTGCAGTCATCCACTCTCAGGTTCTTCAGAACCATGGAACTCTGGATGGTAAAGCTGAGCGGAACCTGATGAAGTGGAGAAACACCTGAAGCAGGGCAGCAGACGAGGCCACAATCATCGTGGTTCCTAGAACAGTCATCACGGGGCAGTGGTGGCTCAGGAGGAGTCTCACCTTCCCTGCAGGCTTCCCGGCCAGTGAACATTATTCCCAGCCAACACCAGTGTGTCAGTAGAGGCCGGTGTGTTGTTATGATATTGAACAGATTTCAAAAGAACTTCCAGACAAAGGAAGGAAGAAAGGCCTGGTGATATATGTCCAAAAAGCCAGCCATGAATCACACAGAGACGGCGCAGAATGGGGCTGCCATGAGTCAGGGCCTGTCTCTACAGCAGCTAACAACAGAGTTGTCATAACCACAGTCAAGTAAAAGCAACCCCTGCCTCTCTCAGCGTGCCAGGAGCCTTACCCTGTTTAATCCTCACAACAGCCCTGGGAGAAGGGAGCTTATTTGTCCTCCTTTAATGGGAACTGGGAAGTGCGGTGGCTCTATATGATAAACACTAGGTCGCAAACCACAAGGTCTATGGTTCAAGCCCGCTTTGCAGGAGAAAAATGAATGAGGCTTTCTGCTCTGTCAAAGATTTAAAGCCTTGGAAACCCTATACAGGGGAGCTATGAGTTGAAACCGACTCAGCAGCACTTAACAACAACAATAACAACAAATGCTAACGGGGAGCTCTGGTGGTGCGATGTTTAAGCACTCATCTCTGAAAGGTTCACAGTTTGAACCCACCAGCAGCTCTGTGGGAGAAAAACCTGGCAACTAGATTTTTGCTTCCCTTAAGACTTAACAAAACAAAACAAAACTGCATTGCCTTTTAGTCAATTCTGACTCTTGGTGACCCTCGAGGACGTAGAATGGCCCATAGGACTCTTTTTATTATTTTTAATTTTACTGAAGTTTGGGTGAAAGTTTACAGAGCAAATTAGTTTTCATTCAAAGTTGATATATTTTTATTCTGGGTTGTGATAGTAATCGCCCTCACTCCTTCCCTTGATTGTTTCATTCCTGCCCCGTCCAGCTGTGTTTTGGGGCAAATGCTGCCCTTCAGGTCTCCTGTGATTGCCTGTCCTGAGGAGCACGTTCCACTCTGGGTTACCGTTCACTTTTTAGGCCTGTCTATTGTTTGGCTGAAAGTCAATTCCCAGGGTGAGCTCAGTTCCAGGCTTGAAGGATGTGTAAGGGCGACAGTCTTGGTGACCCACCAAAGGGTTCCCAAGACTGTAATCTTTATGGAAGCAGACTGCCACATCTTTCTCCTGCAGAGCTGCTGGTGGCTTTGCAGTACCAACCTTTCAGTTAGCAGCCAAGGCCTTCACCACTGTACCAGCAGGCCTCCTCCCTAAAGACTACAGCTAAGAAAACCCTGTGAGGCAATTCAACTCTGTCACGAGGTCACGAAGACTAGGGAAAGAACGGGCAGCATCCCACAACCAGCACCAGTGTGACCTGGAGGCCGCAGAGGTTAAGGGGCTTGTCTGGAGTCAGTGTAGAGACCCTGGGATTGGGACTTAGGGCCCCATCTCCACTCCTATTCTACCTCAGTACACGGACCCCTCCTGGACAAACAGACCAGACTGTCCCAGCTCCTCCTGAGGCTGCTCATCACACAGCCCTCTCCCCATGCAGCAGGTGCACTGGGAGTCTGCTTTCTACGTGGGTGACTCTGGGCCACTTTGGAATCATCGTTTTTCCTGCTATTTTAGGAATGAGTCCACATCACTCAGTCTTTTGAAAAATATTCAGCATCTCTGTGCCAAGTGCTGGGAGGGCAGCGATGACTAAGGACCCCTCTGTCACTTCTGAGGAACTTTCTTTCTCTGAGCTGGGCTTGGTTCTAAATGCTCTTCAGGTGCAAGCTCTTTCAATTCCCACAACAACCTATGAAGTAGGAAGCTTTGTTGTTCCCATTTTTCAGATGAGGAGACTGAGATACCACCAGGTGAGTAAATGGCAGAGCTGGGATGAAAACCAAGTCTAACTCAGGAACTCTCAATCTTTGGTCTTCACCTTGGGATACGTCTGCAAGAAAGGAGAGGAATGGAGCTCTGAAGGTGCAGAGGAGGGTGTGTGTATCTAGCTTGGATTCCCACATGTATGGGCACTGGGGGATGCTAGGGACTCACTTGGGAGAGAAGACGAGGGTATTCCAGATAGAGAGACAAAAGTCTAGACTAAACTCTAAAAGGGACCACATCAGAAGTTTCTGGGTGTTGTTGTTTGATATTGTTATATACCCAACTCATATAGGCCCTAGGCACAACAGAATGAAACACTAACTGATCATGAACCATCCTCAAAATTGTTGTGTTTGAGTTCACTGTTATAGGCACTGTGTCAAGTCATCCTATGGGGGAAAGTCCTCTCACTCACTGAGCCTTCACTTTATCAGGCATGATGTCCTTCTCCAAGGACCCAGACCTCCTGACAACATGTGCAAAGAAAGAAAGATGAAGTCTCATCATCCCGGCTTCTAAGGAGCGGTACTTCTTCCAAGAGAGGATTTATTTGTTCTTCTGACAGTCCATGGTGCTTTCAATATTTGTTGCCAATACCATAATTTAAATGCACCGATTCTTCTATGGTCTTCCTTATTCATTGTCCACTATGGCTTCCATCAGGTGCACTTTATTCCTCAAGCTGACAGCTTTGTTCTTTAACACTTTAAAGAGGTCTTCTGCAGAAGATTTGCCTAATGTAAATAATTTGATTTCTTTTTTTTTTTTTTTAACGTACAAATTTTTTAATGGAAAATGAATTTGCTCAGTAAACTTTCGCACAAACCACAAAAA
>NW_006408519.1:31464815-31488640 GCF_000296735.1 Chrysochloris asiatica
GGACTAGAAAGCAATAGATTTCTTGCTTCTGCCACAAATTCTCCCAGCTGTGAGCCTTCCAACCTTCTAAGTATTCCTTTATATGTGGTTCAGAGCTCTGGGACCAGCCCCAGAACCTGCTTGGTCGGGTATTCTGTGTTGTTGTTGGCGGAGCTCTCTGCTATACGTCCACCCGATCCGCCATCTTGTTTGTTCTCCATAATTTGATTTCTTGACCGCTGTTTCCATGAGCATTGATTGTGGATCCAAGTAAAATGATGTCTTTAACAACTTCAATCTTTTTCTCCATTTATCATGATGTTACTTATTAGTTTAATTGTGATTTTTACATTGAGGTGCAATCAATCCTGAAAGCTGTAGTCTTTGATCTTCATCAGTAAGTATTTTAAGTCCTCTTTGCTTCCAGCAAGCAAGGTTTTGTCATCTGCATATTACAACTTGCTAATAAGTCTCCCTCTAATCCCGATGCCATGTTCTTTTGCATATTGTCCAGTTTATTGGATTATTTGCTCAGCATACATATTGAGTAACTATGGTGAAAGGATACAACCCTGATATACACCTTTCATAATACTGAACCATTCAGTATTCCCTTGTTCTGTTCTAATGACTGCCTCTTGGTCCATGTACAGGTTCCTCATGAGCACAATTAAGTGTTCTGGAGTAGTCCATTCTTCAAAAATCCATCTCATTGGGGGTCTTTCTCTTTTTCTCTGACCCTCCGCCTTACCAAACATGATATCCTTCTCCAGCAACTGTCCCTCCTGACAATATGTCTGAAGTATGAGAGGCAACGTTTGGCCATCCTGGCCTCCAAGGAGCACTCTGGCTGCATTTCTTCCAACACGGATCTGTTGGTTCTTTTGGCAGCCCATGGAACTTTCATTATTCTCCTCCAACACCATCATACTTCGTACATTCCTTGTTTCAATTTTCAATGGATGTTTACAGTTGTTTTTCTTTATTTTGAATTGTGCCCCATCAGCAAATGAAGGTCCCAACGAATACAATTGCTGTTGTTAAATGCTGTTGAATCAATACCAACTCATAGCAGCCCTGGTTAGCAGGGATAGAGAACGTCCGGCCTGCGAAATCATTTGGTCTGGCCCCATCAAGGCAACCACAGTTCCAGCCATCACATGAGGGGTAACTTCAATAAATATTTGACCAAACACAGCAGGTCAGTATAATATGATAATTTTATATGGCCCACAAATGTTAAAAATTTTGGCAGAACAAAGATTCCTTTCCCCACCTTTTTTCTTTCATAGGGTTTCTGATAGTTGGCTGGTGCGTTTAAACCAACGATCGACCTTGTGACTAGCAGTCCAGTGTTTATCCTACAGTGCCACACCAGGACTCTAATACAATAGTATAACCCATGTATGTAAAATGATGTCTACCTACAGACCCTTCTTCTCATCAGTTGGGATAATTAAGTTGTATAAAGTTGCTGTGAACACAGGCTTAGCGGATTGTTGTTGCTGAGTGCCAGCTAGAATGTTGTTGTTAAGTGCTATCAAGTCAGTTTCAACTCATAGTGACCCTGTATAGGATTGCTGAGGAGCGGCTGGTAGATTTGAACCACCAACCTTGCAGTTCAAACCGACCTTGGGGTCCAGTACTTATCCTACAGTGTCACATAAGGAAGCACTATGCCTAGGGGGAAATATAGGGTTAGGTTCCTGAGAGCCTCTGGTCACCACATTTTCATCAACTGACCCCAATACTTCACTCTGTATCATGTGTCTTTCTGCTTAAAGATACCTTATTGACTGTATACGAGGGGACTTCAAGATGTTTGTGGGGAAATTCCATTAGCTTTTAAATCCATTTTCCACCTACTTTTTGAAGCCCTCAAAAAGGCCACTGAACTCACAGCTAACAGCATTACAACTCATGCCTGAACCAAGTTTATCTAACTTGCATTTTCTCTACAAGGTAGTCACAACAGCCTGAGCTGAGGAATCAGAGGCACTCTTAGGAAGCACAGCTGGAAGCCGACGTTTGAAGCAGCCGCATTACCAACATAAAGCATTCAAATGTGAAGAGTCTGGCACAAAGTGCACCCACAAGAGGATACTTGTTGACAGGAGGAGAGCTGAAACAAAAAAAGTCAAAGCGTCACTTCACTGGGCCTCCTCAGCTGGGAAAGTACGACTCTGCAACTCAAAGGTCTGGAAATGCCAGCAGAAACTGCGAGTGATTTTGGGGCTACAAATAAATCCTAGTGCATAGGTGAATTTGCAAATATGGAAACCACAAACGATGAGGCTCACCAGTGTATATCCAAGAAAGGAGGTCTGTAGGACGCTCAAGAGATCTGGTAGCGTAGTGGTTACGAGTCAGGCTGCTAAGCTCAAGGTCAGCAGTTGAAAACTACCAGCAGTTCTGCAGAAGAAACATGAGGCTTTCTGCTCAGAAACCCTATACAGGGTCACTATGAGTTGGAACCGACTCCATGGCACGCTACCACCACCTCCACCAGGCTGCTCATGAAAACATTATTGTCCTGTGAAATGGGATTTGGGTGGGTTATCTCTTCTTTATAATTTTCTAAATTCTGTTTTTGTTGTTTACTTTCTACAGCAAGCAGTCATTATTTCTGATGCCAGAAAAGAAAAGAGTTGTTGTAAAGGTCAGATGAGGGCAAGGCTGGTAAAGAGCTATGGACATTTTGGTCAACTGGTCCAACTGCAGGTCTTGATGGGAGAACTGATGATGCCAATGGGGTCCTGGATGTCTGCATTGAAACCGGATATCTGATTTCCTCTTTCTTTTCAGTCCAGCAGAGTACCAGCATAAATGATCATATCATGCGCCCTGGCTTTTCCATTCCGGAGCACGTTGGCAAACAGATTCAAGTTCAGAGCAGCTCTTCGCCTCATCCTGGCCAGCACCCCACACAGCGTCCCCCATTGGGTAGAAGGACAGACCAGCCAGATGAAATCCAGTGTACCGAACTTGTGGTGAAACTGTCCTCCTTGGTCTCGTGGGTTAGCACTGCAACACCAAAACGAAGAGAGAACCCTTCCAAAGGAATGCCTCCTTTCTCATAAAATTTGGCAATGGATTGTTTATTGGGGCTGTGTGGTCCTTAGTCCCAAGAATGGTGCTAATATATAAACCATAGCTCTTTGGGGTGGGGCTGTGGAAGGGGCCCAGGGTAACTATGAAGCCCTGTTCTTCTAACGCAGGAAAAAATATACTTGTTGTCAAGTGGTTGGAGTGGATTGGGGCTATTTATAATCTGCTGCCCAGCTAAGGCGGTTCTGCAGCTGGGGCTGGGAGACAGCAGTTTCTTGAGCCATGCCTGGAGGGCAGACCCCTCTCATCCAGCAGCCCTCCCCACCCTCTGGCCTTGGGCCTCCGGAGGAGTCTGGTCCTCTTTGCTTGAACTCAGCTTCCAAGGAGGCAAAGGATGCATTTAAACACAGAAAGGCCAGAGGATCTCAGCTCAGAGATAAAGGCAAGGATTGTGACCCACCAGCAGTATGGATTCATCTAGAACAGGTCCATGGAATGTCCACAGGATTTGGCACAAAGGGTCTTTCAGAGATCTGAGCAAGGGTACATGCTATGGGCCCCATTTCCTTCTCCCAGAAGTTGCTCTAGATAGAAGAACAGAGTTCCGGGGAGGGCACATTCCGATGTACTCTCCTCGTGAATCTTGGCGGGAGAACAAGTGTAAAGGCAAAACTGCAAGAATAGGAGTCCAGTGACAAAAACCTAGTCTTCCTTCCAGTGACCCAGGGCAAACCCATTCACGTCTCTGGCTTTTGTTTTCTCATCAATAAAAGAGCAGGAGAGGCTGTGTGATTTTACACTTTTAAAACATATGAAAGTGCCTTTGAAATTGTGTTCTTCTGGGAAATGGATTGGTGAGTCCTCAAAAAGTTAAACAGGTAATTACCATCCCACTAAACCTAGGGCTGAGTTGATTCTGACTCATAGTGATCCAATATAAAGTCTCCAAGGCAGTCCAGTGCTTATCCCACAGCATCATCAGGCTTCTTTACCATCTTGTTGCTATTAAGTGCCACCAAGTCGGTTCCAACTCATAGCGACCCTATATAGGGTTTCTGAGGTTATAAATCTTTATGGGAGCAGACAGTCTCATATTTCTCCCAAAAAGCAACTGGTAGGATTGAACTGCCGACCTGTGGTGATCAGTCCAGTGTTTATTCTACAGCATCACCGGGGCTTTTATCCATGTTGTTGTTGTTGTTGGTTTTGTTATGTGCTATTGAGTCAGTTCTGGTTCATAGCTACCATGTATAGGGTTTCTAAGGAACCGGTGGGTTTAAACTGCCAGCCTTGTGGTTAGCAGTTCAGTGTTTATCCTACTGTGCCACATCAGGACTTATATGACCCAGCAATTCCATTCCTAGACATATTCCCCAAAGAACCGAAAATCAGGACTCACACAGATACGTGTCCATTCATGTTCATAGCAGCATTATTCATCATAGCACAAACAACCCAAGTGTAATAGTTAGGGTTCTGTGTCAACTTAACTATGCCAGGAGTCCCATGATTCAACAGTTAAGATGTGCTTATTCCCATGGTGATAAAGCCTGATACAGGCATAGTTAACTCAACAATGAGTGACTATGAGCAGCCAATCAGTTGAAGGGATGCTTCCTTGGGGTATGACCTGCTCCCAATATAATGGAAACATTGGGAATGCTCTCTCTCTCTCTTCTACTTGGGACCTGGGACTCTACAATTAGAATGCCATTTCCTTGATAATAAGCTTCTCCATATATATATATGTTGTTGTTGTGGTTGTCAAGTGCCATGGAGTCTGTTTCTACTCACAGTGACCCTGTATAGGGTTTCCAAGGAGTAGCTGGAGAACTTGAACCACCGACCTTGCAGTTCAAACTGACTTTGCAGTCCAGTGCATTAACCCACAGCACCACACCAGGATTATTATATAGGGAGTCCTGGTGTGCCGCTGTGGGCTAATGTATCAGACTGCAAAGTCATTTGAACTGCAAAGTCAGTGGTTCAAGCTCACCAGATGCTCCTTAGAAACCCTATACAGGGTTGCTATGGGTTGAAATAAACTCAACAGCACTTAATAGCAATATATATACATACATACATACACACACATATACATACATACATACATACATACATACACACACATACACATATATATACACACATACATACATACACACATATATACATACATACACACATATACATATATACACATACACATACACACATATATACATACATACACACATACACATATATACATACACACATACACACATATATATACATACATACACACACATACACACACATATATATGTTTATATATACACACACACACACATACACATATATATGTTTCATTAGTTTGCCTCTCTAGGAAACCCAGCCTAAGACACCAAGTGTCCATCAAATGATGAATGGAAAAACAAAATTGTGCTCTATCCATACTACAGAATAGTCTTCAGCCACAGGAAGGAATGAAGTACTAATATGTGCTGCTACATGGATGAACCCTGAAAGCCTTATGCCAAGTGAAAATAAGGTGGCATATTCTATGATTCCATTTATAAGGAATATCTGGAACAAGCTGATCTACACAGACAAAGCAGATCAGTTCACAGGGGCTGAGGGAATAATGGGCCAGGGGTGGGTGGGGGGGGGAATGATGAGGAATAGCTGCTTAATGGGGTGGGGTCTCCTTTTGGGATGATGAAAATGCTCTGGATCTAGAGTAAGGTGGTGGTGGTTATACAGCACTGAATGTACTAAAAGTCACTGAATTGTTCACTTTCAAATGGCTAATTTTATGTTAGTGTATTTTACTGTAATTTAAAAAGAAAGGCAATCTTGCCTAAAAATTGAGCATATCAGATTGTTGTTGTTGTTAGGTGCTGTTGAGTTGGTACCAACTCATAGCGACCTTATGTACAACAGAATGAAACACTGCCTAGTCCTGCACCAACCTCACAATTGTTGCTACGCTTGAGCCCACTGCTACTGTCACTGAGCCAATCCATCTCACCAGAGGTCTTCCTCTTTTTCACTGACCTTCCACTTTACCAAGTATGCTGTTCTTCTCCAGGGACTGGTCTCTCCTGATAACATGTCTGAAGTATGGGAGATGAAGTTTCACCATCCTGGCTTCCAGGGAGCATTCTGGCTGTGCTTCTTTCAGCACAGATTTGTTCTCTCAGAAGTCATGGTACTTTTTACATTTTAACATTCTCCACCAACACCATAACTCAAATGCATCAATTCTTCTCAAATGCATCAATTCTTCTATGGTCTTCCTTATTCATTGCTCAACTTTCACATGTATATGAGGCAACTGAAAATACCATGGCTTGGGTAGGTACGCCTTAGTCCTCAAACTATCATCTTTGCTCTTGGAACACTTTAAAGAGATCTGGTGAAGCAGATTTGCCTAATCTTGATGGCTGCTTCCATGACAGTTGTTGGTTGAGCCAAGCAAATAGAAGTTTTGACAACTTCAATCTTTTCTCCATCTATCTTGATATTATTTATTGATCCAGTTCTCACCACGATTATTTTTCTCTTTACACTGAGGTACAACCCATACTGAAGACTGTGGTCTTTGATCTTTATCAGTAAGTATTGTAAGTCTTCTTTGTTAATCAAGGTTGTATCATCTGCATATCCCAAGTTGCTAATGGGATAGAAGAATGTGCCAATCCTGATGCCACATTCTTCATAAAAACCAGCTTCTCGGATTATGTACTCAGCATACAGATTGAATAATTATGGTGAAACAATACAATTTTGGCACACACCTTTCCTGATTTTTTAACCATTCAACATCCCCTTGTTCTGTTTGAACAGTTGTTTCTTGGTCTATGTAAAGGTTCCTCAGGAACACAATTAAGTGTTCTGGAATACTCATTCACCACAATGTTGTCTATAGCTTGTCATGATCTACACAATCAAAAGACTTTGCGTAGTCAATAAAGCACAGGCAAACATCTTTCTAGTACTCTCTGCTTTCGGCCAAGATAGATCTGATGTCAGCAATGATATTCCTCATTCCACATCCTCGTCTGAATCCAGTTTCAACCTCTGTCAGTTTCCTGTCAACGTACTTCAGCTACTTTTGAATTATCTTTAGCAAAATTTTATTTGCTTGCAATATTAATGATATTGTCCAATGATTACTGCATTCTGTTGGGTCACCTCTCTTTGGAATAGGCACAAATATGGATCTCTTCTAATCATTTTGGCCAGGTAACTAACTTCCAAACTTCTTGGCATATATGAGTAAGTGCCTCCAGTGCTGCATCAGTTTGTGGAAAGATTTCAGTTTGAATTCCATTAATTTCCAGAGCCTTGTTCTTTGCCAGTGCCTTCAGTCCTCGTGGACTTCTTCCTTCAGTATCATGGGCTCTTGATTATATGCTTCTGCTTGAAATGGTTGACTAGTGACCACTTCTTTTTGGTACAATGATTTTGTATATTCCTTCCATCTTCTTCTGAAGCTTTCTACATTGTTCAATATTTTGCCTATGTTGTTGGTGTTAGGTGCCATCGAGTCGGTACCGACTCATAGTGACCTCATGCACAGCAGAACGAAACACTGCCCAATCCTGGGCCAACCTCACTACTGTTGCCATGTTTGAGTCCATCGATGTTGCCATCTCATTGGGGGTCTTACTCTTTTTCTCTGACCCTCCACCTTATCAAACATGATATCCTTCTCCAGCGACTAGTGCCTTCTGACAATATGTCTGAAGTATGAGAGACAAAGTTTGGCCATCCTGGCCTCCAAGGAACACTCTGATTGTACTTCTTCCAAAACAGATCTGCTGGTTCTTTTGGCAGCCCATGGCACTTTCAATATTCTCCTCCAACACCATAACTCAAATGCATCAATTCTCCTACAGTCTTCTGTATTCACTGTCCAGCTTTCACATGCATATGAGGTTATTGAAAATACCATGGCTTGGGTCAGGCGCACCTTAGTCCTCAAGCTGACATTTTGCTTATAGAGTCCTTCAATATTTCAAGTTAAGGCTTGAATTTTTTCTTGAGTTCAGATACTAGCACAGAAACAAGTTGTAGTGGGATGGGGAGGGAAGATGGAGACTGGAAGCCCACTCACTTGATCACCCTCTCACCTGACCTGATGGATGAAGAATATCAGAGGACCGAGAGGTTCATGAGCATTTGATCATTGGTGGGCACAATGACCTCCAAAATAGAATACATTCATTTATTCATCTGTTCAGCACATAGTTACTGAGCTCCTACCTTAGGGAAGGAGTCCCTGGGTGAGGCAAATGGTTAACACACTCTGTTGCTAACTGAAAGGTTAGAGGTTCAAGTCCTCCCATGGTACCTGGAAACACAGGCCTGGAGAACTACTTCCAAAACTCGGCCATGGAGGTCACTCGGCATAACGTAGTCCACAACAACAATCTTCTCTATTCTACTTGGTGAGGAAAGATTGGTATCTTAGAAGTTCAGGAGCAGACCTCTAAGGTGCAACTATTGGTACTTCTCTGTGTAGAGGAAAGATGAGTGATGAAGACTGAAGATGCTTGGAAACAATTAGTCCAATGGACTACCAGAGCACTGGAATCTCACCACACCCTGAAAGCAGAAGAACGAGGCGGGGCCTGGCTGCCGCTGCTCTGAAAGGGATCGCATTAGAATGTTCTGGATATAGTGGGAGAAAATGTGGAAGGAAACTCAGAATTATAATAAAGACCAGGCTTACTTGTCAGAAAGAGACTGGAGAAACCGAATGTATGGTCCTTGGTCTCTCTCCAGGTCTGGAACTGAATTCACCCTCATGGCTCAATTTTAGATAGGTATACAGGGGGGACAACAGCACTAGTGAGGTGTGCACACCACAGAATGGGTCAATAATTAGAGATCCAAAGGAGAGCATTTACCTAAGGACAAAATTCACAAGGACTAGGAAAGAAGGAAGAATGAAAATAAGACTCACAGAGAGGAGTGGGCCACGTGGATGACACGTGGAGGGGATTGTAATAAGTGAGAATGAAATGAAGCGCATGATTTGTTGAATGTAAAAGTGATGACCTGCTCTGTGAACCGTCACTCAATTCACAATTAAAAAACAACAACCATGGAAAACTATGATGTTCACATGGTCCATTGATTCACTGCACTATTGTTTCCAAGGGTCTACTGTGACAAACATGGTCACCATGAGTCCGAGAGTCAGAGCCAACTTGACAACAAGTGGTTTGTTTTTTATGACTACATTTAAGGTGTACCTAGTAATCAAGTATAATCTCCCCATCTCAGTAATCCTTAATCAATGGCAACTGGTTAGGTTGGATTACCATGTGGGAGACAGGACTTGGTGTTAGAGATAAACAGGTGATTAAGAAAGCCACTGGAGGCTGAAATCTAGTTGGGGAGTCAGGCATGGATTAAAACAACACACACACACTCAAATGAAAATAAACACTATGAGGGAAAAGAACCAGGTGTTGTGAAAGACAAGAGGAACTCCTCCTTTAGGTGGCATGGGTAGGAGACCACTGCAGTTGTGGCATTTCAATCCACGTTTTAAAGGATGGAGAGAAATCAGAAGCAGAGGGAAAAGCTCTTTCAGAAGAAAGGATGGTTGTAGAAAGTCTCTGAGCAGGAAAGAGCTTGGAGCATTAACGTGAGGTAGAAGTACACTATGCAAGATGGTGAATGGTGTGGGGTAAGGATGGTGAGGTAACAAAGGGATTCAGTGTCTAGATCCTGGAAAGACACAAGTATGGTTTTATTTGAAGTGCAATGGAAAGTTTATTGGAACATTTGAGGAGAAAAGTAAAATGTTCAAAGTATAAAGTTCTCTCTGGCTGCTCCATAGACTTACCAGACCAAGGTCTGTATCCTTCATTGACTAATCTGAGAAATAAATGTGTGCTACCTTCAAATCCTTCTTCAGATTTACACAGGGATAGAAATAAATACCACCAAGGAACCCTGGTGGCACAACAGGTAAGCATTTGATTGCTAATTGAAAGGTTGGTGGCTCAAGCCCATCCAGTGACTCTGTGGGATACAGATCAGGTGATCCAATCCTATAATGACTGCAGTCGTTGTTAGATGCTGTCAAGTCGGTTCTGATCCATAGTGACTCTGTGCACAACAGAATGAAACACTGCCGGCTCTTGCGCTGTCCTCACAATTGCTCCTACGCTTGAGCCCATTGCTTCGGCCACTATGCCAATCCATCTCATTGGGGTTTCCCTCTTATTCGCTGACCTTCCACTTTACCAAGCATGGTGTACTTTTATAGGAACTGGTCCCTCCTGATAATATGTCCAAAGTGTGAGAGATGAAATCTGGCCATCTTGGTTTCTAAGGAGCATTCTAGTTGTGCTTCCTCCAACACAGATTTATTTGTTTCTTCTAACAGTCCACGGTATCTGTAAAGATTGTTGTGTTATTGTTAAGTGCCATCAAGTCAGTTCTGACACATAGTCATCCTGTATCAGGTTTCTGAGGAGCACCTGGTGGGTTTGAACCACTGATCTTGTTCAAACTGGCTTTGTGGTCCAGCACTTATCCTACAGCATCACACCAGGACACCCCTACAAAGATTGTTGTTGTTGAGTGTTGTTGAGCCAGTTTCCCAATGCATAGCAACTCTGTATAGGATTTCTGAGAAGTGGCTGGTGAGCTTGAACTGCCAGACTAGAAAGTCCGATGGGGCATTTCTGCTCTGCCACATGAGATTTGAATCAACTAGATGGCACTTACCACTGTCAACAACGAGGCATCAGTTTGTTCTGCACATTCAAACCTACAATTACTGCTGTCGAGTCAGTTGCAACTCATAGCTACCCTGGAGGACAGAGCAGAGTTGCTCCTTCAGGTTTCTGAGACTGTAAATCTCTACAGAAGCAGACAGCCTCATCTTTCTCCCACAGAGTGGTGGTGGGCTTGAACCTCCCACCTGTGGTTAGAGCCCAATGTTCAAACCACTGTGCCAGGGCTCCTTGTGTTGCATATAACAGTATTTAATTTTGACATTAGCTCTACTGAGAATATAACGCCTCAAAGCAAAGGAGTAAGTCTCCTATGTGACCATTTCAGTTGCCACAGCAGGAAAGAAAAAGAGGATTTCGTTTTGTCTTTTAATATACTTTGTATTTTAGAGAAGTTTCATTTAAAAAAAAAAAAAATGGACAGAATGTACTCCTCCCTTCTCTTTCTGCTGCACAGTTCCTGGGAGGGAGATATTTTTAGGAGGAAGACCTCTCAGTGCCCCCTTAAACCACACTGTAGGCACTGCCCTGCTCAAGTGTACGGTATCCTTGTCTATCAGCTTTCATCATGGAAGCAGCGTGGGCAGGCTGAGGTATCACATGTTGCCAGGAATGCTTGACCAGAAACTCCTCTGGGGTGTGTCCCGGAACCACCTCCCCTTCATTTGACCCCAGAGCTGCCAGTTTCCTGGCTTCGACAATCTTCTAGAGACAGGAAGAAACCTAGGCTCTGCAAGAGGCCACTTGAGTTCAACTTCACCACACACCCTCAAACGAAACACTTAACATCTCCAGATCTTATCTCAACATGTCCATCAGCATGAATTACTACCAAGTCCTACCACAAGAATTAGTGTGGAGTTATGGTGGCATGTGGAATTCATTGGTAAATTGTGTATGAGGTCAATAGGAAACACTGTGGTGGCCATTTTCTTTTGCTCCCTGAGGAGAAAGTCCCTCGTTAATCATTGGGACAGGATGAATAAGTTGGTTTCTTTGCATCTGATGATTAAGGAGGCCCCTCATGCTACCTCATCATATTTTCTTCCTCTTCTCCATGGGGACCAACACTCCTGTTTGTAGGGCATGCTGAGAAATTTTTGTAAGTCAAAAAGGAGGATGAATAAGTAATTTTTCTGGTCTGGAGTTGAGGGCAAGTTCAGTTTGTTGTTCTAATCCTTTTGAAAGGTATAGAGACTCTTGGGCCATTAGAGTTGGTATTTTAATATGAAAATTGTCTGCTTGTCTCCCAGAAATGCCTTTTGTTCCTCAGTTTACCTCAGCATGAAAGGCAGATTAGCCAGTAAGTATGGTATGAACAATTTCATCAACGATGTGGTGAAAACCAGGTGAAATAGTTCACTACAGATTAGTAAGTACAATGCACTCCTTGCTTTTGGGCAATTCGTCTCTGCTCAGCACCCAACCTTTTCAGGAAATGGGGTCATAGGAACCATTTGGGCTAGAAACTGTGAGCTCTGGCAGGGTCCTGGAAGACTTCTTGCAGCCTCCCTATGTGTAAGGGGTGTGTACACACAGCTTAGGTGGTCTGCTGAGCAGCCATCCACTTCCAAGGAGTAGGGTTTTTGATACCTGTTGTTGTTGTTGTGTGCCATTAGGTTGGTTCCAACTCATAGCAACCCTATAAATTCTTTCTGAAAGTGGCTGGTGGGCTTGAATTGCCAAACTTGTAGTTACCAGTCCAGTGTTGTGGTTACCAGTCTAGTGCTTATCCTACAACGCCACACCAGGACCACTCTTCACTTACAATCTTGATATCTGTCATGTCACATTTCTGACAACTCTGAAGAAATTCTTAGGTGACACCTCCAAAGGTCTAGAGTTTACAGGGCTGCAGCTGGACCTAGGGCACCCTCCGCTGACCACCTGGAACAATAGTCTGGAGGCCCCGGCAAAGATCAGACAATCTGAGGAACATGGTCAGTCGTCCTGGACCTCTCTCCTGTCTATCCGTGATGACTCATTCTGGTCCCAGAGGGTGTCAAGCAATGGTGGGATGACATGAGGGTGCAGGCTGGCAGGAGGAGGCTGGATGGGGGCCTGAGGGAGCCAGGGAAGTCGATGGGGGAGGTGGCCAGGGGAAGAGAGGTGAGGGGCTGCACAGGGTTGTGGGGGATGCTCTAGGTTCCACCACACAGCGGGCACCAGGAGGCTGTGAGCTGTGGACAACACCTGATGGCCACCACCACCACAACCCCCAGGTCTCTTGGGCTCCATCATGGTGCGGAAGGCATGATGGGGAAGGGGGCCTGCTATGCCACATAGATCCCAGGACATGTCTAAGACACCCTGAGCACCCCTATAGACAGTGAGCAAGGGAGGGGGCACTGGTGTTGAGGGCTCAGCTGCTGACTCTCACAGGATGACAATCTCCCCAGTGACCAGGTCTTGGGAACCTAACCATGCCGATGAGTGAGGAATGGGTGAATTGCGTTCTTTTGAAAATTAGATCCCCAAAGTTCGCCTGAGAAACATTTACTCCACAGGAGCTCTACCCACGTAATGAGAGCCACTGAAACCAAGTAGGCAGCCCAGGTCCTGAAGTCACCTCTTCCTAGGAGGTGTGAGGAGGGCTTCCTCTACTTCCCTGAAATATACCTTCCATCTCTTCTTCTGAGGAGTCCTGTTGGCACTGTGAGATAAGCAATAGGCTGCTTAGTGCAAGGTCAACAGTTCAAACCCACCAACCGCTCCATGAGCAAAAGATGAGGCTTTTTACTCCTGTAAAAATGCACACTCTACACAGCGTCCCTACACAGCATCCTGGAAGTCAGAAGTGACTCGATGGCAGTGGACAGTTTGGGTCTCTTCTCTTAAGGGGTCCTGGTAGAACTGTGGGATAAACAGAGGCCTGCTGACCACAAGGCTGTGGGTCAAACACACCAGCTGATCCTTGGGAGAAAGACGAGGCTCTCTGCTTCTGTCTCAGGAGCCCTATATAGGGTCGCTATGACTTGGAATTGATGGTAGTGGGTGCAATTTTGGCTTTCCCTTCCCCTCCCAGAGGGTAAGTAACATCCACTGATGTTTGCACAGAGATGGAGAATGACATGGGTATCAGGTAAAATCCCTCCCAGGACAAGATACCATTCTGTCGAGCAAGCCCTCTCTCCTCAAAAAGCGTCTCCTTGGTGAAATGAGCTCAATGAATGATTGCTTCAGGTCTCCCAAACACAGTGGAGATCAACAAAACCTGACAAAGCAATCTCCAGGTGCCAGATACTGTACTGGATGGCAGAGACATTTGGGAAATAAGTAAGACAGAGTTCCTGCCATGAAGACCCTCCCCACCCTACCCGCACCACTTCATGGAAGGTGACAGGCAACGAGAAGACAGACCAAAAACTCAGCTATTTAAGAAAGGTGCAATAACACCTTGATCAATTCTTTCTCAACTTATTTTTTTAACAGTTTACGAAGCATTTTCACGTGCGGGATCTCATTTGTTCTTCACAACCTCCCCATGAAGCTAGCATGACAGCAGTGATTGTTCCCACTTGATAGATGGGGAGAGACGGAAGTCTCACAGGGGTTCTCAAGGTAGATACATTGTGGGGGGTCAGGGTCCCTACTGGTGAGAATGGCAAGAATTTGTTTCCATAGATTAAGTACTTCCTCTACTAGGCTTGTGCTGAGCTCTTCACAATGTAATCTCTTTTTCTTATCATTCTTCCAGATGATGTTGTTAACTTCTTTTTTACAGAGAGGGAAACTGAGGCTCTCTTTTTACAGAGAGGGAAACTGAGGCTTTTTCACAGAGAGAGAAACTGAGGCTCTTCCAAGTGGAAGAGCCAGGAACCAATCTTAACTCTGTATGACTCCAAAGTCATGATTCTTAATGTTCGTGCCATCTGCCTCTAAAGAAACTTGGGTTCCAACATAAAAAATACCTGAATTCAAATCCCAGTTCTGCCACTAAGTAGGATGTTGAAACAAGGCACTGGGCCACTCTGAGCTGCCGGTTGTTGTAAGGATTAAGTGAAGCAATACATTTAACTGTAGTGCCTGACACATTGTTGTTGTTGTTGTTGTTAAGTGTCACCAAGTCAGTCCCAATTCATATTGACCATGTACAGGATTTCTGAGGAGCTGCTGATAAGTGGTGAGCAAACCAGTTCTTATCCTACCGTGCCACACCAGGCGCCCTATCATTATAATGAATGGTAGCGAGTACAAAGGACACCTGGTGGCACAGCTGCTAAGAGCTCAGCTGCTGAGAGGATGGTGGTTCAAACCCATATAGCGGCTCTCTAGGAGAAAGGCCTGGAGATCTGCTGCCATCAAGAGACCAACCTGGACACCAAAGGAGCTGTGTGGTGTCTGGCTATCACTACAGACTGCGTGTCCTGAACAGAATGGGAGAAAAATTCAAGATCATAAACAAGATGAGGCTTATAGTCTGATAGAGACTGCTGGGACCCCCAAACTGTGGGCCTCAGATGGAGATCTGAACCCACCCTTGAGGACAGAACCACCTTACAACCAAACGATAAGCAGTTGGCACCTCGGTTGTGTCTCACTGCCTAGGTCAGGCCAGGTCTGGAGTCCGGAGCTGCCCTCCCTCCCTCCATCCACACACACTGCTGCACCAGCCCAGGGTACAGGAAGCAGCAGGCACTTGAGAGAAATTAGGTGCAGTGAGAGAGCACTAGCTTTGGGAGTCAGGAGAAGTGGGTGCTAACCTAATGTGGCTACTGAACAGGCAGGCTGCTTCCCCTCTCCTAGTCTGCAATTCAAGGGTTTCAAATGCAGGGATTACAAGGTTTGTGTGGTCTGGAGACTCCAGTGCCTTGTGGTACAAGGTATGTGTTGTGGGGTCAAACCCTTGGAATACTGCCAACTCAGTGTGTAACCTTGAGTCAAGAGTATATTATCAATGTAGTCTTGGGGTTCCCCATTAATAAAAACAGGATAATAACAGAGCTTGTGTTACAGGGCTGCTGTGAGGATTATATGAGATAAGACATCAGCCACGGTTAAGTGCTCAGTAAATGCTGTAGCTCTGTTTGAGAAGCACTGGATTGCGAACCACAAGTTCAGCATTTCGAATCCACCAGCCACTCCTTGAGAGAAAGAGGAGGCTTTCTGCTCCCACAAAGTTTTACTGCCTCCAAAATCCTACACAGGGTGGCAATGAGTCAGAACCAACTCAATGGCACTTAACAAGTACTGGCTAGTAGTATTCTTATAAGAATAAGAGATTCCTGGCTTCTTGAATTCCAGATGATGGATCAAGAGAAGTGAAAGTGGTCTAGTGGAGCCAAACGTCATTCACCGTCTATGACTCTCCTTTACAACATTGTTGTTGTGTGCCATCAAGCCAATCCAACTCCTATGACCCTATGTGACAAAGTAGAACCACCTGATATGGTTTCCTAAGCTGTCAACCTTTTAGTTTTTTATTATTTCAGTGAAAGTTTGCAGAGCAAGTCGGTTTTCCATTCAACAATTCAAGCACATTTTGTTTCTTGACATTAACTGTAATCCACAGAAGGCAACAGCACTCTGCCCACTTCTTCCCTGTGTTCACTGTTTTCTTTTGTCTTTCTTTCCTTTCCTACCCCTTCCTGCCTTCTGAGCTGTATCCCTGGGCACATGCTGCCTTTTGTATTTCCTATGGGTAACTGATTGTTCTAAGGAATGTGTGCCTCTCTGGTGTTGGTGCCCACCTTACTGGACTGTTGACTCTTTGGCTGAAAGCTGGGCCATGGTGGTGAGTTCAGCTGTTATCTTTATAGGAGCAGATCACCAGGTATTTCCCCCCACAGAGTTGTGAGTGGTTTTGAACCACCAAACTTTTGGTTAGCAGCCCAGTGCTTAACCATTGTGCCACGTGCATTTCCCTTTGACTTTAGGAGTGAAATGTGTTGTTGTTAAGTACCGTCAAGTTGGTTCCAACTTACAGAGACCCTGTATAGGGTTTCTGAGGAGCGGCTGGTGTATTTGAACCATTGACCTTGTGGTTCTAACCAACCTTGCGGTCCAGTGCTTATTGTACAGCACCATGCCAGGACTTCTTGGGAATGAAACATGGTGGGAATGAAATGACGTAATAAATGTAATGTGCTATGCACACTGCCTAGCCCACAATGAATAGATACTGGTGATGGAATTACTTCTATGTTAAACCAATTTCTTCTCATGCATTGTTGGTGAAAGGATAATTGGTACAATTCCTCTGATGGGCAATTCGGCAATACTATTAAAATGACAAGTCTATCTACCCTATCATTGTTAAGTGCCATCAAGATGGGTCTGACTCATAGGTACCCCATATAGGGTTTCTGAGGAGCAGCTGGTGGATTTGAACTGCTGACCTTATGGTTAGCAGCTCAGCACTTATCCCACAGTGCCACACCAGGACTTCCCATCTATCCTATAACCCAGCAACTTCATTTCCAATTATAGATATATAGTTTAGGATGTATGTGTAAAGGGCAAATTCTGTTAAAACTTTGCAAATGTTCACCAGTTTTGTTGCTGTGTGCTGTCGAGGTGATCCTGATTCATAGTTCACCAAGTCAGAGCTGATTAAACAAGCTATGGTGCTATGAACTAGAAAGCTATGCAGATATGGGGGAAAAAGTGATAGAGGAAGCTCTTTATGTTCTAACATGGAAAGAACGCCAAGATGTCTTGCTGAGAAAAGTAAGGCACAGAGCACTATGTATCATCATATAAACGTTCACTATTTGTATAAAAAGTCAGTTCCGACTCATAGCGATCCGATCCTGTATAGGGTTTCAAAGAGTAACTGGTGGGTTTGAATTTCTGACTTTGAGGTTAGCAGTCCAGTGTTTACCCTATAGGACCACACTAGGGAACATACAGATGCTTATTACTTATTCAGAAAACCATGTAAGAGCCATTTCTGACATCCCTGGCTTTATAAGGTGGAAAAAGAATCAAACTCAAAATCAGCCCAAGGCCAGTTCCTATGAAGCAGAGGTCAGATGTGCTTCCACCACCCCACCACTATTCTTTACCCTGTTCTGACACCAGCCCTCCCTCCCACAGCACTCTCTGCTTCACATCTGGGTTTGATAATCCACTGCAATGGGCACACAGAACTCCTAACAATACTCGCGATTATGGGATTTATTAGGGACGTGAACAGGGTACAATTCAGGACCAAAACAAACTCAGGACGCAACAGTTCTCCAATCAGGAGTGCCTCTTGTCTGTCCGTCATATTGCAGGCACACCTCACTCTTGTTTGCAGCCTCTTAGCCATGTGGTCCCATAGCCTCTGCCCAGCTGGAGCACGTTACCAAGTTCTTTTAACCAGTCTGTGAATGCCCAAAGGGCAAATTCTTGAAGTCAGTCTCGTGCCCATAGGCACTCAGCTTGACTCAGTCCATAGGCCTAAAGCTGGAACCTGCTGTCTTTCCATGCCACCGTCTCTGCTGTCACCTCTGCCATCCATTGTTGTTTCACAGCTTTGCTGATGATCTTCCTTCTTGATGGTCCTGGGATTGTCTGTCTCTGCTTCTGAGGTGGCTCCAGTTAAGCCTAACTGGAGGACACAACTAGCCAATCCCAGGTTTAGAGTCCTGTACAAGTTATTTGCATGGTCCCACCCAATCACTTGATAGGAATCAAGAAGACTTTGGATAGAAAAATCATTATTTTCGATCCCAAAATTTTACTATTTGTATAAAAAAGGAGTGGGGTTGTATTATCATTGTTGTTGTGTGGCATCAAGTCAACTCATAATGATCCTGTACAAGGTTTCAAAGAGCGACTGGTGGGTCTGAACTGCTGACTTTCAATGCCCCACACCTGTGTAAATGCTTATTACTTTTGTTAAAATTCTTGTACATGCATTTCAAAACATCTCTGGAAGGATATTTTTGAGAGATAGTCAAGTGAGAGGGGGTTTTCACTTTATTAACTACCTGCCTGCCTTTCTGCCTACTTGCCTGCCAGCTTTCAGTCTGCTTGTCTATCTATCTGTCTATCTATCTATCTATCTATCTATCTATCTGCCAGTACCAGTTGCTGCGAATTTGACTCCATCTCATGGTGCTACCATGTGTGTCAGAGTAGAACCGTGCTCCATAATGTTTCCAATGGTTTTGTTTGGAAGTTGTTTTCCAGGCCTTTTTTTCAAGGCCTCTCTGGGTGAACTCAAACCTTCAGCCTATTGATCAGCAGCCAGGTGTGTAAATTGTTTGCACCACCCTGGGAATATTCATATATTGTTGTTATTATATTAAGTGCTTAATTAATATTATATATTAAGCGCTATTGAGTTGGCTCCAACTCAGAGTGACCCTATATAGGGTTTCCAAGGAGTAACTGGTTGGTTTGAACTGCTGACCTTGTGGTTCGCAGTCCAGTGCTGATCCTACAGCACCACACCAGAAGTCCATTCACACACACACACACACATATATATAGATATATATTATCATCTTAAAAATTAAATATAGTACTTATGGCACAATGATAGACTAGGCAGATGTACTACTCAGACCCTCTACAACAAAGATATGAGAGACAAAATAAAACAAACACAGATGAAAACTCAGGCACCCTGAACTTTAGAAGAAAGGTTAGAGAGGTGGATGGAGAGCTTGTTGGGACGAGAGGCTGACCAAGGACGGAGAGAAGGAGACTAACTGGAGAACAAATGCAGCTTAACCATCTTGTGAGCAGTTTTGGCAATGGAGGGAGGCCTGGCAAAGCAGATTCATGCAGGCAATGGAAAAGATGCAATTTCTTTTTTTTCCCCATGTTCCCCTGATGACCACAAGTGTAGCCAGCTCCCACCCTCATCCACCCCCAGGCAGACCCTGCTCTCCAGGAGTCTGGAGTCACATGGTTGGGAGTCACACCAGTGTGAGGTGGGGGCTGTGCCACTTTGGTGCCTGGATTTGGGTGGGCTTGGCCCAGACCTACAAAATTTGCAGATCACTGGACCAGCATTTAACTAGTCACACTACCCCCAGCTTCCCTGAGGCCCTAGTAGACATTAAACCAGCTCCATCAAGGACCCCCTAACTACTTCCACACTGATTACTTTAAACATAGATAAAACCAAGGTCAATAAGAACTCCATCTAGGGTCAGGAACTCTGCTATCACATCCCTTCCACAACTGCCTCATAAATTCTTTTAATTTCAGGTGTGGCACTGTAGGATAAGCACTTGACTGCAATGCCAATTTGAACTGCAAGGTCAGTAGTTCAAATCCACCAGCCACTGCTTAGAAGCCTTATATAGGGTCACTATGAGTCAGAACTAACTCGATGGCACTTAACAACAAAAATGACAACCAGAGATTTCTTCCCTCTGGACCCAATAAATACTGTTGTTGTTGTTTTTAACAAATACAACCACCCTACAATGCCCCAGAGACAATAGACAATGTTAACTCACACGAAGAAACAAGAGCGAATGGCTCAAACAAATGACCAAGATGCAGAGACAGAAATGTTTCTGAGGAAGAAAAGGTAATGGAACTAACTGAAAAAGAAGTCAAAAGCATGATAATTAGGTACCTTCAAAAGATCAATAGAAAGCTTGAGGAAAGCAAGGAAAACACAATAAAAAAAACTTTAGAAGAATCAGGAAAACATTTCAAGAACAAACAGACAAAATAAATGCAAATTTTGGAACAATACAAAACCTGAGATTAAAAATCCAGAAGATTAATACTAAGAGCTCAGAAATGGACAATACATTGACAGGGCAAAGGAATAGACATGAAGCAATGGAAGCCCAAATTAATGAGCTTGAAGATAAATCTCTTGATATTAGCATGCTAGAAGAACACATCAGAAAAAAGACTTTTAAAAAATCTGAAGAAAACTGACTTATGATTTCGTGACAGGTGAAGCAGAGACAGTTAGGGGAGGCTCCTCAACAGAGACATGGATAAACTAGAGAAGGCACTTCCCAGAGCAACCCCAGAGTTTTGGATCTTGTACAAGGTGGTGGGCACTAGGTTCCCGCACCCACTGGTAGAGAAATCTGACTGCAAAAAGGAAAATACAGCAATTGCTGAATTGATCTGGACATGGGATGCCAGACACAAGACACTCCCAGTGACCCCTCAGCCCATGCTGGGATCAGAGGGCCACAGCCAGACTGATACAGTGATACAGCACTGAAAACCACGGAGCTTCTGGAAAAAGAAGTGTGACAGACTTTACAATTTTCTATCATTCTCTCATCTGTTTCACCCTCACTGCCCAGCCCGGACACCTTCAGGCAGGAAGGAGCGCACCCCCAAAAGGGTCCAGGATTGAGCCCACAGTTTTCCCACAGCACAGGGAGGGGATTTCTGGGAGTCTCATTGGTCCTAAAGCCTAATCTTTGGCAGCTTCTTATGACATCTGACTCTGGGACCCAGCCTTAAAGTTAACATGGGTGGGACCCTTTATACCTGACTTACCTAGCAAGAAAAAAGGAGGCTTGGCTATATAGCCAAAACTTATGTGCACCTTGTAAAACCTCAATGTAAAAGGCAAGAGCCAACACCAACTACTATATACAAGAATGCAGCTATTTTGAGAATTATGTTGTGCAGATGCAGATACTTAACTGACCTTCAGTGATAAAATAATGGACAATCTTTCTTCCATCCATTTCTCATTATCTATCTGCACACCTCCATGATGGTGACTAGAGGAGTGGCATGAGCGAGTGGACACCCCCACCCACTGCTGGAGGGTTTCTACAGTGCATGCACACTGACCTGCACAGCAAAGGCTACTGGACAGTTGGCTACAGTGTTATTCTTGTTCTAAAGTAGTAGTTTTTGTCTCTGCTTTTATATTGTTTCTGTTTTTAGTCTCACTTTCTTCCTGTGGGTTGGAGCTTTCTCCACCTACCTTACCCAAGAAGAGACAACAATCATGCCCATATAGTCAAGCTATAAGCATAGCCCATAATATTCCACCATCTGGATAGGAGCCAATACCGGCCACTATGTAAGAAGCTCTGGTAGCTCTGGTAAGGTCAGCGGTTCAAAACTACCAGCTGCTCCGCGGGAGAAAGATGAGGCTTTCTACTCCCGTAAAGATTTACACCCTCAGAAACCCTGTACAGGTTCACTATGGGTCGGAACCGACTCGACGGCACTTAACAACAACAACAATGCATTACACATGAAAAGTGAAGCTTACTCCAGATCACATCCACCAGCAACATACATTCATTTAATCATTAAAAAACCACCTAACTACTGAAAATGTCCAAGAAATAACAACAAAAGATCTCAGCACATGTCCAAAAACAGAAAAGAGTAACTGAACCAAATGAGGTGGAGGCAGACATAGACTCCCCACTATAACAAGAGCAGGCTATGGACTGCTTGAGAAGGAATTCAGAAAAATTATATGGAGACAAATTAAAATGCTCCACAGAGGGGTTGGCAAAAATAAGGAAGAAGTCAGGAAAGTGTCACAGGAGCAATTAAACAAGATAGATATAGAATTGGAAACAACTCAAAACCTGCAAAAAGAGGTCCAGATGATTAATAATAAAATATCAGAAATGGACAATACAATGAAAAGGGAAAGGAGTAGACTTGAAGACACAGAGGCCAGAACCAGCGAGCTAGAAGACAAATTTCTCAATACTGCTAAAACAGAAGAGCAAGCAGAAAAAAAGGATAAAAAACTCTGAAGAGAGTTTAAGATTCATGCTGGATAACATGAAGAGGAATACCTTAAGAATTACTGGCATTCGGAACAGAATGAATCACAGAAGTCCACAGAGAAGATAGCTGACAATCTTCTGGAAAAAAAATGTCCCTAACATCTTGAAGGACGAGAAGATAAACATTCAAGAAGCAGAAGGAACCACAGGAAGGATACTTCTCCCCAAAAAAACACCAAAGTAAGCTCTCCAAATCAAGCTTTCCAAAATCAAAGACAAGGAGAGAATCCTAAAAGCAACCAGGGAAAAGAGAAGTGTTAACTACAAAGGCAAGCAAATCAGATTGAGCTCTGACTTCTCAGGAGAAACCAAGCAGGCAAGAAGGGAATGGAGAGATATATATAAAACCCTAGAAGAAAACACCTGCCAACCAAGAAACGTCTATCCAGAAAAACTGTCAATCAAATACAATGCTGCAATCAAAACATTCCGGGATAAACAGAAGCTAAGAGATTTTGTCAAAGCCAATCCAGCACTTCAAAACATACTAAAGGGAGTTCATTGGACTGAAAACCAACAAGAACAGAAAACAACCAGAGACTGACAGATGTGGCAACACTACCCGGAACTCAGACGGCAGATAGCAGAGTCTAGAACAGAACAAAATTACAACAACAAATTCAGAGGTGCTGGGAAGTCAACCGAAGATCAAAATAATAACAATGTCAAAGAAGGGGAAAGTATAGGAACAGAGATCCAGGTGGTGAGGAGGTCAGGTAGATTGCAGGATACAAAAGACTATCTTAAATGGAGGAAAAAGTTAATAGACTATAGCATAACCCCAAAGAAAATTAATACTTCACAAATTAAATGAAAATGATGATCCAAGTAGAACAAGGAAACATTAAAACTAAGAAGAAACTAACAAGAAATAGTACAAAAAAAAAAAAAACAACAAAAAAAACCATGAACTCAGCACAAGAAGGCATGCAGAGCAAAGGAATGAACAGCACCACAAAAATTTAACATAATGACAGCAATTAATTCATACCTAGCTATAATTTTATGGGTTATATGAAGAAAAACTTGGCATCAGAATTGGAGGAAGATTATTAACAACCTGCAATATGCAGATGATACAACCTTGCTTGCTGAAAGTGAAGAGGACTTAAAACATTTACTGATAAAGATCAAACATTTACTGATAAAGATCAAAGTCTTCAGTATGGATTACATCTCAATGTAAAGAAAACAAAAATCCTCACCACTGGACCAATCAACAACATTCTTATCAATGGAGAAAAGAATGAAGTTGTCAAGGACTTCATTCGTCTTGGATCAACTATCAACACTCACTGAAGCAGCAGTCAAGAAATCAAGCGACTTATTGCATTAGGTAAATCTGCTGCACAAGACCTTTTTA
>NW_006408519.1:31489645-31491668 GCF_000296735.1 Chrysochloris asiatica
GACTGGCTTACAAGCTTTCAAGAGGGAACCTAGATCCAGCGGGCGTGGAGAAAGGTAGAATCTCCACTGAGTAGTATTCAATCTGTCTAAGCGAGGCTGATAAAAGGAAATGCGGATAGGTCTCTTGTGATACAATAGTGAATAATTGTTGTCAGGACTAATTGTGAGGATTGGAAATGTAAAGGTAAACGTTTTGTAGCAAGGAGGGGAGTGATTAACTTTTCAGTCTAGGAGTGGAGGTCCCTGGGACAATCAAGGGAGAAGAGTGGAGAATGGGATCCTACCCAGAGAAGCAGTGATGTCTGAGATGGAGGCAAAGACGATGATGTAGAGAGATGGAGCAGCTGGGGACTTTAGACACAGCGAGGGAGAGGGGCTGTGTGCTGATGGCTGGGGGAAGGCTTGTAGTGCATATCCTTTGGTTGGTTGATGATGCATGGAAGGGATTGTAACTATGGCAATGAAATGATACACGATAAGATGAAGGTAAAACTAATGTTCTCCCATGTAAACTATCACATAATTCACAAAAAAACTTTTTTTTTTTTTTTTTTTTTTTAAAGAAGAAGAAATAGATCCATTTTGGAAGAAGTGCAGCCATAGTGCTCCTTGGAGGCCAAGATGGCCAAACTTCATCACTCATACTTCGGACATATTGTCAGAAGGTACCAGTCACTGGAGAAGGATATCATGTTTGGTAAATTGAAGGCTCAGATAAAAAGAGGAAGATGCCCCCCACCCCCACCCAGGCGAGATGATTGGCCAAGTGGCAGCATCAATGGACTCAAGTGCATCAAAAGTAGTGAGGTTGGCCCAGGATTGGGCAGTGTTTCGTTCTGCTGTGCATAGGTTGCTATGGGTTGGTACTGACTTGATGGCACCTAACAACAACAACAATTGATAATTACACTGAATGTCAATGGATTAAATGTATCAGCGAAGACACAAAGAGTGGCAGAATGGATACAAAAACAATACCTTTCAATATGCTGCCTGCAAGAGACACACCTTACAAACAAACACAAAAACAGCCTAAAAGTTAAAGGATGGAAAAAAATATACCAAGCTAATTACAATTAAAAAAACAAGCAGGAACAGCAATACTAATTTCTGATAAAATAAACTTTAAGGCAAACACCAGCATAAGATATAAAGAAGGATACTGTCTCATGATTAAAGGGTCAATTGAGCAAAACGACATAACCATAATAAATATCTACGCTCCCAATGAAAGAGCACCAAGATACATAAAGCAAACCCTACTAGAATTGAAGAAAGAAATAGACAAATCTACAATTATAGTGGGAGATTTTAATACACCACTTTTGAAAAGGGAAAAGAAATCCAGAAAAAAACTCGACAAAGTTACAGAGGAACTAAACAGCACAATCAACCAACTTGACCTCATAGAAGTGTACAAAGCATTTAACCCAACAACAGCACAATACACATTCTTTTCCAGTACACGTGGAACATTCTCCAGAATTGACCATGTGATAGGTCACAAAGGAAGCCTGCATAAATTTATAAACATCAAAATACTACAAAACATCATTACAGACCACAATGCCATAAAACTAGAAATCAACAATAAGAAAGCGATATACAAAAGACTGAAACAAGACCTTTACCTCATCCCTTATACAAAAACCAACTCAGCATGGATTAAAGACCTAACTGTGAATCCCAGAAATATATAAATGAAAAAATAGGGACAAATGTGAGGGCCATAATACAGGACATACACAGACTATCAAACATTTTGAAAATTACACAAACGAAAGGGGACAAAATAGATGACTGGGACATACAAAATATTTAAATTTCAGACCACAATGCCATAAAATTAGAAATCAACAATAAGAAATAAAATTGAATACATGGAACTGAATAACTCCCTGCTGAACAGCGACTGGATAATAGTAAAAATTAAACATGAAATCACAAAGTTCCTAGAAACACGTAAGAACAAAAACACAACATACCAAAATATTTGGGACAAGGCAAAAGCAGTGCTGAGAGG
>NW_006408519.1:31498006-31499366 GCF_000296735.1 Chrysochloris asiatica
CAGGATAGCCAGACTTCATTTTTCATATTTTTTACATATTGTCAGGAGGGACCAGTCACTGGAGAAGGATAGCATGTTTGGTAAAGTGGAGGGCTGGAGAAAAAGAAGAAGACCCCCAATGAGATGGATTGGCACAGTGGCAGCATCAATGGGCTCAAACATAGCAATGATTGTGAGGCTGACCCAGGACTGGGCAAAGGTTCCTTCTCTTGTGTATAGGGTCGCTATGCATTGGTACCAATTCAATGGCACCTAACAACAATAACAACTAGACCTTCTGTCTTTTGGCAGAGGTGTGTTATCACGATTCAGCTCTGCTCTTGTTCCAACAGCTGCAACCACACACAATGACCTCTTCCCTGGGCACCTCCCAGAGACCAGGGCACAGGCTGAGCCAATTTTAGCTCCATTTCCCCTGAGCAAAGAGTCTACATATAAAAGGAAGGAAGGGCCCCTTGCATTTTTCCCTTCCATCATTGGATTTCTTAGATGAAATCTTTTACATGGCAAATGTGAGACCTAATGGTACCACGTCTTCCAAAACTAGAAATTCTGAAGCACATGAAGGCAGAGCTGATGGTGTTCACACCCTAGGCTAATACTCCTCTACCTCTATTGACAAAGGATTAGAAAGTCATCCTCTTCAGCCTACTGAATGGGTTTTGTTGGACACAGTTATACATACAGATTAAATATTTCTGATTGTTTTCTCAGCATTTGACTGTCACCAAATTTATTTGCCTAGGTATTGGCACATATTTCTATAATAATAATATTATCAGTGCATATAATAATAATATTATCAATGCATACAATCAGTTTGCATAAAATTAATAAATACATCCATGGAAAATAATATTAATACATGTAATACCAATTTGTAGGGTGTTTTCATATTCTTTATCTCATTTGCCCTTCAGACAACCTTATAAGATATGTATTGATTCAACAGCATTTACTGAGTGTCTATTACATCCTGGTGTTTGGTAGTTGTATATCATCAAGTTGGTTTGGACTCACAGCAAAACTGTATAAGGTTTCTGAGGCTGTAAATAATTACAGGAGCAGAAAGCCTCATCTTCCTATGTCCTAGACACTATGATAGATCCTGGAGATACAGAGACAAAATTACATGATCTTGGTATGTAAGTAGCTAATTGTGTAGACACAAAAAACAACACACCAATGGGTCAATTGGTAACGCAGTGATGGAGATATATACAAGGTGATGAGCTCAGAGAAGGGGCACCCAAGTCACAGGGGGATAGGAAGATCATAAAAGGCTTCCCAGGGAAAATGTGGCCTGGGTTGAGCTTTAAAGGCTGAGTAGGAGGGAAAATATTCCAATCACCAGTATTGA
>NW_006408519.1:31505571-31513862 GCF_000296735.1 Chrysochloris asiatica
TCCTTCTTCCTAGTCTGTCTTTGTCTGGAAGTTCATCTGAAAACCTGTTCACCATGGGTGACCCTGCTGGTATTTAAAATACTGGTGGCATTGCTTCCAGAATCACAGCAACTCACAAGCCACCACTGTATGACAAACTGACAGATGAGTGTTGGTCCATAGATTCCAACCCAGGAAATCCTATGGGGGCAGTTCTACTCTGTCACCTAGGGTCAATGTGAGTCAGAATCAACTCAGTCCACACCAAAACAACAACAATCTTAATGGAAGCAGATCATGAGGCCTGTCTTCCAAGGCCCTTCTAAGTGGGTTCCAACTGCTAACTTTAAAGCTGTTTATACTACCTAGAGACCTTAGATGGAGGTTTTAAAACAAAAACAAAAACCCCTCTTATTGCCAGTCAATTCCAACTCATGTGTTACAGACTAGAACTGCCCCATTGGCTTTTCAAGAGTATTATCTTGAGCAAAATGGTGACTTTAGAACACAAAGCCAAGAGCTATAATGAAATATGCAAAGAATTGAAGTTAGAAAACTAAAACGAAAGAATACACTTAGCATTTCTCAAGCTGAAAGAACTGAAGGAAAAATTCAAGCCTCAAGTTGCAATACTAAAGAATTCTAAAGCCAAATATTGAATGACACAGGAATCATCAAAAGAACACGAAGGGAAAACACATAGTCACTGTATCATAAATAATTGCTCGATATCCAGTTATTTCAGGAGGTAGCATATAATCAAGAACTGTTAGTACTGAAGGAAGAAGACCAAGCTGCACTGAAGCCATTGACAAAAAAACAAGGCTCCAGAAATTGATAGAATACCAATTAAGATATTTCAATAAGCAGATACAGTGTTGGAAGAGCTCACTCATCTGATGTCAAGAAATTGTGAAGAAAGCTACCTGGCCAAGCAACTGGAAGAAATCCACATTTGTACTCATTATAAAGAAAAGTGATCCAAAATATTGTGGCAATTATCAAATAATATCATTACTATCACACCCAAGTAGAGATTTGCTGAAGATAATTCAAAAATGGTTGCAGTAAGTAGTACATGGATGGTCAACTACCTGAAATTCCAGCCAGATTCAGAAGAGGACAAGAGACACAGGATATCAGTGTGGCCATCAAAGATATTTTGGTTGAAAGTAGTGAATACCAGAAAAGTGTTTGTGTTTTATTGACAGTGTAAAGGCATTCAGCTGTGTGAATCATAAGAAATTATGGATAACATTACAAAAAATGGGAATTTCAGAACACTTAATTGTGCTCATTAGGAATCTGTACATAGGCTAAGAAGCAGTCATTAAAACAGAACAAGGGTGTACTAAATGGTTTTAAATCAGTAAAGGTGTGTGCCAGGGTTGCATCCTTTTACCGTACTTATTCATTCTGTATGCAGAACAAATCTGAGAATCTGGAATATATGAAAAAGAATGTGGCAAGAGAATCAGAGGAACACTCAACAGATATAACCTTGGGCTGAGCAAAGAGGACTTAAAATATTTACTAATGAGAATCAAAGATTACAGCCTTCATTAGGGATTGCACCTCAATGTAAAGAAAACAAAAATCCTCACAACTGGATCAATATATAATATCATGATAAATGGAGAAAAGATTGAAGTTGTCAAAGATTTCATTTTTCTTGGTTCCATAATCAACACTCATGGAAGCAGCAGTAAAGAAATCAAATGATGTATTATGTTAGGCAAATATGCTGCACAAGACCTCTTTAAAGTGTTCAAGAGCAAAGATGTCAATTTGAGGACTAAGGTGCACCTGACCCAGGCCATGGTATTTTCAATCACCTCATATGCATGTTGAAAGTTGGATAATGACTAATAAAGAACATAGAATAATTAATGCATTAGAGAAAAATATTAAAAGTACCATGGACTACTGGAAGAATAAACAAACCTATTTTGGGAAGAGGAATCCTGGTGTGGTGCTGTGGGTTAATGTGCTGGACTGTAAGGTTGGCTTGAACCACAAAGTTGGCAGTTCAAGCTCACCAGCCATTCCTTGGAAACCCTATACAGAGTCGCTATGAGTCAGAACTGACTCAACAGCACTTAACAACAACAACAACAACAACAACAATTTTGGGAAGAAGTGCACCCAGAAAGCTCTTTAGAAGCCATGATGGCAAGACTTTGCCTCTCATACTTCAGACATATTATCAGGAGGGACCAGACCCGAGATGGACATCATCCTTGGCATGGAGGGTCAGTGAAAAAGTAGACCCCCCAAAGGAGATGGACTGACCCAGTGGCAGTAGCAAAGTGTAATAATCATGAGGATGGTGCAGGACCAGGCAGTGTTTCATTCTGTTGTGCAGAGGGTTACTATGAGTAGGAACTGACTTGACAGCACCTAAAACAGCAACAATAACAACAAATACAAAACCAACAACCAACATTACTCTCAATAAAGAGAAACTTACCATTCCCATGACAAACAGGAACTAAACAAGAATGCTCTTTTTCACCAGGCCTATTCAATGTTGTGCTGAAAGTCTTAGCCAGAGATATAAGGCAAGAAAGGGAAATTAAAGAAATCCAAATTGGCAAAGAAGAAATAAAACTCTATTTGCAGATGATATAATCCTATACATAGAAAATCCCCAAGACTCAGCAAGAAAATTATTTGAACTCATTGAAAGATTCAGCAAAGTTTCAGGATACAAGAACAATACACAAAAATCAGGTGAATTCATTTATACTAATAAAGAGAACTCTGAAAAGGAAATCAGGAAAGCCATTACCTTTTTAATAGCCACCCAAGATGAAATACTTAGGAATCAATCTAGCCAGAGAAAAACAAAACAAAAACCTATACACAGAAAACTACAAAAGATTACTGCCAGAAACCAAAAGAGACCTACAAAATGGAAGAATATACCATGCTCATGGATAGATAGACTCAACATTATGACAATGTCAACACCACCCAAAGCAATTTATAGATATAATGCAATCCCAATCCCAATTCCAGCATAATTTTATTAAGAGATATGAAAACTAATCACTAACTTTAGATGGAAAAGGAAAGACACCAGATAAAGCAAAGCATTAATTAAAAAGAAGAACAAGGTAGGAGGTCTCTCACTTCCCAATTGTAAAACCTACTACACAGCCATAGTGGTCAAAACAGCCTTGTACTGACTGACATGGAGATGAATAGAACAGAATTGAGAATATAGATATTAAAAAATGCCAGGTTTACTGTTCAGAAAGAGACTTGAGGAACCCAAGACTATGGCCCTTAGTCACACTTCAAGTTGGAACTGAACTCACCCTCATGGCTCAGTTTCCAGGCAAGAAGTAGATAGGTATACAGGGAGATAACAACATTAGTGAGGCATGCACACTATGGAATGGTCAATTGTTCAGGAACAAAAGGGCAACATCTACCTAAAGACAAAACTCAGAACAGTTAGAAAAGATGGTTGAATGGAAATAAGAATCACAACGAGGAACTGGGCTAACTGATGTTACATGGAAGGGGTTGCAATCACTGAAATCAAATGAAATATATGATTTGTTGAAGGTAAAATTGATTATCTGCTCTGTAAACTCACATCAATTCACAATAAAAAGTTTAAAAAGAAAGGAAATGATGTATTGAATTGGGTGAATCTGTTGCAAAAGACCTCTTCTTTAAAGTGTCAAAAAGCAAAGATCATTTTGAGCATTGAGGTGTGTCTGACCCAAACCATCCTATTTTCAGTTACTTCACGTGAGTGTGAAAACTGGACTATGAATAATGAACACCAAAGAGAAATTGATGCATGTGAGTTATGGTTATGGAAAAAATATTGGAAGTATCCTCCACTGTCAGGAGAAAGAATAAATCTGTCTTGGAAGAAGTACAGCCAGAATGCTCTTAGAAGCAACAATGGCAAGATCTTGTCTCTTGTACTTGGACATGTTAATCAGAGAGACCGGTCCCTGAAGAAGACCATAATACTTGGTAGAGAGTCAGTGGAAAAGACTCATTGTTGCGGCCTCAGAAAATAAGACTAGGACCAGTGAACTCTGGTGGGAGTGGTTATCTCCAAGCTAGACTATAAGGGCATACATTGTCTGTGGGGAATTTAAAAACAACAATAAAACTGGTGAAAAATTCACCTGCTTTCATTTACATTCTACTTTGGAAATTCCAAATAACTTCAGCGATTCAACTATTCTTTCCTGCTGGAACAGACCGCTCCCACTGCCCCTCCACTGATTGCAAATGGGGAGAAATTACATGGAATTGAGTTTTCACTTTGGTGAAGAAAGGCCTTTCCCACAGACAATACTGAGTGTACTATTTTGGGGTTGATGAATTATCCATCACTGGCTATACAAATAGTATAAAAACGGACACTGGAAAACCACTCTATTGGCATATTATAAAGCAAAATCCACTGCGGTGGAGCCAGTTTCAACTCGTAGTGACCTTAAACCAAACCAAAACAAAAAAGCCCAATGCCATCGAGTTAGTTCTTCCTCGTGTTGTTATTCTTGAGCCTTGTTGAGTTGCTTCCAACTCAGCAATCCCATATAGGATTTCCAAGGAGCAGCTGATGGGTTTGAACTGTCTAATTTTAAGTTAGCAGTCCAGTGCTTATTCCACAGCACCACCAGGGCTCCTTAGTTACCCTACAGAACAGACTAGAATTGCCTTATAGAGTTCCCAAGACTATACGTCTTTATGGAAGCAAAGTGCCACATCTTTCTCCTGTAGATTGATTGGTGGGTTTGAACTGCCAAGCTTTCATTTAGCAGTTGAGTGCTTTAATTACTGCACTACCAGGATTCCTCACTATAAAACAGAATTCCTCACTATAAAACAGAATTTAACAGGGAATTACTTTAAATGACCTCAAAAGCATCATCCAATTTCAAGACTCTATACAAGCAATGGCAAGTGCATGATAAGAGACCTCTCTGTTCAATTTAGAAAAGGGTCTTTGAACAAAAAGAGGGCATTTGATGCCTCTTCCATTAGAATGGGCCAACTAGGGTCAACTACTTGAGCACTAATTCCCCAGGGACCTTGGAAATCAAACCACATGAGGGGTCTGGCACATAAGAGATGAAGTCTATGGTTATTGATGATCTGAAACATGGACCATATTGAGGAGGACCTTCAACGAGATGGATTAACACAGTGGTTGCAACAGTGGGCTCAAACTTAAGAGTTGTGAGGATGGTGCAAGATCAGGTAGTGTTCTGTTCTGTTGTGCATCGAGTCGCTGTGAGAAACATCAGCGAAGAAAAACAACAGGAACCAGTGGATGGGCTAATGGAGGCAGACTATATTTCAGAATCCAGACGATCATGTAGAAAACCCAAGTACTAACAAAGGGACCCTAAAGTGCATGTAACCTAGGGCTGAATTACTTAAGAACTCTGCCTAGGTCTCCCCTCACTAAGCTGTACCAATGAGCTAGTGGCCGAACAGTGTCTACCACAAAAGTGTTGACGTAAATATTAGTCACCATCATCTTCTTCCTTAAAGGATCCACCCTAGTGAGTCGTAAGCCTCTTTCTGTCCCCTCCCGGGCCACACACACACATCACTATGAGCGCTCCCTCTCGGGCCAAGTTCTTCCCCACTACATAAATTTCCTAGGGGATAAACATGGCCTGAGTGGACAAATCGAAAGAACACGCTTCTCTGATAGAATTGATTGAAATTGAGGTAAGGTTTCTGAGAACGGATGCTTGAGTCCCTGTTTTGTTTCTCATTACCAACCTCTTAAGGTTCTTTGATAGGCAGCAAGCTTCTCATCACTATTCAAGCACCTGTGCCATGACCTTTTCAGCAACCCTGGAAATGTGGAAGGTCTAACTTATTGCTCAGACATTTTCCAATTTGGGATTGATCTGATACAAAGTGCTCTTGCAAACAAGTGCCCTAAATGCATCCATTCCCAAAGTCTCTTATCCAAGTGGGGACTTAAGTAGAATGGGGGTGGGGGTGGGGGCAGATGGAGTGATCTGGCATCTAGTACAACAAGGCAACATGACAGACATTGGGGAAGATGGAGCCACGAGCTGGCATCAGATGTCTTTGAAACCACAGTTTTAGCCAAGAGGGATGGATGTGAATGCCAGTAGCAAGGGTGGCATGGCATCCAATAGGTGAGAGCTTCTCTTCTTCTTATTGTTGTTGTTAAGTGCTGTTGAATCAGTTCCAACTCATAGCCACCCAGTATAGCTTACCTTGCAGTTCAAACCAACCTTGCAGTCCAGTGCTTATCCTACAGCACCACCACCAGGACTCCTCTCTTGCTATTACCAAAAAACAAACCTATGCCATCAAGGCAGTTCCGATTCACTGAGACCTTGTAGAGGGTTTCTGAGGCTGTAAATCTTTACAGGAGCAGAAAGCCTCACCCTTCTCCCAAAGAGCGGCTAGTGAATTTGAACTGCCAAGTTTCCAGTGCTTATCCAGCAATGCTACCAGAGCGCCCTCCTCTCTTGTTAATTGGCACCCAATTAAAAACATAAAGTCCAAATCAGTCTTTTTATTTCATAGAACACCATGTCTGCACAAAATGGTATCCAGGGGGCTGAGGAGTAAGATTAATTATTTTCTTTTCCTGCCAAGAGACTGTCCTTGGGCATTTGCAGAGGTGGATTGGAAAAGCACTGTGATCTCATCCTGTCTACTTCACACAGGTGAAGTGAGTGTTGCCAGAGGCCCCGTACTCAGACTTTCCAGGGACTGCAGAGTCTGGAGAGGTAAGGTTTCTGAGAATGGATACTTAAGTCCCTGTCTTGTTTCTCATTATCAACCTCTTAAGTTTCAAAAGATAAAAATGAAACTTCAAATTACACTTGCAAATTCCAGGACTTCAAAGCACAAAACCATCAACCTTGGACACTGTGGGCAAGATCCGATTCCATCTTCACCATATGGTGTAAGGTGATATCTTATGGTCTCCATTTTACAGACAAGTGAACTGTAGGCTGACTTTGGCCAGGGAAGTGGTAGAGTTTGTGGTTCCCTTGTTGTTGTTGTTAAGTGCCATCGAGTTGGTTCTGATTCACAGTGACCCTGTATAGAGTTTCCAAGGAGCAGCTGGTAAGCTGGAACCTCTGACTCTACAGTTCAAACTGACCTTGCAGCAATTAAGAGCATAGCTCTCCATGTTATTAAGAACTAGACTCAAATTTTAGGTCTACTGCTTTTCAGTCAGGTGACTATGAGCAAGTACTTCATCTAAGGTTCTCCCATTTGAAAAAGACTTTGTTTTAGTTCTTAGGACTAAACGTGGTTCCACGTTCTCACTTCTGAGAATCTCACTGCTTCTTCTCTTGGGGTCTGTCAGCCTCTCTTCTTGCCTCTTGCATTAGAAGTTGCCAGTCAATTCTCCTTCCTCATTCTTCCCTTGTTTCTATTTAGTCACTTCTCCTTGGCAGTCTCAGTCACTGCTGCAGAAGAAAGAGGCATGGAGACTTCCATTGTTGTTGTTGTGATGTGCCGTGGAGTCAATTCCAACTCACAGAGACCCTGTACAGGGTTTCTGAGGCTGTAAATCTTTATGGGAGCAGAAAGCCTCATCTTTCTCCCGCAGAACAGCTGGTAGTTTCGAACTTCTGACCCTGAGGTTCACAGCCCGATTCGTAACCACTACGCTACCAGAGCTCCTTGGAGACTTTCATACTGGCTATTAAATTTTCTACAGCACATCACTAGTGCTCACATTTCATCACACAGAACACCATATTTAACTTCAAGATAGCACGCATGCTTTGAGGAAAGATGCATCACATAAGGAAAGTATCAGAATTCCCTTCTAGAGCCTGGTTATACACATCTGAGTCTTCAAATCTCCCCTGCCAAAAGACTTCCAAAACTGTATTTTGCACCCATGACAAATCTTAACAACTGGTCGTGTTTCCTTCTTTGCTTTGGCTGCTAGGAAACTCAAAGCCAGGTTTATTGCCCATCGCTAACAATTTTATAGAACTTTATGACATGGAGATTATGCATTCATCTTATGAATTAAATTTAATTATATTCAACTTCCCTTATTTTTCATTTGTGCAGTTCCTCTTTCAATTGAAAAAAATATTATGTGCAAACCTGTGTAGAAATTTCGAAGGCTGTGGCATTGTAGGATCACAAGGCTAGCAGTTCAAACCCACCAGCTACTCCTTGGAAACCCTATACAGCATCCCTCTGAATTGGAACCAACTAGATGGTACTGAACAACAACAAAATATGACAGTGTGTTAGCCATGTATACGTTGTTGTTCAGTGCCATCAAATCGATTCCAACTCTT
>NW_006408519.1:31513962-31515914 GCF_000296735.1 Chrysochloris asiatica
GAGGCCAGGATGGCTAAGCTTCGTCTCTCATACTTTGGGCATATTGTCAGGAGGGAACAGTTGCTGGAGCAGGACATCATGTTTGGTAAGGACATCATGTTTGGCCAAGCAGCAGCATCGATGGACTCAAGTGTGACAACAGTAGTGAAGTTGGCCCAGGATCAGACATTGTTTCATTCTGCTGTGCATAAGGTCGCTATGAGTCGGTGCTGAGTCCATGGCACCTAACAACAACAACAAGAAGGAAGGAAAAAGAAGTCCCTGGGTGACACAGTTAAGCACTAAACTATTAGCTGCAAGGTTGGCAATGTGAACTTGTGCCTCTGAAGTGCCTATGAAGACAGGCGTGGTGGTCTACTTCCTAAAGTTCTTTTTTAAAACCTATGGAGCACAGTTCTACTCCGCACACCTGGGGTTGCCATAATCTGGAATTGACTTGATGGCAACCGACAAGAAGGATAGGAAAATCAAAGGAGGACTGATCTTGGATTATAGAAAGAACTCTTCATCCATACGAAATTGAGGTGGAAAAAGAGACAGGGTGGGGCAGTGGATGATAGGTGAAAGCATGGAGATATGACTCAAGGGGGTAGAGAGTTGAGAGAGAACTGATCCACAGATCTGGATATTAACCAGTCACCTGCAATTCCTCCATCAAGTTTGTCTACCCCCATTCTTTCCCTTTTGAGTTGAAAGTAGACAAGTTAGGAAGTTAAATGTGCTTATCCCAAACAAAGGTCTGGTACCATAAGCCTTGATCTTAAACCCACATAGACCCAGACTGGGGAACAATTCAGTCAATGGTCTAAGGTGCTTTCCAGCATCCTTGCCCTCTGAGCTGCAAAGAAACAATCAGAGAAATTTAACTCGTGTCTTAGTGGCTCATTATAGTTCCTTATTATACATTTCTCAGGACATTATTCAGATTTTAGTCTAAGACCTATTTGTTTTTGCAGTCTGTCTAATCCTCTTGCTCAGCACACCAGAGCTCCTCCCTCACACATTTGGTTCACATCTCCCACAAGTCTGAACAGGACCCTGGAAAACTACTTTTGACTTTACAACCCACCATCCCACGCCCTAGAAGGAGGGCTGTGTCTGTACATAATTGAATCTAGTAACAAGGAAATATGCCTGGAGCCTGCTCAGCCCAAGCCCTGAGTGGAGGTTGACACAAGTTAGCCTGAGTGTGTAGAACGTATGAATAAGCAGAAGAAAGGAAGCCCTGAGGAGTACTCAGACATTATGAAGAGATTGTTGTTAGTTGCCATCAAGTTGATTCTGACTCATAGCAACCCCATGTGTTGCACAGTAGAACAGTGCTCCATAGGGTTTTATTAACTGAAAGAAACCATTATGGTGCAATGATTAAACTGCTCAAATGGTTGGAGGTTCAAACCCACCAGCAACTCCACAGGAGATAAAACCTGTCAATACACTTCCATAAAGATTGTTGTTGTTGTTGTTGTTGTTGTTGTTGTTAGGTGCCATCGAGTCGGTACCAACTTATAGCAACCTTATGCACAACAGAATGAAACACTGCCCGATCCTGGGCAACCTCACAATTGTTGCCAACCTTGATCTCATTGATGCTGCCACTTTGCCAATCCATCTCCTTGGGGGGTCTTCCTCTTTTTCTATGACCCTCCACCTTACTAAACACGATACCCTTCTTCAGTGATTGGTACATCCTGACAATATGTCCAAAGTATAAGAGACGAAGTTTGGCCATCCTGGCCTCCAAGGAGCACTCTGGCTGCACTTCTTCCAACACAGATCTATTAGTTCTTTTGGCAGCCCACAGCACTTTCAATATTCTCCCCCAACACCATAACTCAAAAGCATCAATTCCTCTACAGTCTTCCTAATACACTGTCCAGTTTTTGCATGCATATGATGTTACTGAAATACCATGGCTTGGGTCAGATGCACCTTAGTCCTCAAGCTGACAT
>NW_006408519.1:31518628-31523734 GCF_000296735.1 Chrysochloris asiatica
TTAATTTTAAACCATTCAGTGTTCCCATGTTCTGTTTATACAACTGCCTCTTGGTCCTTGTACAGATTCCTCACGAGCACAATTAAATGTTCCAGAATACTCATACTTCGCGATGTTGTCCATAGCTTATCATGATCCGCACAATCAAAAGCATTTGCATAGTCAATAAAGCACAGGTAAACATCTTTCTGATATTCTTTGCTTTCAGTCAAGATCCATCGGACATCAGCAATGATATCCCTCGTTCCACGGCCTCTTCTGAATCCGGCTTGAACCTCTGAAAGTTCTCTGTCAATGTATGGTTGCAGCCATTTCAGTATTATCTTTAATAAAACTTTATTCACATGGGATATCAAAGATATTGTCCAATGATTTCTACATTCCATTGGGTCACCTCTCTTTGGAGTGGGCACACATAAAGATCTCTTCCAATCAGTCGGTCAGATAGTTGTCTTCCAGATTTCTTGGCATAGATGAGTGAGTGCCTCCAGTGCCACCTCACTTTCTTGAAAGATTTCAATTTTTATCCCATCAGTTACTGGATATGTATATAGGAGTTATTTGAGTGTTGTTTTTTTTTTTAGAAGGAAGTTTCCCAAATGAGAAAAAGCAGCCCCTCCCTGCCACCCAGTGTCCAGACCTTTAATCCAGCCTGTCCCAGCAGTCCCCTCTCTGAGATCCTGCAGGATGTCTGCGACTGGTTGAACCTGTTCTCCATCTCTTCTGTGGGGTTGTGGCTCCTGGGTGTGTCAGCCTTATAGCCTTACAGGCTAACAACCTGAAGGACAGATTACCATTTACAAATGGGGCTGGTCCTAGAACACCAACTCTGCCCTCTGTAGAGTGATATGCGCCCGAGCTTTGAAAACGGGTTACTCAGAGCTTTGGGCATTGTGTGCAGAGGTGGGAGGGGCTGTAGGAATGTTTCCATGTGGTATTCTCATCTAACAAGCACACAACATTGTTTTCACGCCAATGGTTTCCTAACAGAAAGGTGGTTTGGCTACATATGGTGGGGTGAAGAAACTTCTAGACCTGTTCAGTGACTAATTCAGGGATACCCAGCAAAGAAAGAACCGAGCTGTGATTTAAAGCCCCTGACTCTGTGCCCTGTCCCAGTGCTAATCATTTTTCTGAAATCATTTTTCACTAACCTGAAAGGTTAGTGGTTCAAACTCACCCAGCTGCTCTTTCAGAGAAAGACTTGGTGATCTGCTTTCAAATATACCATAGCCTAGGAAACCCATAAGGCAGTTCCACTCTGTCACACGGGGTCACTATGAGTCAAAAATTGTCTGGGTGGCACCTAACAGTAACAGAGAAGTACAGGGTGCTTCTAACAGAACAAGACCTACCTCACTCCCCTTCCATGGGAATTATATGAAAAACTCATGTCAACAACTTTTTTCCCCAGATTGTACCTTTTAGAAACACTCAAAATTCTGGTCTATAGACTATTCCTATCTATGTCTTCTCACCCACGCTGAAGAAGTCAAATTCATGTTTGCCTGTTGTCATCTCTGCCTCCAAATTGGGGTTACTGCTTGGGAAAATGACTATTATGTGTCCACAGAGAGACTTGTATCTTGGGATGGTCTTGAACATTGGTATAATGTGTTCACAGAGAGACTTGTATCTCGGGATGGTCTTGAACCCTCACCTGGGAGGTTAACACAGTCATTTCATTCTAGGCATCCTCCTTTGCCCAGCCTCAGCCCACTGCTGCCATGTGCCCCACTGCTCTGCCCACACGATGCTTCTGCCACCTGGGCCAGGCATATTTCTTCTTACTGTGCACCTGTCCTATCTTGGCATGGTCGTTTCATGGCTTTGAAAATGCCTTTCCTCACTCTTCTCTTCTTGTTCATCCAACACTTCAGATTATCAGTCACTTCTAGGGCACCCACTTGGTGTCAGATTGCTGTCCTAAGCCTTTATGAATATTACCTCACTCTCACAAGACCCTTAATTTGCTTACTCATTAACACACAGTTATGAAGTACCTACTATGTTCCTGTTTGGAATGTCTTGGTGTGGTGCTGTAGGATAAGCACTGGACTGCTAACTACAAGGTTGGCAGTTCAAACCCAGCAGCCGTTCCTTGGAAGCCCTATACAGGGGTTGCTATAAGTCAGAACTGACTCAATGGCACTTAACAACAATAACTATGTGCCTGATGGTACAGTGGTTAAGCACTTGACTGTTAACCAAAAGGTTGGTGGTTTAAACCCACCCAGAGGCTCTGCAGGAGACAAGACCTGGCAATCTGTTCTCATGAAGATTACAGGGTAAGAAACCTTAAGACGTAGCTCGACTCGATTACAGGAGTTCACTATGAGTCAAACTTGACTTGATGGCCCCCAACAACAATATTATCACTGCTGCTGCTTAGACGGTCCGTATACCACTCTCTTCTAACTAAAGTCCCAGGACAAAGTGTTTGATAGATGGAGCAAAGTCATGCAATTGAACACTAGCTAAGCCAGGATGGGGCACAACTCAAAATGAAGAGAAACAGCTGTATAGCATGTTTGGTAAGGTGGAGGGTCAGAGGAAAAGAGGAAGACCGCCAGCGAGATGGATTGGCAAAGTGGCAGCATCAATGGGCTCAAGCGTGGCAACAATTGTGAGGTTGGCCCAGGATCGGGCAGTGTTTCATTCTGTTGTGCATATAGGGTCACTATGAGTCAGTACTGACTCGATGGCACCTAACAACAACAACAAACCAGGATGCAGAGGGAGTAGAGGAATTTAGTATCTTTGGCTCCTTTTGTGGGAGTTGGCCAGTTCTTTCTATCCAGTGGAGGAGTCACTAGTGGGAGATCAGATGTTAATAAAAAGGAAGTGATGTCCGGTATAAGGCAGCAAAACAAACAAACAAAGGACAATTATTATAAGGAAGTAAGATGTCAGCAGTAGGCAGTAAAGACAGGAACCGATTCCAAAGACAGAGAAGACTCAGAACAGGTATGAAATGAGAAAAGTTCAGGGTTGCTGAGGGCATGAAAAAGAGCTCAGGGTCATCAGAAAAGGAAATATTGAACCCCTGAGAATGTGGCCCTTTGTCACCCTTCAGGTCAAACAACAGACAGGTCTATAAGGGGGACAACAGTGCTTGGGAGGGACTCACTTCTCAGAACAATCAACCGTAAGGTGAAAAGGGCATCACTTGCCCAAGGGCAGAGTTCAGAAGGCAGGAAGAGTTCAGAAAGAAGGAGAGAGAGATTGGAAGGGAGACACTGGGAGGAAGTGGGGTGAGGTATGGTACACTGTGGAATTTTTAAATAAATATTTTTCTAAAAAAGAAAGAAGGAGAAATTGAAAGAGGAAGGTAGTTATGTTGGAGCCAAATTGCAGACAGAGAGCCTTGAAAACGTCTCTATAAAAAATGGAGACCTTCTCCTACAGGCCAGTCGCAGGCTTGGAGGTGTTTTGAGAGAGAACATTAAACAGACATGGTATTTGTCACCTGTTTTCTCCACCTGGCTGAGCTCTAACCGTAGTAGTGAAAACCCCAGAGCACTTACAAGGAAGGAAGCATGTGAGACTGGATCCCAACTCAGCCTGAGCAGAAGGCTCCCTGCATGAGCCCAACAGCCAACCCCAGAACTCAGAGCAGGAACTGAGCTAATGAGATCCGCTCCACCAAGAAGCAACGCTTTTAAATTGCTGCATTTGCCACTGGACTCACGCTTCTTTCTTAGTTAGCAGGCAAGGAAACCCGGTAGCTGCCCAGGTCTTCTCTGGGATGGAATCTGAGGTGCTATCCTGGCCACCCCACCCACCCCCAGCATCCATTGTCATTTCATAAAAACACCTCTCCAATTTTAATTTGAAGCTCTCTGGGCCCCACTGTTATCAGATTCTAAGTTACTGGGTTTTTAAAGACACTGACTCTACTCAAGGAACCCTGGTGACACTCTGGGTTAAGCATTGGGCGGCTAATGGAAAGGTCGGCAGCTCTGACCCACACCAGCTGCTCTCACAGGAAAGATGAGGCTGTCTGGTGCAGTAAAGATTTATAGTCTTGCAAACTTTTGGAGGAGCAGTTCTGTTGTGAAATACCATGGAGTCAGTTCCAATTCATAGAGACCCTGGTATAGGGTTTCTAAGGAGCAGGTTTAAACCACCGACCTTGCAGTTAGCAGTCCAATACTTACTATCTTAAAGTGTCCCTATGACTCAGAGTTGACTCTATGGCAGTGGGTTTGGGGTTGACTCTCTATTCTGGGGGGTCCATGTATGGTGCTATAGAATAAACACAGGACAGTTAACTGCAAGGTTTATGGTTCAAACCCACTAGCCACTCCTCAGAAACCCTATGCAAGGTCACAATGAGTTGGACCACACTCAATAGCACTTAACAACTCTGCTCTGGCCCCCTCTCTGGTAGCCTAGTGGTTATGAATTGGGCTGCTAACTTCAAGGTCAGCAGTTCAAAACTATCAGCTGTTCTGTGGAAGAAAGATGAGGCTTTCTGCTCCTGTAAAGATTTATAGCCTCGTTAACCTTGTACAGGGTTGCTCTGAGTTGGAAGTGACTCCATGGCACACCACCTGGCCCCTCTAGATGAGTATGGACTGCCCAGCTTGCCACAGTCCCACCCAGCTGCTTCCTTCCCGACACCTGCAGACCTATGACTCACTGTGATTGTCTCAGATTCCACAAGACACTCAGATGTGGCTGAGCACTGCCTTGTGGGATTCTGTCCCAGTTGAAGAGATCGGCCCTTGGAGCTAGATATACACAAGCTCAAAGTCCCTGGGGTCCATCTAGTTTGGGTGCTGAGACTGTACACAGCAGAATGTACACCAATTCTACAATTTGATTCGTGGTATTGATGACATTCTTTCAGTTGTGTAAGGTTCTCACTCTTCTTTCTGAGCAGTTCCGAATCCATTAACATAAACTCACGGCCCCCTAAGTTTCCTCCCTAATCATTTGAGTTTTGGTCATCTACAACGGTGCTTATCCTACAACAAGGATAAGCACTGGACTACTAACCACCAACGGAATGCGGAAATCATCGGACAATCTCTTTGATATCTCAAGCGAGCAAAGTTTTGCTAAAGGTAATACAGAAACGGCTGCAATCATACATTGACA
>NW_006408519.1:31524799-31533699 GCF_000296735.1 Chrysochloris asiatica
CAGGTGGCATCATTGATGGACTCAAGTGTGGCAGCGGTAGTGAGGTTGGCCCAGGATCGAACATTGTTTCATTCTGCTGTGAATGGGGTCGCTATGAGTCGGTTCCGACTCAATGGCACCTGACAACAACAACAATTAACCACAAAGTCAGCAGTTCAAATCCACCCATCACTTCTTGGAAACCTTAATGGAGTGCTCATGAGGAACCTGTACATAGACCACGAGGCAGTCATTTGAACAGAACAAGGAGATATTGAATCAGAAAATGTGTGCACCAGGGTTGTATCCTTTCACCATACTTATTCTGTCTGTATGCTGAGCAAATAATGTGAGAAACAGGATTGAATGAAGAATGGGCATCAGGATTGGAGAAAGACTTATTAACAACCTGCGATCTGAAGATGATACAACCTTGCTTGCTGAAATCAAAGAGGACTTAAAATACTTACTGATGAAAATCAAAGACCATTGTCTTAATTGTCTGGATTGCACCTTAATGTAAAGAAAGCAAAAGTCCTCACAACCAGATCAGTAAATACATCTTGATAAATGGAGAAAAGATCAGCATTATCAAAGACTTCATTTTGCTTAGCTCCACTATCAACACTCATGGAAGCTGCAGTCAAGAAATCAAACCATGTATTGCATTAAGCAATTTGGCTGCACAATACCTATTTGAAGTGCTCAAGAGCAAAGATGTCAGTATGAGGACTAAGGTGCACCTGACCCAAGCTTTGGTATTTTTAGGAGCCTCATATGCATGTGAAGTTGGACTGTGAGTAAGGAAGACCTTAGAAGCATTGATGTATTTGAGTTATGGTATTGGAGAAGAATTTAAAAGTACCATGGACTGACTGCCAGAAGAACAAATGAATCTTTCTGGGAAGAAGTAGAGTCAGAAAGCTCCTTAGACACCAGGATGGCAAGACTTCATGTCTCATACTTCAGACATTTATCAGGAGGGACCTTCCTGGAGAAGGACATCATGCTTGGAAAAGTGAGGGGCCAGTGGAAAAAGAGGGAGACACCAACGAGATGAATTCCACTGTGGCATCAGCAACGGGCTCCAGTTTAACAACAATTGTGAGGTTGGTGCAGGAGCAGGTAGTAGTGTTTTGTTATGTTGTGCATAGGGTCAGGGTCACTGTGAGTCGGAGCTGATTCAACAGCACCTAACAACAACAACAACAACATGAGTCAGAACCGACTGGACGACACTTGATTCCATATTGTTGTTGTTAAGTACCATTGAATCTGTTCCAACTCAGAGTGACCCTGTATAGAGTTTCCAAGGAATGGTTGGTGGGTTTGAATCACCAAACTTGTGGTTGCAGCCCAGTGCTTATCTTATAGCACAATGCTCACAGTAGACATTCTTTACTAGTTAAGCTAAGCTATTATTTAGTTTTAAGAAGACTTGGGGGATATTTTTGGCTTAATGTTTAAAAATTATCTTAGGGTAATAATTTTGGGGGTTCATCCAGCCACCATGGCTCTTGAAATTCTAGATATTTTTGACAATTTTAAATTCTGTTCTGCATTTTTCCCTTTTGATCAGGATTATCTATAGATTCTTAGAGAAAAACATTCTACAATGGTGGCCAGGCACCACCAGTTCTTCTGGTCCCATGGCAAAGGAGGCCGTTTGTTGTTCGTGGGGAATTATAAATAACCACACAGGGATGTCCTTTTTCTATTCCCAACTCTCCTTTCTTAGTTACTCCAAGTGAACAGAGACCTGCTGTGCCTTGGACGGGCTTGCAAGCTTTTTCATCTCCTTGTTGTTGTTGTTGCTAAGTGCCATAGAGTCAGTTCCAACTCATAGCAACCCTATCATAGGGTTTCCAAGGAGTGGCTGGCGGATTTTAACCTCCAACCTTGAGGTTAGCAGTCCAGTGCTTATCCTATAGTGCCACACCAGGACTTAGAGTTCACCTAAGGATCCCTAATAATGTGGTAGGTTAAGTGTTAGGCTACTAACCACAAGGTCGTCAGCTCAAACCCACCAGCCACTCCAAGGGCCAGAGGTGATCTTGACTGCTCCCATAAAGATTTACAGTCTCAGAAATCTTATGGCGTAAATCTTATGGCATAGATCCTTCAGGATCAATGTGAGTCCGACTCAACTAGATAGCAATGGGTTTTATGGTCCATCTTGTAACAAATACACTAGTAATGTTCTTTGGATTGGGAGCAAAGGGTAAGAGCATGAGAGAAGTAACATGGTGCCCGTGCCCTCTATTGGTTGGTTTAATCCTACACCAAAAGAGTACAGACCTCTGGAGCCACAGTGCCTGGGCTGGAACCCTAGCTCTGCCAGTCATTGTTGAAAGCTGTGGGTCAAGTTATTTCATTTTCCTGAGCCTCAGTTTCCTTACCTATAAAAAGCACCATATTCTCCTCATCTGTGAAATGTAATAAGTTCTCATGCACAGGATCATTGTGAGAATTAGTTAGTAAACTAAGTTAACATTTATTAGGTACTTACTATTTGTAAGGCACTGTTCTAAGTTATGTATTGGAGTCCTGGTGTGGTGCTGTAGGATTAGCACTGGATTGTAAACTACAAGGTCGGCAGTTCAAACCCACCAGGTGCTCCTCAGAATCCTTATACAGGGTCACTGTGAGCTAAAGCCGACTCAACGGTACTTCACAACAAGTTATGTATTGGAGTCCTGGTGTGGCACTGTAGGGTAAGCACTGGACTGTGAACCATAAGGTCAGTGGTTCAAACCCACCAGCCACTCTTCAGAAACTCCATATAGGGTGGTCACTTTGGGTTGGAACTAACTTGATAGCACTTAATAACAAGATATGTGTTATGTAAGTAATATTTATATTCAAATGTAAATTGTATATAAGTTTATAAAACCATAATTATAGAAATATCTTCATATGTAAATGCAATCTTGTTATTGAGTGCTGTCAAGTCAGTGCTAGGTGTCCAGGTAAATGTATAGGGTAATGTTTATATAAAGGAGTCCTGGTGTGGCACTGTAGGGTAAGCACTGGACTGCTAACCCCTAGGCTGGCGGTTCAAACCCACAAGACGTTCCTTAGAAACCCTCTCCAGGGTTGCTATGAGTCAGAACTGACTCAATGTCACGTAAAAATAAATTTATAGAAATGTCAGTTTTCATGCTAAATTTATATGTTCTACATATATTCTTGCAAAGTACAAGTGTATAAAGCAAACCTGACTCCATTATAAAAGTGCGTTTTTAGTAATTTGGTAGTAAACTGCTTCAAAAGCAATCGGACAATGACAAATACATATGGTTTTCCCCCTCACTAATTGCAATTTCCCAAAACACACATACTTGTAATGAGAGTTTAAATTGCTACAAGTTTTTTAAAAATTTATTTTTTAGAAAATGCCAGTCGTATGCACATCAGTTAACCATGTTGGGAATTGCTGAGCGGAGTGATACCAAGCCTAACATGGCTATCACCTCTTTACCAAGCCAGAGAGTTCGAGCTGTCGAACGACTTGGAATACTCTGGTCAGGGAGCATACTGCTTGCCAGGACAAGTGTTCAGAGAACTGGTAAGAAGCTTCCTGCTTCTTCCTCTGCTACATGAGCATTAGCACAGGCTGGCGTGTCCCTGGTAATCGCGGCTGCCATCTTGGAGAGATGAGATCAGTTAACAGTGGGGGTGTGAGAGAGTTAGGTGCTGCCGGCAATCACAGCTTCAGAGAATGTTTTGGATTGAGGTAGTAGGGTCAGAAAAACACCCCAAGGCCATCATTTCCAGCATGCTGGCAGCATCTCAGAATGGCCCTGAGAGGTGGGATGGAGTTTGGGGGAAGCTTCACCAAGGGAAGCAGAGGGCTGATGCAACTCTACACATCCATCTCTTGAGATTAGGCTAGGGGTGAATCATCTCTATGTTAGAGCAATCTAGAAGAGCCAACCTCAGAATTGCTCAGTTCTCATCAGCATTTTGCCAGTTTGGACAGAATCTAGGTTCCCTTCTTGCCAGATCTAAACTTTCAGGAAACTAACATTTCTACTTCGGAAGGGATTTGAAGCAGCTGGATCTCATAAACCGTGTTTCTCACCCAACAGACTCAATCTCCTTCCCAGTCAACCCAGAAACATGGAATTCCACTAAGGACTTTCCCCATTCTTCAAGCCGTTGGGGTTTCTTGTCTTTCCTTCATACTCACAGTTTTCTACCTTTCTCCATAACGTCATTATGAGTTGAAGCCAACTCAACGGCACCTAACAACTGCTACCACTACACAGATTATCAGTACTATAACAGTGTGCTGAGAATCTAAGAGAGAACTCATCCACAGTTTAGGGTTCTAGGTTGGTTGGAACTACAAGGTTGGCAGTTCAATCTCGCCAGCTATTCCTCAGAAATCCCATACTTTTCTGTGGCTCAGGGCTGGGCAATGTTTCATTCTATTGTCGCTATGATTCAGAACTAACTAAATGATGCCTAACAATATTATATTATTTATATAAAAACCAAAATCCAAGCCCAGTACTATCAAGTTGGCTCTGATTCATAGTGACCCATTATTGGGTTTCCGAGGCTACAAATCATTAAGGTAGCAGAAAGCCTCATCTTTCTACTGAGGAACAGCTGGTAAGTTTGAGCCACTGACCTTGTGGTTAGCAGTCCAGAGCCTATCCTATACTGTCACCAGAGCTTCTTATTTAGGTTGTTAAATGCCATCGAGTCAGTTCCGACTCATAGCAACCTGTGTAGGTTTCTGAGGAGTGGCTGGTGGGTTTGAACCACCGACCAAGTGGTTCAAACAGATCTTGCGGTCTAGTGCTTATCCTACAGTGCCATACCAGCACTATGTTTTTTAAGTTGTTAACTGCACAATTCTGAGATTGTTTCTCCTGGACTGTTCTAGCCATAGAGATAATTTACCCCAAATCAAATCTCAACAGACATATCTGTGGAATGGGTATAGGGTTTCCAAGAAGTGGTTGGTGAGTTTGAACCACTGACCTTGTGCTTATTCAACAGGGCCACATATATAAATTCTGAAACTCAGTGTCAGCATTCAGCTGAACTCCCCCATTACGTCCTACTCAAATGCCACTTGTTCTCTATGAAGATGTGCCCAGACCTCCCCCGAGATATTCTCTGTGTGTGCTTGTTGCACCTTGAAACAAGTACCACATTTTAAAGTATTTGCCTGTGCTTCTCTTTTCCCCATTGAATGAATGAATTTCTGGTTACGATTGGATCACAGTAATCAGAATGTCTTTAATGCCTAGTCTAGTCCCTGGCATTTTCAGGGCTCTCAATAAGTGGTTATGTTATAAAAATGTTAAACAAATATATGTTGAATGAACGAAGAAGGGACAAATTAATACATGAGCACAACCTGCTGGTGGCCAGGAGGCAGGCTTGCAGAATGTGCCCTGTGGTTGTTTAAATGATTATATATTCCTGAGTGTTTTGTGTACATTCCCCCCCAAAAAAACAACAACAAAAACAGGGAACAAAAGCAAATACTATTGAATAGTGATGCACAGAAGGGATTGTAATCATTGCAATGAAATGATGAGTGTAAAACTGATGTTCTCCCATGTAAACTCCCAATGAATTCATAATAAAAACTTGAAAATATATATATATATATATGAGCACAATCTGGGGACACAGTGGATCCATCCCATCCTAACATTTGCAGAGGTAGGGCAAGAGTACAAAGGGAGACCCACATAACATTCACCTAAATAATTTAAGAGACAAAACAAGCTAAGTTACAAACTATTAAATAAAATGTTTTCTCCTTCTACATTCACCAATATAGTAAAAACAAAATGAAACAAAACAAAAAAATGACAAATAGTGCTACAAAGTACGAAGTTTCATTTGGAGGTGCCACTAGTATTGTTAACTTGACCTGAATTTGGACTTTGGGTCTCCTAAACTGTGAGAAAATAAACTTTTGTTTGTTAAAACCAAAATAACACTCATTTTGTTGAGAACCCTTATCTCCTCTACTCTGCAGCTATGATCTTGCCCCTTACTACTTATTTTGGTTTTCAAACTCAGAGAACATTGAAAAAGAACATGATTTACATTCCTCAAAGATACCAAACCTGCTATTTTTGACATGGTGTAAGTTGAAGAGCACAGACTATTTCAGGGAAGGGTTAAGAAGTGGAAACACCACCTTCAGAAGTTTTTAGACCTAAATGAAAGAAATGTCAAAAAATAGCTTTATATTTTGATATTTTATTTTAATAAAGATTTCCATGATATAGCAATTTTTCCCTGACTTACCTACGTAAACTGGACCATAAGAACCTAGGGGGAAAGAGCAGTAGAGAAGTGGGAAAAAAAGAATAAACATAAAGATCAGAATTTGTTTTTAATTTACCAAAGTGATGGTTGTACCTAGCTGTGATTATACTAAAAACCATTGACTTGTATACTTAAATGGGTGAATTGTATGACATGTGAATTATTTCTTAATAGATCTGTTAAAAGAAACAAAGACTCAAGCATCATTCTGAATAAGCCTCTATCGACCAAAGATGAGACATTTAAACATAGCAAATATGTTTCAATCAAAGAGTTCACAGTGATGCTAGCAGATAAATAACCTAGCAAACAGAGAACAAGGAAGACCAAAGAAGAACTGATGCATTTGAGTTACGATGTTGGAGAAGAATATCAGAAGCACCATGGACTGCCAAATATTTCCAAACTATCCAGCTGGTTTCCTTGTATCCTTTTAAGATAAGTAAGAGGTTACCTTAAGAAGATGAAAGGAAACCACCTGAATATTTTGAAAATTTGTAAATATAGGGAAAGAAATAAGCATTTATACTAATTTCCAGGACTACCTAGACTTCAGGGTAACCATATTGTAAATGAAGGGCTGTTTCTTTTTACAGGCATATTTCAGTCATTAAATGAAGAAATAATGACAGAAACAGAACATCACCATTTTTCAACTCCTGGTGATTGGATTGCAAAGGTTGGAAACAAAGAGGAAGGATCAGTAATTGGAAAATGTGGCCTTGGTGATATAAATGATCATGGAGATCACAATACAATTTTTTTTAATATAAGTTTTATTGTGAAGTTTACATGGAAGAATATCAGTTTTACATTCATCATATCGTATTTCATTTCATTGCAATGATTACAATCCCCTCCATGCATCATCAAATAACCAAAGGGTACACTTCACAGGCCCATCCCCGGGCTGTCAGCACACAACCCCTCTCCCTCCCTGACTTCAGTGTCCCCAGCTGCTCCATCTGTCCACATCATCTTCTCTGTCTCCATCCCTGACATCTCTGCCTCTCTGGGTAGGGTCTCCCGCTTTCCACTCTTCTCACTTGATGGTCCCAGGAACCGTCACTCCTGGGCTACAAAATCAATCTCTCCCCTCCTTTTGTCAAAAAACATCTATCTCTACATTTCTGACCCTCACAGTCAGTCCTGATGGCAATTTTTCACTATTGTACCACAAGAGTCTTATCCCCATTTCCTTTTGCCAGCCAGGTCCCAAAAGATTGGAAATCATCCAATGGAGATTCTACCTTCCCCCACTCTGACTGGAACTAGGCTCCCTCTTGAAAGCTTGTAAGCCAGTCACTTCTTGCCTTTACAGGACCCTCCACTTTGGGTAGCCAATGTTTAAGTTGCCCATCCCTGTCAACCCTGTGTACCAAGGGGGTGGGAGTGATCCTCGCTACAAAGAGTTGTTCCCTGTTTTGAGCTATTGCATACATAAGTATAGGTAAAGTTCATCAAATTGTAGCAGGTTACTCTTCCCATCCCCCCTTCCTTCTTCTTTTAGTCAAGTTCTGATCATCCAACCACTGAAGCCAGATCAAGTGGATACTATCTGTAAGTATGGGTGTTCTTGTGCATTTCCCCTCACTTCATATAAGCTGGAGGCTTCACTCTCTGCTCTAGTCCTCTGTGGCCTTGTCACTGCCTCTGGGCCCAGGAGTCCCTGGGTCTTGCCATACTACTGGCTATCCAGGTCTCCACCTGGATTCACAGGGGTCTATTGAATGTGGTCAGACTTAGCTCACAACTTCATTGTTGTTTTTTTCCCCCTCTTCACCTTATTGGTGATCAACGTGATTACCAGCCAGACCACATGCCTGCTCATGTATTCCCCTTGAGTCTCAGTCTTGGAAGGGAGTTTGCTCTGAGGGGTCCCGACCACTTGCGTTGATGGCTCCCGGGTGAACAGCTTACTTGTTGTTGTAGTAATCAATCAGACTGCCATTATTGTTTTGGGTTTCTACTGCCAGTCTTTCATTCTCAAAGTATCTTCTGTTCTTCTGGCCGCTCCAGGCTGGTCTACTCGTCCTTTCCAGTGGAAATGTCCCACCTCAGAAGATTCTGGATGAGGTTCTGGATTCCACCTATGGTCTTGTGAAATATAAAGGCTCCACAGGAAGCCTCTTTCACTGGGCAACTTCTAGTCCCCTTTAAGGTATTGCAATCAGTTGTAGGATGAAGATAGACTTACAAGCTTTCTGTAGTGATGATTCTAGCTATTCCTTTCTCTCTCCCTCTTTTGTCTATCTTACAGTGGGAGGCAAGGGAAAACAAGATTCAAAAGACAGCCAAGAATCTTGACATTATTCCCCACTTTTACTCCTTCAAACCATGCCTCAATCCCTGTATCCCAGAACCCTGTTGTTCCAAGGCTGTGCATACATCATCGTTTACAGCTGTTCCACATGTGTGAACCTGCCTAACTGTTCTCCCATCAGCCTTGTTCTTCCATTCCCCTTCCCCTTCTTGTGTATTGCCCCACACACACTTCCCCCACACCCAAGCTATCCTGTGTCTATTCCTTATATCTTCCCCTCCCTTTCTCCCCTCATACAAAAACCAGGGAAGGACATCACTAAGAAAGAAAAGTATAGACCAATGTCCCTCAT
>NW_006408519.1:31535175-31536627 GCF_000296735.1 Chrysochloris asiatica
ATTTCTAAAATATATAGGAAACTACAACACCTCTACAAGAAAAAGTCAAATAACCTAATTAAAAAATGGGCACAGGACATGAACAGACACTTCACAAAGGAAGAGATACGGGCAGCCAACAAGCAGATAAAGAAATGTTCTCGATAACTAGCCATTGTTGTTGTTGTTTTGTTGTTGTTAGGTGCCATCGAGTTGGTACCGGCTCATAGCAACCTTATGCACAGCAGAATGAAACACTGCCCGATCCTGGAACAACCTCACTACTGTTGTTTGATTGCTCTTGTAGTACTTTCCTGACTTCTTCCTTGTTTTCCTCTACCCCTTTTTGGAGCATTTGAATTTGTTTCCACAAAATTCTTCTGAATTCCTTCTCAGGCAAATCCAAAACCTGCTCCTCCTCTTCTGGGGACCCTTTGTCTGTCTCCAGCTCCTTTGTCTGTTACTCTTTTCTGGTTTTGGACATGTTTTGAGATCTTTTGTTGAGTTTTATTGGTCATTTCCAATAGTTATGTGAGTTTTTAATGCTTAAATGGACATTTGTTGCTGTGTTATTAAGCTTACTGGGTGTCTCCTGGTGGATATGATCAGAAGAGAGGCTTTTCCTTTTCGCATGTAATGCTTAGCAGGTGTTGTTGGCTCTAGTCTCAATGGTGGAACATTATGGGGTATGCTTGTAGCTTGGCTATATGGCCACAATTGCTATTTCTTCTTGAGTAATGTAGGGAGAAAAAGCTCCCACCTCCAGGAAAAATGAGTGATCAAAAGGATCAAAAGCAGAAAAAATATAAAAGCAGAGACAAAAACCACCACTTTGAAACAAAATAAAACTGTGGCTGACTGGCCAGTCGCCTTGCTACACAGGCAGTGTGTGTGCACTGTTGTGTGCACTGTAGAGGCCTCCAGAAGCAGGTGGGGGCATTGGCTCACTCAGGCCCCTCCTCTAGTTACCACTGTAGAGGTGCTTAGGTAGATATTGAGAAGTTAATGGGAGAAAGATTATTTACTATTTTTGTCTCTGAAGGTCATTTAGGTATCTGTGTGTGCACAGCATAATTCTCGAGATAGTTGCATCCTTTTATGTTGTGGTTTTACAGATTGTTCACATGGTTTGTCTGTCATGCCTGACAGGCCTGCTTTGTTCTTGCTGGATATGCTGGAGTAAAGGGTCCTGCAAAAGTTAATTTTAGGGTTGTGACCCACAGGCTGATGTCATAAGCAGCCACGAAAGAATTTGCCCTTAGGTCCAATAGGGCTTTTTCTCTCTACACCATGGGAAAAACTGTAGGCTCAATGCTGGACTCCTTTTCTGGGGGTGCACACCCACCCATCTGAAGACATTCAGGCTGGGCAAAGAAGGCACTACAGTGAAGAGGAGGAAAAAATGTGTAGAATCCCCCTGCACCTCATTTTGAAAATGTCAATGCACTGCTTTTAGCGCCAGTTACCTGTGCA
>NW_006408519.1:31537222-31538462 GCF_000296735.1 Chrysochloris asiatica
CCATACTGGCTTCCAAGGAGCATTCTCGTTGCACTTCTTCCAACACAGACTGCTTTGTTCTTTTGGCAAGCCCATGGTACTTTCAATATTCTCCTCCAATACCATAACTCAAATGCATCAATTCTTCTACAGTATTCCTTATTCACTGTCCAACTTTCACATGTATGTGAGGTTATTGAAAATACCATGGGTTGGATCAGGTGCACCTTCCCTTTGATTTTCTAACTCCAGGTCTTTGCATATTTTGTTACAATATTTGACTTAGTTTTCTAGGGCTGACCTTTGAAACTTTCTGTTCAGCTGTTTTTACCTCCTCATTTCTTCCGTTTTCTTTAGCATTTCTACGTTGGAGAGCAAGTTTCAGAGTCTCTTCTGACATTCAATTTGGTCTTTTCCTTCTTTTTTGGCTTCTTAATGACCTTTTGCTTTCTTTCTGTATGATGATCTTGATGTCATCCCACAACTGCTGAACTTTGGGCTTTAGTGTCTAATACATCAAATCTGTTCTTCAGATGATCTCTAAATTCAGGTGGGATGTGTTCAAGGTCATATTTTGTGTGAAACTCATAGAGGTTCCAGTTGACTCTGAAACTTTAAGTGAAAAACGTGGAAACAGCCTGAACTCGCCCAGGTTAACTGCTGAATAAAAGCTTCAAACAGAAGTTAAAGAAGGGAACGAAACTGCAAGCAAAATGGAGTAGGAAACTTGTAAGAAATCATACCCTATTCCATATGTGTCATTCAAATCAACTCCAGAGACCCAGTGCCCTCAGCAGTAAAGACTTTTCATTAATGAGAGTAAGGTGCCATTTGCCCAAAAGGCTGTGGTGGAGATAGTTGAACTTGTCATTATCTGAAATACCAGCTTGTGGGTTATATCTATCTACTCCTTGCCCAGGACCAGGCATCTTCATGTGTCTTCGACCAAGTGCTTAAAATTTAAAATGATTCTAACATAGAGTTCCTTAAGTGATGATATTTCATGAAACTTCTGTGAATCACAGTAAATAAACTACTCATTAAAAGAAAAGAAAAGAAAAAAAAAATGCATAGTAGATGAAGACAGACATTATCTCATGATTAAAGGGTCAACTGAAGAAGAAGACATAACCATAATAAATATCTACACTCCCAATGAAAGAGCCTGAAAATACATAAAGCAAACTCTAATAGATTTGAAAAAATGGTGGGAGATTTTAATACACCACTTTTGAAAAAGGATAGAACAACCAGAAAGAAA
>NW_006408519.1:31539753-31540778 GCF_000296735.1 Chrysochloris asiatica
CACCCTTTTATTTAAGTTTTATTTATTTATTTATTATTATGTGTCCGTTTACATGGGAGAACAATATCTTTACATTCATCCTATTGTATTTCATTTCATTGCAATAGTTACAATCCCCTCCATGCATCATCAACCAACCAAAGGGTACAGCCCACATGCCTGCCCTCTGGCCGCCAGCACACAGCCCCTCTCCCTCCCTGAGTCCAGAGTCCCCAGCCGCTCCTTCTCTCCACGTCATCATCGTCTCTGCCTCCATCCCTGGTGTCACTGCTACTCCGAACAGGGTCCCTCACTTTGCTTTTCTCCCTTGATGGTTCCAGGGATCTCCGCTCCTGGACTGCCACTCCCCTCCTTTTGTTACAAAACGTTTACATTTACCTTTCCAACACTCACTGTCAGACCTGATAGCAATCATTCCCTATTGAACCACATGAGTCTTATCCCCCTCACCTTTTATCAACCCCATCCAGACAGGTTGTAAACAATTCAGTGGAGATTTTACCTTTCCCGGTACCCTCTGGAACTAGGTAGCCAATGTCTAAGTTCCCTGTCCTTGTCAATCCTGTGTACCAAGGGAGTGGGAATGATCCTCAGTGTAAAGATTTGTTCATTCCTTTGTCATACTGCATCCACAATTATAGGTCAAGTTCATCCAATTGTAGTGGGTTACTCTTTTTTTCCTCTTCTTTCTTCCTCTAGTCGTGTTCTGATCATCCAGCCATTGATGCCAGGTCAAAGGAGTTCTAGCTGCAAGTGTGGGTGTTCTTGTACATCTCCCCTCACTTCATATCAGCTGGATGTGTCACACTCCACTTTAGTCCTCTGGGGCCAAGTCACTGCCCCTGGGCCCATTAGTCCCAAGGTCTCGTCATACTGCTGGTTAACCAGGTCTCAATCCAGGTTAATAGGAGTCTATTGAATGTGGTCGGACTTAGTTCACAACTTCATTGCGGTTTTTCCCCCCACTTCCCCTTATTAGTGACCAACATGGTCTGCAACAAGACCACCTGCCTGCTTGTGTATTC
>NW_006408519.1:31541354-31562371 GCF_000296735.1 Chrysochloris asiatica
TAACAACAACAATCAGTTATAGGCTGAAGACGGACTTAAAAGCTTTCTATGCTGATGTTTCTGGCTATTCCTTTCTCTCCCCTTCAAGTGTCTATTTTACAATAGTAGGTAAGGGAAACCAAGATTCAAAAGACAGCCAAACATCTTACCAGCATTTCTCCACCTATACCCATTCAAACCATGCCTCAATCTTTGTATCCCCGAGCCCTGTTGTTCCATGGTTGTGCTTACATTGTTATTTACCTATTTTGTCCTATTTTGCCCATGTAAACCTGCCTAGCTGTTCTCCCATCCACCTTGTTTTTCCTTTCCCCTTCCCCTTCTAGTGTATGCCCCACCCCAGCACCCATTCTATCCTGTGTCTATTCCCTACCCTGTGCTCTACCTTCACCTCCCTTTTCTCACCGCACCCCATATACCCAGGTAACCAACAACAACAAAAATTTTCCCACTTTTAGTGTGAGTACTTTTTCTTAATCTTTTACAATAATAGTCCTAAGCCATATGTCTCCTTTTGTGACTGACTGATTTAACTCAACATAATGTCCTCAAGGTTCATTCATGTTATGCGGTGGCTTGCAGCTTCCTTGTTATTCTTCAGGGTACCAAAATATTCCATTGTGTGTATGTACCAAAGTTCATTTATCCGTTCTTCCATTGATGGGCACTTAGGCTGTCTCCATCTTTTTGCTATTGTAAATAGTGCTGCTATGAACATTAGTGTGTGTATATCTACTCATGTTATGACTCATATTTTTGGTGGGTAAATAAGAGGAATTGCTGGATCATAAGGTATCTTTATTTCTAACCTTCTGAGGAAGCGCCATACTCTTTTTTGGAGTGGAAAGACGAAGTCTGGCCATCCTCCTCCTTGGAACAACAGGGCTCTGTGATACAGGGATCTAGGCAGAGTTTGAAGAGGGAAAAGAATACTAAGATGCTTGCTTGTCTTATAAATATTGGTTTCCCTTGCCTACTATTGTAAAATAGACACTTGAGTGAGATAGAAAGGAATGTTGGGAAACATGATTAGAGAAAACTTAAGCCTGTCTTCAGCCTATAACTGATTGGGATATCTAAAAGGGGTTCTAGAGTTTGCAGCATAGGACCTTAGGCTGAATCCTGAGCCCCATCCAGAACCTTCTGAGGTCAGACATTGCAACTAGAAAGGACAAGCAGACCACCCTGGAACAGCTAGAGCAACTGAAGATACATCTTCAAAGAAAGATCAGCATGAAAAACCCAAAACAAAAATGACAGTATGATTGGCTACTACAAGAACAAGCAAGTTGTTTCCCAGGGAGCAGCCATCAAGGAAAGCATTCAAGTCCCTTCAGGACAAACCCCTTTCCAAGACTGAAACTCAAAAGGAACACGTGAGCAGGCATGTAAGCTTGGTGGCAACCACATTGGTCTACCGGTGAGTGGAAGAGGGGGAAAGGCAGCAATGAAGAAATGAGCTGAGTTCAAACACATTCCATAAACTCTTGTTGTCCTGGAGATGAGAGAGAAGAGAAAGGTCCGATTGGTCCAAAGTGTGGTAAGACCTGGGGACATCTGAGCACATGAACAAAGACATAGCCATGGAGGGCTAGAGCTGAGAGTGAAGCGTCAAGCTGATATGAAGTGAGGGGAGACACACAAGAACACCCAAACTTGCGGACAGTACCCATCTGACCTAGCCTCAATGGCTTAATGATCAGAACTCGACTTGTTGTTGTTGTTGTTGTTGTGTGCCGTCGAGTCGGTTCCGACCCATAGCGACCCTGTACAGGGTTTCCGAGGGTGTAAATCCTTACGGGAGTAGAAAGCCTCATCTTTCTCCCGCGGAGCAGCTGGTAGTTTCGAACCGCTGACCTTTTAGGTTCACAGCCCGATTCGTAACCACTACGCTACCAGAGCTCCTAGTGGAAGATAAAAAAATAATAATTTTTGATAAAGGAAACAAGTGTAAATTGCTACAATTTGATGAACTGGACTTATACTTATGGATGTAGTAGCACAAACTATCAACTGAGAGAGAAGGAGTCTTCACATTAAGTAACAGTCCTGTCCCCTCAGTATACAGGGTAAATAGGGACAGGCAACTTAGACACTGGCTACCTAAAATGAGGGGATGACAAAGGCACAAAGTGACTGGCTTACAACTTTTCAAGAGGGAGTTTAGTTTAAGAGTGTTCCGGGAAAGGTGAGTTCTCACTGAATAGTTTTCTTGTCTAGACAGGTCTGGTGCTAAGAAATGGGGATAAGATTCTTATGATTCAATAGTGAGTAACTGCTATCATGACTGATTGTGACTGTCACAGCTGTAAAGGTAGAAGTTTTCTAACATAAAGGGGGAGTAGTTAATCTTACATTCCAGAAACAGAGGACCCTAGGACCATCAAGGGAGAAGAACACAGCAGAATATGGGACCTTATCCAGAGAAGCGTAGTGGTTACGAATTAGGCTGCTAACCTCAGGATCAGCAGTTCGAAACTACCAGCTGTTCCATGGGAGAAAGATGAGACTTTCTGTTCCTGTAAAGATTTACAGCCTTGGAAACCCTGTACAGGGTCGCTATGAGTTGGAACTGACTCCACGGCACATAATAACAACAACAACATCCAAAGAAGCAGTGACGCCAGAGATGGAGGCAGAGATGATGACATGGAGAGAGAGCAGCTGAGGACTCTAGACTCACGGAAAGAGAAAGACTGAGTGCTGGCAGCCAGGAGGCAGGCTTGCAGAATGCATCCTTTGGTTGTTTAAATGATTATCTATTCCTGAGTGTTTTTGTGTACATCTTGCCCCATCCCCTCCAAAAAACACAGAAAGAATAGAAGCAAATACTGAATGACTAAACAACAACAACAACAACAAAGAATGCTTACTGTATGTTTCCATTTATATATTTGTAAAGTTAGAAAAATAAATAAATGAAACACAAGTCCTGGTGTGGCATTGTAGGATAAGCCCTGGATTGCTAACCTCAAGGTTGGTGGCTCAAATCCACCAGCCTTCCTCAGAAACCCTACACTGGGTCAGTATGAGTCAAAACAGACTTGATGGCACTTAACAGTATTGTTTAAAAACAGACATAAACTAATCTAAGATGCTAGAAATCAGGATGGGGATGACCTATGGGGAGGATAATATAAAGCAACAGTGATACCTTGAGCTCTTTCCGATTGCTCTTTCTTGACCTGAGAGGTAGATGCAGGGGTTTACTCACTTTGTGGTAATTCATTGAGTTAAATAGTTATGATTTGAGCACTTATCTACATCCATGTTTATTTTTAAAGTTTTGAAATATAAAAATAGTCCCTGCATGAGGGTTTAAGGGACTTTCCTTTCCCAGTATTCTCATGTTACCTTTGAAAATGAAAATTTGGAAGGGCCAAGGTCAGGTACTCAACAGGGCAGGTGTGGTGGCCAAGATTAAACATGTGGAAAAATAGTTGAGGGGAAGCAGGAACCTAGTGAACAGCAGGAAATGCCTGTGCAAATCAAAGTTGAAGAGATCCTCCAAGGTCAGGGGTTGGTGGCAAGGAAAGGTCAGGCCAAGAGTGTCTCATGTTCTTTTTATTGAGGAAATGCAGTGGGATGGAGGACCACAGGGTAATGAGCAGCACAGGGATTATTGCACCGGTCCAGAGCAGGACCAACAGGCTTCTACCCGAGGTGGACATTGGGGTGTGATCATATTCAAGTCTAGTGTTTAAGAACTGCTGGCATATTCTAAAAGAGGGATGGGGAGAACTGGACTGGACTAGGAGGGAGCTGAAATTCATAATTTGCCTTTGTGGGGTGGAGTGTCCAGTTATTTTATGAGTGGAGGTCCAGATGACTTTACTACCTTGGATACAATTTACATCCATGGCACCTTTGTCTAGTGGTCAAGTCTAAAAGGTAGAGAACTCTCATCTCAACTACTAACACTTACAAAGAGGCTCCAGTACAGAATCAGAGAAACCTGGTTCTAAATCCTTGCTCTCAATAGTTAAGTGAGTTTGAGCAAGCTTCATCTGCAAAATGAGCAAATACAACTTCCTTTACAGGGCTGAGGTGAGACACACGTGAAACAGGTATTCGCAAAGTGCCTGCTGAGGACTAGAGATGTAAATGGCAGCCACAGTCTAGAATTATGACTCTGGGAGCAGTGGTGGGCACACACTGTGAAATCCACTGGGGCAACTCTGCTATCTGCAGTCTTTCCTGACTCTTAGATGTGTACTCAGAATAGATGAAATTGCTGGACTAAGTGGTAAGTAGCCCCAGCTTAGTGATTTGTGACTGTGAAGTTCGTTTGGGCTCTGCTCAGGATTCTGCAGAGTCTTCCAGATTGTTCAGCAGGTGCCAGCTTTTGAGGAAAGGCCACTGTGTTGGAGGATAGTCCAGTCTGGGAAGACGGAGCTACCATGGAACGGTGTAGACTCTGGCCCAGCCATCCTCTATATTCCATTTGACATTAGTCCTCAGGTGGATTCTCTGGAGCCCCCGCTGGGGGAAATCACAGTGCCCTTTCAGGCTCCTTTCCCCCATTCTGAGTTTCCCTGCAGCATCCCAGTGTGGGTGGAGCTGGAAAGATGAGGTGAGTCCCAGCACACCAAACAACTCTGCCTGCCACATCCTGCCCCCTCAAAGCCTCACTATCTTGCCTCCTTGCTTGACTGTCTGAACTCCCTCTTGTTGTATCTATAGACTGCTTCTGACTGAGCTTTCACAGACAAAGTGAGAACTCATCCTCAGCCACATCTCTCTCCCACCCCAAGTCCTGCTGCATCCTTGATACAATTTTTTAGTTTGGGTACCAGTCTGTTATTTCATTTCACCAGATTGTTTCATAGTTGTTGCTCCCAAATTTTCAGAACAAATCTAAACCCATAAACATAGTTCCTAATAGTCCTGGTATATTCAAAAGTAGGATGGTTTTTGTTATGTTCCTTTTTGTTGACTGTGTGATGGAGTAAACAGTGATTGAAGTATGAGTGTTGCCATATGGTTTCCTACCCTCTGCCTACTAAGGAGGACTCTAGCTTAGACACCTTAGATCTCTTATCTACCTTTCCCCTCAAGGGGGATCTTGTCTTGCTAGACCAATTCTTGAGCTTGTGATGCATCAACATTAAGTAAATGGAGAAAATCCGGGATAGAGTTTCTCATAGGAGTGATAATTAGGGTTAGAGGTACCAGAGCAGCTGCAGTGTGGGACAGTAGATGGTTGGGAGAAAAGGTGTTCATAGTGTTTGATGAATACAAAAAACTTTGCCATTACTTTTATCTACATGAATTACATTTCTTTAACCATCACTTCATTTCAGAACTGGACCACATGGTCATGATTTTATAAATGACACAGTTGCAATAAGCAGAAACTCATCCAAGTTCCTCAGATGAGTTGGGGAGGAAATTTTAAGGATATAAAACAGAGATGGGGGACTTTTTCCTGCCAAAATTTATAACAACATTCACAGGTCATACAAAATTATCAACTTAAAAATTAGCCTGCTATATTTGGTCAAATGTTTAATTAACTCACATCTAATGTGATGGCCTGGTGTGGCACTGTAGGTTAATGCACTGGGCTGCAAAATCGCTTTGAACTGCAAGGTTGGTGGTTCAAGCTCACCAGCTGTTCCTTGGAAACCCTATACAGGGTCACTGTGGGTTGGAATCAACTCGATGGTACTTAACAACAACAACAATGTGATGGCTTGGAGTCCTGGCGTGGCACTGTGGGTTAATGTGCTGGACTACAAAGCCATTTGAACTGCAAGGTCGGCAGTTCAAGTTTACCAGCTGCTCCTCAGAAACCCTATACAATGTCATTATGGGCCGGAACTGACCCGATAGCACTTAACAACAGAAGCAATGTGATTGCTGGAACTGTGGTTGCCTTGGCAGGGCAAGACCAAATGATTTCTCAGGCCTTATGTGGCCTGTGGGCCAGACACTCCCCACCTTGATATAGAAGATCTGGAACTGGAATTAGCACATGGCTGAAACAACTCCAGTGGTGATCTTTTCATGGGCTACATGGTCTGTCCCATATGACATCTCTGTCTCTCCATTGCCCCTCTTTCCTCTCCCCATTGAACCTATTCCTCTTAATATACACAACAGTAGTTATCCTACTCGTACTAGTGAATTGTTATTAAGTGCTGTGTCAAGTCATTTCTCATAGAGACCCTATATAGGGTTTCTAAGGAGCAATTGGTAGGTTTGAACCACCGACCTTGTGGTTAACAGTCCAGTGTTTATCCTACAGCACCATAGGACTCCTACTATTGAATTGATGCTCTGTAATTCCTAAAAGAGGAAATATGATTAGCCCAGACCATCATTTTGAGCCTGCCCACATCCTAAGTAGTCACGCACATGACAGACCGGCTGCCTTGGGTCTGGTACGCATTGCTAAACCAATCCGTTTTTGTCAGAAGTGGCAGGTTCAGTTGGAACAAGATATGGTCTCTGTGATTCTCCCTGGAGCAGCATTGTTGATGGAATTTTCACTCAATGGAACCTAACAACACCCTCCCAAACAAAGAAACAGTACTGTAAAAGTTAAAAAATGAAAACCCCAGTTTCCATTGATTCCTATTCACGGCAATCCCACACCCATCAGAGTAGAACTGTGCTCCACAGGATTTCCAACACTGGCAAAATCCTGGAAGAGTGGAGGACTCAAGCCTAGATTCTTGTCCTGGCCTTGTCCCGTGTCTAGTGTTGTGACCTTGAGTATGTCATACCACTTCTTGGAACCTTGGGTTTCTCATCATGATAATTCCACCATCACCATCATGGAGCTGTTGGGAGGATTAACTAAAATAATAGATGGAAAGGCACAGATAGTGTCTAAGTGCCTTACAAATAAAATAATACTGACATCCTGACTTTTTAAAAAAGCGATATGAAAAATGTTATTAAACTTGCTATTAATAAGATACACATTTTTCATAGTAATGCCCCTTTTAAAAGAAATCAGGATGGCTTACAATTGCTTCATTCTAACGGCGGTAAACAATTAATGATGTAGTATTTGTTTCCCTAAATGTTATGAAGTCATTGTTGTGAAGTGCCATTGAGTTGGTTCAGACTCATAACAACCCTATCTAGAGTTGCCAAGGAGCAGCTGGTAGGTTTGAACCACCAATCTTGTGGTTAGCAGTCCAGTGCTCATCCTACAGCACCACACTAGGACTCTAAGGCCTGTCATCAATTTTAAGATATTACCATTGTCTTCATCCTGGTATGACGCTGTAGGATAAACACAGGACTGCTAACCACAAGGTCAGTGGTTCAAACCTACCAGCTGCTCCTTGGTAACCTTATACAGGATTGCTAAGTTGGAACTGACTCAATGGCTGTTAATAACAACAAGAACAGAAGGTAAACTCTATTCATTTTCTATTGCTGCAGAACAATCACTACAATTCAGTTTAGGACAATGCTCATTTATTATCTCACAGTTCTGGGCGGGTTGGAAGTTTGGATGTAGCTCATCTGAGTCCTCTGCTCCAGGCCTGACAAAGCTGAAGTCAAGGTGTTGGCCCTCTTCCAAGGTCTTCTCCCAAGCTCCCTGGTTGTTGGCAGAATTCAGTTCCTTGCAATTGTAGGGCTGAGATTCTTAGTTCCTTAGTTCCAATGGGCCACTCCAGTTACCTACCACACGGCCCTGCCTACAACATGGCAGCTTGCTTCGTGAAGACCAATAGAGAGTGTATTCGCTGCTTTGCAACTCTGACTTCTTTGATCTCTGACATCTCCCATTTCTGATTTCTAAACTCTCACTTAAATGTCTTGCCTGATAGGACAGGTGCACTAGGGTTCTCTCCCTTTGGATGCGCTCAAAGGCAGTTACTTAGGGTCACCTGCAAATTCCCTTCTCCTTTGTCATATTTGTTGCTGTTAAGTGCCATGGAGTGAGTTCCAACTGATAGCAACCCTATATAGGTTTTCCAAGGAGCGACTGGTAAGTTTAAACTGCCAACCTTGCGGCTCCAACTGACCTTGCGGTCCAGTGCTTACTCTACAGCGCCCCATCAGGCAACCTAATCATAGGAGTCAAATCCCACCATGTTCTCAAATCCTCCCTATCCTCAAGGGTGTACACCAGGAGGCAGGAATCTTTCAGGCCAATCTTAGAATCCTGCCTACCATAACTAAAAAGGCAGAGGGTTCCCAACTTCCTTCTTCATCTTCCTACTCAGCTCTACCCTGAGGACACCCCGCCTCCTCCACAGTCATTTGTAAAAAACGAAAAATGTGCTTATTTTACTTTACTCTCTCTGTAGCTTTTCTTCCCCTTCCCTAGAGTCACCATGTAAGATCCAGGGTGGCAAGTAAACTTGAGTTTGCTTCCCAAGTCTGCAGTTCCTGCTTGAAGTTTTCTATTGAGGATTATTGACACTGCATTTGGAGGCTCCTCAAATCGCTAAGCCCTAATGCTGAACGCAGTGTATGTAATGGTTTCCCTTCTCTCTTGTGTAGCTGCAATGCTACTCATTAAGTCACATTTTTAGGGGAACTGAGAACACCATCATCTCTGTTTCCTGGTTCAATGAAGAGCCCAGTTGAGAACAGCCCACCGGATCAGTTCCTAGAGTCTGATGTTGACAACAGGTGTGATAGCTTGGGCGCCAGGTACCTGCCACCCCTGGTTCCCAGCTTCCAGATCCATTTTCACCCCCATCAGCCCCTTTCCAAGGGATTCCAAGGCCTCCTCTATAGCAGGCGCTGAACACACAAACTCACAAAACAAGAGTTCTTCTAATAGCTGGTCAGCTAAGAAGTCCTTTCATTTGCGCTCACTTTTCTAAGTCAACCATGTTCTCATTCCCCTTGTCTTTCCCCCCAAGGTTTGGGAAGGGGGGGATTCAACAAACAGAAAAGACATCCCTAGAGCTGAAAATAAAGGCACTTTAGGGATCCCACTGTACATATGGTGATCATCCACCAAAAGCCTAGCTTTGCCTTGAGAGGGCCAGGAATATGTTACTTTTACTAAACAGAAGACTTTAACAATGACAATCAAATCAAACCTACACAAAAGCATCCTTCTCCCTTCTTTAGTAACAGTCAGACTTAACCACACTGACCTCTCCTGTAAATACCTGGGACATATATAAATATATGTATATATTTCGGGTGGGAAGAGTCTGTCTGCTTGTATCTACAGACAAGTCCAACTTGACTGTGAGTTTCTTGAGGGAAAGTGGCCCTATTTTTTGCCACCCCCCGCCCCATTTCACTTCTGCTGACTGAGATATGGCTGCCCAAATTCTTGTTGATTGAATTAACAAATTAATGAATGAATTTACTAAACTCCTTCCCTGCATCTACTCAAGACCAAATAGTCTCATTTTTGTGTTTTGGTTTTTAAATAAAGCTCAGAAGTGCTACCTCTTTCCACACCTCATCTTTAGAAGAAAGACTTGTTTAATGGCAAATGGGGGGAAAAAACAAACCTGCGGGAAGAAAGTGAATTGTACTAGTATCTGAAAGGAAACAGATAATGCTTGTGATTGTTCTTGTAGGTTTGTAACAGGCAGGATATAAATACTTGTCAGAGAAGAGGAAATTCACAACAGACCCAGGGAAGCAGGTTCGAGGCTTTGAAGAATGGCTTACTCAGACAACTTGAAAACCTGCTTACTCTGAGGTATTTCAAATTTGACCTTAGGAATCAACACCATGGGCTCCAAACCCTGAAGCCCAACTCTAGTAGCATCAAAGAAGTTCAATTTCAAGGGATCATTAGGAGAGAAACATACAAGTTTCTGAGAAGAGAGAATGAAGACATTCCAGGAGTTGGGAGAGAAGATCTAGAACTACTTGTAAAAGCAATGTTCATTCCTAAAGACCATACCAAGTTTAACCCAGCAATTTCTGTGTCTTTTAACTGGCGGTAACACAGAGCATTAGCATCAGCTGGGATAAGTTTGAGACCAGGAATCAAAATTATCCAAGGAGGCAATTACAAGATTGTATCCACTATGACACTTTACCCAAAACCTATGCCTGGAGCAAAGCCTCTTCTGACACTGACCAGAGTTGCATCAGTTTGTAAGACTGTGTGAGACATTCTCTTTGGTAAAGCCATTGGATCAATGGCTAAGATAAGGACTATTCAGACCAACTGAAGAAATTTCATGCATTCAGGGTTTCAATCTCAAGACCAGAGATATGAATGCAACAACACTCTTGCTTGGATATCCTCCTGTGAAGATCATTGACGGGATCAACATTCAACCTTGGGTGGGAGCCGCCTTTGGGTATGGGATTCTCAACATTAAGTAGTTTGTGGATCAGGTGAAAATGATGTCAAGTTATTCCCAGATAACAATGTCATATGTATAGTATGACCAGAGCCTCCATCAGCCAACAACATAATGGCACTGTTGCAATCCCACTTAGGGCCCATGAAATTCCAACTTTCTTTAAGGCTGAGAAACTTTAGCTTTCTTGAAAGGAGTTTTCAGGAAAGATTCCAATGTGGTCGGTGCCATTTCTCATCCTGAGGTACCAAGGCTGGCCCCAAAGGAATTTCCAAATCGAACCTGCCAACTACTGAAAACTATGGAATAAGAACACCCTACCTTCACCGGTTTTCAAGCACCTGAATGTACTTCTGGTTATGAGCTCATAATCCCTATGCTGGCCACCAGATCAACTAGGAGGGACCAACATGGAGGTGATGATCCCACGTCTGCTGACAAAGCTGTTCCTGCTATCCTGAGAAAACACTGGCTTCTCAGTGTGAACTATCCTCTTTACTCTAGGTAAACCGTGCTTCACTTGGCTTTAACGAGATGCACAGTCACAGGTTCAGGGGCCCTGCCTCTTCGTCGTACTTCACTGGGGCACACACACACATTGTTGTGGTGGCATCTGAGTTATGGACGAGTGCTTTCAGTTCACTAGGAACCTAAGCTGACTGATGGGAGAGAGTGCTGTCTTTGTTCTTAATGACTCCCCAGTCCTACCTTTCCTTTTCTCTTTTTTTCCTTCTTTTTCAAGAGTCATAGGGGAAAAAATGAAAATGCTTATAGCTTCCCAACAGACCTACTAGAAAGTACTTAAACTTATCTTCTTTCTTGTTGTTGTTGTTGTTGTTTAAAGCAATTGCTTTCATTAAAAAATATAGTTAACCCAGAGATTACTATTTTGAGTTCATAAAAACTATTTCAGTTGCCCATGGCAATGTGTAACCAAAGGAAATCAAAAATCTTGTAATTCTCTTGTGAACTAGAGGGTTGCTGTCCTAGATGACAGGCCCTGGGTCTACACATTGTGCTTCTAAATGCTCCTGGGGAACCTTGTGGTGTCCTTGTCAAACTCCAGATCAAAGCTATAGGGTTTACTCAGGAAATCCCCAGATAAAAATCAAGTGCTTGGCTACCATGGAGCTAGCAGGAGTAACAAAATGTACTTCTCATACTACCGGCTCCCTTGAATCTCAGTGGTCTGTAGGTGGCTGCCCTTTGGGCCATGCTTCCCAGAAGCTTCCAGATGCTTCCAGATGCTTCCAGATGCCTCTCTGCTGCATTCCCTACTGGAAAATGCAACTGGCGCCTGTTACTAAAGGACTCCAGGAAAGGACACTGCTGGTGCACTCTGCCCTATGGTGCTTACTGCCTCTAGTGGGCACACAGTGACGAGCTCAGAAAGCAAGACCTGGGCATGTCGTTATCCCTGGTAGGAGAAAGATTGTGTACTTTCAGAATACTCAGGCTCTAAGTTTCTAATTTGGAATGGTCAGATAAGGGGCACAGGATACCGCCCTCAACTGGTGCCTCGTGCTACAGAAAGATTTTCTGGATGGGAGTCCACACTAAACTCAAATATCTGCTAAGGCCACACAAGGAATAAATGAGAGGTAAGTGGGAGAGTCTGACCAATGACACAGATCAATCCCTGCCTAAAGGTATTTATATTGGGGCTTTTGTTTCCTTTTTTTAAAAAAGTCTTTGGCTAGCTAAACTAAACACAGCCATGGGCCATTTTTAGTTGCCCAGCCTAGCACTGACAACAAACACCCTGCCTAAACAGTCCTCAAGGCAAGCTGAATGTGTTGTGTAACCACTCCATGGCCTTAGGGGTCAGACACACCCTGGAGGCACCCATTGGTGACTGTGGTCAATTGTCTTCCACTCGCTGAGCCTTAGTCTCTTCATTTGTAAAATGGAGATAATACCAAATTCAAACTTAGTGTGTGAGGACGGGCTTGCAATTCTATACAGAGGGCACTCTCCACTGTGCTTGGCAAAAGTAACAGTGTACCCGGAAGCCATACTCACACACTAAGCCCTCAACACAAAAAACAGCTCCAGGTAAAAAGCCCTGCCAGGCTGGCCCTCACCTTTTGTTCAAGCCCTGGGTTTTTTCCTGCCCCCAGCTCTCTCTCCATCAATGGGCCAGGCACTTGCTCCTGGGACCCAGCTGCAGATTCCGCTTCTCCTCCACTGCTCTGGGGGCCCATACTTGGAAGGAGGTTTGCGTCTGTCTTCCATATCCCTCTAAAGACGGATCCACCCCTTCAAGAAGGGGCTACAGTCAGTTTTGCTGCCTCAAGTGGGCACACAGTGGCAAGCTCAGAAAGCAAGACCTGGGTGTGTCGTTATCCCTGGTAAGAGAAAGGTTGGTGTACTTGCACCCGTTACTACGGAATAAGGTTGTGAAACCAAGAATTGATTGATGCTTGGATACCAAAGGACTCTGTTCACCCGGTCCTTCTTGTGATCCCATCACTAAGCAAATTCTCTACGGCCTCATAATCTTCACTAAGACAGTTTCCTTGCTCCTCTTTTTCCCCACTAACTTGTACTCACCCCATTAGTCTTAGCTTACATTAGATTACATGTCCCTCCCTCAGAGAAGTCTTTCTTGACTGATAATTATCAGTTAGCACTTCCCTATAGGATCAGCATTGGACAGCGAACCACACATCAGTGGTTCAAACCCACCAGCTGCTCCTTGGAAACCCTATACAGGGTCGCTGTGAGTAGGAACACTTCAGAACAACATTATATTCTCAGAAAAAAAGGTATGCAATTTTCTATCAGCGTATGTACTATAATTTGTATTTGTACTTAAGAGATTTTCTTCCCTTGTATTCATTAAAATACATGTGAGAGGAAAATTCCAGACAAGACAGATATTTATCTCTTTTACACAAAAGAAATCTTAGAACTGGTTTGGTGGGTCTGTTTCAGCCTCCCCTAGGATTGCACCTCATCTATATGATGTGAAATAACTCAGTCCCATGTCTTCCTGTCAGTGGGAAGGGTGGAGAGGAAGCGGAAAGTCACAAGTCCAGGAACCAGAAATTGCATACGGCACTTCTCAGAACCCGGCTGTATGAACATATGCAGCTACAAGATAGGCCAAGAAGTATAGTCTTTAATGTGGACACCCATTGAGTCTGCTAGAAACCAGGGATTCTGCTAGAGCAGAGGAGACATGAAAAGGTTGGGGGACAACAAGCACACTCTAGCTGCCACCCCCTTACACTATAAGAAGCATTGCTCCAGGGACCCATATTTCTTCTTGTCATGACCTTGTAATCAGTGTCAAGTGTAGTGCTTGGTGAGAGATGGAAGAGAAGAGGATGAGTGAGAAGACAAATGGCAGAAACAAAACGTGAACAGGATCTAAGTAGCTACAGGAACTTGAGACTCAGTCTTCTGATCTATAAATTGGAGATGAAGACACCACATTGCAAGGTCACAATAAGGATGGAATGGGCCTGAGAACCAGTGTCCTGCTCTGTAGGCCCTGCCCCATCCAGGACCTTGCTCAGGGATTATGAGTCACTGTGTGTGGGTGGAAGGCATGTATGTTGGGCAGTGCCAATGCTCTGAGAAATACATGCATCATCTTCCAATGTAGAGCGGGTCTCTGCTGGATGTCCAGCAGACATCAGGTTCCAAGGGTCACCTTCTTCATGTTCTTTTTCCCAGGAAACATCCTTTTCCTGGATAAGATAGAGTGTGTTCTGTGTGTGAAGTGGGGGTGGGGCGTGTGTGCTGATTTTCAGAGGTCCAGCACCCACACCCAGCTCATATGCCACCTCTTCAGCAAAGCCTTCCCTGGCCCTCTTCCTTCCACTAGCTTCCTGCCCAGGAAACCTACAAAAGTCACTTCCCCTCAGTGCTTGCTGCTCCTTGCTCTTGTTCCTGTTTCAGCTTCTCCTTCCACCCCAACTACTCAAGGCCTTGGGTGATTGGGCAAAGTTTCAAGAGCACACATGGGCCCCACTTTTGCTGATTCACAGAGAGCACCATGAGGAGGTCAGAGGCCAAGGAGAAGGATGACCTGTGTAGCTCCCCAGCACAGACAATATACATTGTTCAGAGGGGGTCGAAATGGTACAGGCTATAGATACAAGTCTTATTTTCAGGGAAATCCCCTGGTTCTGTTGTTGGGCTGTGCAGGCTGGAATGAGGCTGGCAGGGTGGATCTATGAATACTGATTTGGCCCTACTCTACATATTTCCTGAGACTGGGACCCCTCATCCTGAGCTTCACAGTCCCCATTCACATCTCCCTGCTTTATGATGCTCCCAGAGACTCTTCTCATGCTGGAGGAGGAGAGGGAATGTTTACTCTAGCTCTAACCTCAAGTCTCCTCAAGGTCAGGTTTTTGAAAAGATACTCAAAACCTTTTTCTCTAATTCTTCTGTCTCACAGAGGCATAGGTGCAGGACTGTTTGGGCATACAAATTGGAAAGGAGTTTTAAGGCAGCAGGAGGCATGGCTTAGCGCTTGTGAGTGGGAGATATTGGATATGATTTAAAAGACCTTCTATCACATATCACCCTGTCTTAGGATCATTTCTGCTCACCTTTCTATTAGACTGGGTGCTCCCTGCAGGCTGTAATGGGCCTTCTGACTTTTTCATTCAAGGTCTAAAGATCATTCAATGAGTGACTGAGAGTGGATGGGCATTGTTTGTTGGGAAATGACCATAAAGTACATTTGTAAGTACTTTACAGATTTATCTTCCTTATTCTATTTAATCCTAAAATAACAAGGCTGGAAGGAAAGACGGCCATTATTTTTTACTTTATGGAGATGAGAGAATCAACAGACTTGCCCTGGGGTCCTACAGAACTGAGATTGAGACCAGAGTCAACTATCTTCAAGGCCTAGTGTTCTTTCCATTAGCAGAGAGACCAGGAAAGCGAGGGGGCTGGGTATGCCTTTGTCAGAAAGAAGGAGGAGGTTTACATGCTCTGTTTTCATGCTCAGTTGGAGTGGAGTGACAGCCTTCCTTTCAGGGCCACATTGAAGCCTGGGACAGGAGAACCATCTGTGAAAACTGCTAATGTTGGATGAGGTCTCACTTGGTGACAGCAGCTAATAGGAGCCTTTATCACTTTAGCCTCAAATAGCAGTTTTCCCAACTACTTGGTCTCAGGACCCCTTTAAAGTCTTAACAGTTATTGAAGACCCAAAGAGCTTTTGTTTATATGGGTTATACCTATCAATATTTACTACATTAGAAATTTAAATTGAGAAAATTAGTGTTTATCATTAATTTTACTTAAAAATAAAAATGTAGTGAATACACAGAGTAGCACACTGTTCTACATTTTTACATTTTAACATCTGGTTTACTAGGAGACCATTGGATTCTATCTGCTTCTGCAGTCAGTCTGTTGCAATGCCTTCTTTTTGTTGAAATAGATCTGTATCTGTTGTTGTTCAACACTGTCGAGTCAGTTCCAACTCACAATGACCCTGTATAGGATTTCTGAGGAGTGGCTGGTGAGTATGAACTGCCAACCTTGTGGTCTAGTGCATTATCTCACAGCACCACACCAGGACTCAAACCCTGTATATATGTATGTGTATACATACATATCTATGCAAAAAGTCCAACCTCACACAGGTAAGCAGTTCAAATAGTGAGGCATATTTTAACAGACTTGTCAATAACTGTGGGTATTATTCTTTGATACTACACAAAACTCAGCACATGAAAACTGCCTAAAGGTTAGTACGTGAAATCTGAAGCCAGATCAAGAATATGTTCTTCAATAGACTCCTGTCAACCCGGGTGTAGACCTGGTTGGCCAGCAGTGTGCAAAGACCTGGGGACTCTTGGGCCCAGAGTCAGTGAGTGACATAGCCACCTAGGACTAGAGTGGAGAGTGAAGCATCCAGCTGATAAGAAGAGAAGGCATATGCATACAACACTCATACTTGCAGATAATACCCACTTGACCTGGCTTCAATGACTAGATGATCAGAGCTCAACTAGAAGAATAAAGAAGAAGGAAAAAAAGAGTAACCTGATACAATTTGATGAACTTGACCTACACCTATGGATGCAGTAGCTCAAAAGAGGGAACAAATCCTTACAGTGATGATCATTCCCACCCCCTCCATATACAGACTAGACAGGGATGAGCAACTTGGACATTGGCTACCCAAAATGGGGGAGCTACAAAGGCAAGAAGCGACTGGCTTACAAGCTTTCCAGAGGGAGCCTAGATCCAGAGGGTACAGAGGAAGGTAGAATCTCCATTGAGTAGTATCCAATCTGTCTGGGTGGGGCTGATGAAAGGAGATGGGGATAGGTCTCTTGTTGTACAATAGTGAATAATTGCTATCAGAACGGACTGTGAGGGTTGGAAATGCAAAAGTAGATATTTTGTAGCAAAAGGAGGGGAGTGGTTGACTTTGCAGTCCAGGAGCAGAGGTCCCTGGGACCATCAAAGGAAAAGAGTGGAGTGTGGGAACCTACCCAGAGAAACAGTGACGCCAGAAATAGAGGCAGAGACGATGATGTGGAGAGATGGAGCAGCTGGGAACTCTAGGCCCAGAGAAGGAGAGGGGCTGTGTGCTGACGACTGGGGGACAGGCTTGCAGGGTATACCCTTTGGTTGGTTGATGATGCATGGAGTAGATCATAACCATACAATGAAATGATATACGATAGGATGAATGTAAAACTAATGTTCTCCCATGTAAACTATCACATAGTTCACAACAAAATAGTTTTTTAAAAAAGAATATGCTCATATTATTACATTAAAATCCATCAATAACTGATTGTGAGGGTTGGAAATGTAAAGGTAGACGTTTTATAGCAAGGAAGGGAGTGATTAACTTTCCAGTCTAGGAACGGAGGTCCCTAGGACCATTAACAGAGAAGAGTGGAGTGTGGGACCCTACCCAGAGAAGCAGTGATGCCTGAGATGGAGGCAGCGATGATGAAGTAGAGAGATCGAGCAGCTGGGGACTTTGGATCCAGAGAGGGAGAAGGACTGTGTGCTGAAGACTGGGGGGAGGGGTGTGGGAGGCAGGCTTGCAGGGTATACCCTTTGGTTGGTTGATGATTCATGGAGGGGATTGTAACCACGGCAATGAAATGATATACGAAAGAATGAATGTAAAACTAATGTTCTCCCATGTAAACTATCACATAACTCACAATAAAACATTAAAAAAAAAAAAAAAAAGCGGGGAGGAGGCAGAGGAATAAGATAGATAGAGGAACACTGAAACAGGTTTGCATGGCCTAGTGGGACAGAGGGAAATAGTGACGCATGCTCAACCTTGGAACAACAGAGCTCTGGGATACAGGGATCTAGGTATAACTTAAAGAGGGTAAATAATACTAAAATCCTTGACTGCCTTGCGAATATTAGTTTCCCTTGCCTATTATTGTAAAATAGACACTTGAGTGGTATAGAAAGGTATGTTGGGAAACATGATCAGAGAAAAGTTGTAAGCCCATCTTCAGCCTATAACTGATTGGAATACCTCAAAGGGGTTCTACAACTTGCCCAGTGAAATAGGCCTCATGCAAAGCCTTTACAGAGTATAGGACCTTAGGTGGAATCCTGTGTCCCATCTAGAACCTTATGAGGTGGAACATCCCCACTAGGAAGGACAGGCAGACTGGAACAGCTACAGTGACAGAAGATATATCTTTATGATGAACCTGACCTATACTCAGAGTGGTAGTTACTTTAAATACCAACAGAGAGGGAAAGAGTCTTCACATTAAGTACCAATCCTATCCCCTCTGTACACAGGGTAGATAGGAATGGGCAACTTAGACATTGGCTACCTAAAATGAGGGGGCAATAAAGGCACGAAGTGACTGGCTTATAAGGTTTCAAAAGGGAGTTTAGTTTAAGAGTATGGGGTGAACTAAAGAGTCCCCAACTAAATAGCTGTCATCTTGTCTAGATGGGTCTGGTGAAAAGAGATGGGGATGAGATTCATAAGATTCAATAGTGAATAATTGTTATCATGACTAATCGTAACTGTCACAATTATAAAGGTAAAAGTTTTGTAACAAAAACAGGGGAGTGGTTAATCTTACAGTCCTGAAACAGATGACCCTAGGACCATCAAGAGAGGAACGCACAAGCAGAATGAGGAACCTTATCCAGAGAAGCAGCAGCGCCAGAGATGGAGGCAGAGATGGGGGCATGGAGAGGGGGAGCGGCTGAGGACTCTAGATTCATGGACTAAGAACAGAAGGACTAAGAGCTGGTGGCCAGGAGCAGACTTGTAGAATGTGCCCTTTGGAGATGTAAATTATTACATACGCCTGAGTGGGGTTTTTTGTTTGTTTGTTTTTTAAAAAGCTAAAGTGGATAGAGAGAAATACTGTTAACTGATGGTACATGGAGGAGAGTATAATCATTGTAATGCAACAAGGCATATGATTTGTTGAATGTAAAACTGATAATATGCCCTGTAAACTTACACTCAATCCACATTAAAACCTTAAAAAAAAAAAAAATCCATTAATGTGTCATTTGAATGATCTCTAGCACATGGTGGTTTGTAACATCACGTGTTGGTCATTTGGAAATGATTAGTTTACTGAGTTGTGCAGTTCTTCCAAATGTAAATGCCTCTCTTTATGCAATATAAAAGGAAAATACATTCATTAATATCATCGCTGATATTGTTAGGAAAGACTTTAAATACTGAAAAGCTATCAAACTGATAGTGGAAAATACAAGTTTATTCCCAAATTATAATTTTCACTTTATCATTAGCAACAGTTTTTACTAATTGATGTCAGTTGTTTGCCTTGTTGTGACAGGCTCACTTTGTTCCTAACAGATTTTTGAACAGACATTTAAGAAAACGGTTGCCAAATGCTCAAGTCTGAATGACTATAGTTTACCAGACATTCTCCTGAGTGAAATTGCTTTCCATGAGGGGAAAAAAGGATCGTTTAGCTGGCAACTCAAATATTTACAGAAGAACTTTCCCTTAAGACAACCATGGTATTTTTGCATGCAGCAGAAACCAATACTTCAGGAACTTCTCATTTCATCACACATCAGTGTAAAATAGACTACTCCCTGCCCCCAGAATGCCTGGTTGTGAACAATACAATGACTGCTAGTACAGTTTGGTGCCACTGTCTTGATTTATGCTTAAGGAATCAGCAGTTTCACTCATATTTGTTTTTTTCACCAGTAGTTCAAATATCAACACAGTAAGAAAGCAAGTAATGTCTTAGTATTATTAGGAAAACAGCAATGATTTTGCAGACCCCATGAACAGATCCTGGAGATCACTGTGGGGTCCATAGACCATCTTTTGAGAAGCGCTGACTTAAACAACAACCCGTGGTAGAACTTCAAAGTCAGAATTCAGGGTGTACAGCTTCCCACCTACCCTACGCCCTAGCACAGCAAGCATCCATCACTCTTCGTTGATGGGTATGTATACAAATTGGGAAGTACCCAAGTTCTGGATTACTGTGGGTTTTAGGAGATTGGCATTTAGTACCAGCCCTTTTCTGAGCTTTGGTTTCCCCTTCTATAAAGTGGGATAATAATATAATATCTTCTTTATAGATTTTTTATCAGAAGTAAGTCATGATAATAAAGGTGAAAACACATTGATCTGGATAAAACTCCTGGCATATAAAAGAAATCACACAATCCTTTCAGGGTCCTTCGTTGCGGAAGGGAGAAGCCTAAGCTTCAGGCCGTGTTGGCAAGCTGACCATCTGCTCTGTCCGTGTAACTCAACCTAGATGTGGAAGTAGCCTTGCTTATACCTTTCAAAGTGTTTTGAACTTGCTTCTCACCCCCATTCCTTGGCCACCCACCCTTGGATCTCAGTTGAGTCCTCAGTTCTGCCAGCAATACTACATTTCTTTTGTCAGCTTACTCTTCCTTGTCCCAGGACAACCATAGCAGAAAATGGACAGGCTCTGGAGTTAGTCAAAGAATTCTTAGACTTGACATCAAGAGCATAATGCTCCACCATTTAAGTTGAACCTCGTCAAAAATAAAAACTTTTGCAGAGGAAGAAAAGACCAGGTACAGACTGGGAGAAAATATTTGCTAGCCACAAGTTCTTTTATCCAGTACCTATAACTAATTCTCAAAGCTCAACAGTCCAAAACACAAACAGTCCAATTAGAAAACTGGCAAAAGACACGAATCAGCATTTCACCAAAGAGAATATACATATGGCAAATATACACATGAAGATGTATTCACTATCAGTAGCCATTAGGAATGTGCAAGTTAAAACCATAATGAGATATTCTGGTTGTGGTATTGTACTACAATTTGTTAAGATATGAACTGGGTAAAGGGTACACAGGGTCTCTCTGTATTATTTCCTTCAACTGCATGTGAATCTAAATGACCATGAAATCAATAATATAGAGCATTTATAAATAAATTAGATGATGTCATGCCTCTGCTCCAAACGTTTCCCATCGTGCTCAGAATAAACTTTTTCTAACAAGTCCTCCAGGGTCTGTCTGATCTCTCCCTCCAATTCCATCTCCTACCCATCTCCTCCCTCCTCACTAACTCCTACAGATGTGTTCTTGAGATTGATTGGCTATCCTAGCTTGTTCCTACCTCAGGGTCTTCACATTTGAACTTTCTTCTGCTGGGAACCTTCTTTTCCTAGATTTTTTCAAGACTTACCCCCACCATTCAGCTCGTATTCAAATATCATGTTCCCAGAAAGCAACTTCACTGTCATTCCTACCTCTCTCTCTCACTTTACTGATTATATATATA
>NW_006408519.1:31562471-31597182 GCF_000296735.1 Chrysochloris asiatica
ATATATAGTATAGTTCCTCTCTAGACTATAAGAGCAACCTACGTAGGGATTTTGCCTGTCATGTTTACCACTACACCTTCACATCCATTACCTGGAATAAGTGCTCAATAAATCTTATTGAATGGATGAATGAATATTAAAAAATGTCAAGACTGACTTAGGTAAATGCTTGCTTTGTCACACATAGTACTCTGAACTAGTCCCTCCTTATATTTCTTGCAAAGCACATCCGCTTATGTAGGGTGGAAATAACTCCAGAAATGGAAAGATGTAAGTTTGAATCCCACCCCTAACACTAAACTGGCAATATGAGTTTGTGCAAGCCACTTCACTTTTTATGTCTCTTATTTCCGTAGCTGAAATGAGGGCTGCCCTAAGAAGCTAGGATAACAAGGAGTCAGTAACTCTCTCCCAAGCCTGCTCCGCTCTGACTCCCATCTGTCCACCCACACACCCAAGCCAGGAATTCAGATGAATCAGCCTTAGCACCTGCCTTCTTCACTGCCCCCACACCCAAGAAGTTGCCAAGTCTTGACTAGTCCACTCATAAATCTCTCTACATCTCTTTTCTACTTCTTGCTCCCTAACTCTCCTTCCTCACCCATTATCTCTTGCCCAGACCATTGCAATAGCCTCCTTAATTGGTCTTTCCCATTCGTCATCCATACTACGAACAGAATAATTGTTTTGCTGTGCAAATCTGATTATATCAGAACCTTGCCAAAAACCATTACATGCCTCTTAGCTTTCTGATTAAAGAGCACATTTCTTACAGCAGCACTGATTTGGCCCCAGCTTACACTTCTTGTAAGCCAGCTACATACTGAAACAAGTCATTCTAAGTCAGACCTTCCTGACTTTGCACATGCTGTTCCAGCTGTCTGCATGATCCTCTACCAGTCACCTACGTGATTGTGAAGGTTCAATTTAGCATCACCTGGTGGGCATCCCTGATTTACCAGCCTTCTAGCTGCCCTTCTGTGCTTCCATGATAACCCATGCCTCACCCCATCATAGCATAAGAGTTAGGACATAGTAGGCACTCAGTAAACATTTATCAAATCAATGATGTAGCTTGACATTAACTAGGACGTGCAACCCAAAACTTCTTGTACAAGCTTCAACCCTGCCTACGGACAAAGGGGTAGGGTAAGATAAGACATCCGAAATCTCCTGTCTTCAAGGTTCTTCCAGCTCAGCTTGTGGTGTGATTGTGGCTAAAGAATGAATTCTGGACTCAACGAGACATGAATTTGAATCCCAGCTTGCCCACCAAGGGGCTAAATGACCTAAGTTCTCAACATCAATGAGGAAAACAATGGGACCTCCACAAAGGGTTGTGAGGTGTCAATGAAATCATGCAGCACAACAACAAAACAAAAGAAAAACCACTTAAAAGAATGCCTGGTACATAGTAAGCATCCAGTAAGTATTATTATAGCTCCACCTAGTGGTCTTGGCTCAAGAATAAGAGGCACCAGGGAAGTCAGGGAGGCTGGACTGGAACTTGGCCAAAAGAACTGTATGTAGCTCCTTCAACGCAGAGCAAATGAAGTGGACACAGGAAGACAGAGAGGGAAGTGGGCAGGAGAGAGGTGGGACTTGTGAGAAGTGGGCCTTGCTATTTATAAACAACTAGGCTTAGGGACCTGGGTAGATGTTTCCAAGCAGCAGTTGAGTCTGTAGGCACCCAGGTTTGTACCTAAGCTAGAGAGAGGAGAACTTTCCTTTGTCAGCCTGTGACATTGCTTTATCATATGTTCATTTTCACTGTTTTCACTTCACCAATACCCTGCAAGCATCTAGTTGATGCCAAATATGAACTATGCTAGAGGGTGGGCACAGGAGAAAGGATGAAAGGAAAATCCAAGAGCTGGTGTATTGCAAAGGGCATTGGCTTTGGAGTCAGAGGCCTAGATCACAACCTGGGTGGGCCAACTACCAGTTGTGTGACATTGGCTGTGTCCTTTCACTTTTCTGGCCGGCAATTTTCTCATCTGTAAAATGGGGATAAAATACCTACTTCAAAGGATTTTAGGGTATTGAGAGAAAAATGAATAGTGTTTGACATGAAAAACCAAAAAAATAAAAACCTATTGCCATCAAAATTAAATTGCTTCTTCCTCCTTTTTATCCAAGTTAATTTTCTTTTTTTAGTTTATATAATTTACTTGTTTATTTACAAGTATCTCCCTCACTGTAACAGAAACCTTAGAAGAGCCTAGTATTTTGTTGGCCTTTGCAGTCTAGACATGCAGCAGTATCTGAGGGTGACTAATAAAAGGAAAAATAAATCCGGTTCCTTTCATTTCTTCCACTTGAATGTAAACTCATGACAATAGGATTCTAGTAGTTATCTATTACCACATACCACATCACCAATAACAGTGGTTTCCAACAACAATAACCATCGCTTTTGTGGATCAGGTTATTGTGGGAAGTGGCCCAATTTGGGCTCTGGCTCAGGGTCTCTCATGAGGTCGCAGCTCAGATGTCTGCTGGGACTCCTGTCACCTGAAGGCTTTACAGAGCTTGGGGCTCCACTGCCAATGTGGCTCACCCACATTGCTGGCAGTTACTGCCAAGCTGATTCTTCTCCACATGGAACTTACACAGAGACTTGACTGTCTTCCTGACATGTCACTGGCTTACTCTAAAGCAAGCAAACCAAGAGACCACAAAAGAAGCAGACAATACCTATGCCATCTAGTGTTCTGCCACCCAGAAGTAGAATCATGTATCATCATTCTACCGTCGTCTGATGGGTCTCACGGATCAATCCTGATTCAGGTGGAAGGAAACCATCTAAGGGCATGAGTACCAGAAGCAGGGCTCACTGGCCTGATCTTGGGGGTTGACTACCACAAGGACAGTTTATTGACCAACATGGCATCAGTGCCTGGTGCCTGCTTGGCATTCCAACAGTATTTGTTGAATTCATGAACGAATGAGCATGTACTCAAGCCTTGCCTTCAAGAAGTGGGTGTTCTGGTAGAAGAGACGGGCCCCTAGAGGCATTTATAGTGCTGGGCACTGGAGCAGAACAGAAGGGAGTTTCAATTCTAGGGAGGAGCATTGTGACAGGGAGGAACATTGTGACAGGGATTAGCATTGTGACAGGGAGAAGGGGATCCCAAGAGAGTTCCCAAAGTAGGTGACATGTGGGAAGCACTCCCAAGGGTGAACTAAGTGAGGAAGGGAGAGAAGGAAGTTCCAAGGAAGAGGGAACTGCGTTTGCAAAGGCCCAAAGAAAGAAAGGAAGACATGAGCAAATGAAGGGTGTGAAGAACAGAGAGGGAGTCTTGTATCAGCAGAGTTGTGTGTCTGTTCCTTCTCTGTCCATCAGACTTGCATTCCTGCCTTTGTCCATAGCAATAATAATACAAAGATAAGGAGGGAAGACTGAAAATGGCTGCCAAGATGATGCATTGTTGAGTCCGATCATCTTTTGATACGTGCTAGAGATTCCAAAATGATGCCCCACCCCCCCACCCCCCAAAGGCCTTTGTTGGAAGGCAGCTCAGGGCTGGAGGGGATGGGGTGTGATGTGAACAGTCATGCAAGTACCTGCTGAGAACCAGACAAGGCCTCAGAGGGCCAAAGGAGGGCAGTATCACAGCCGTCTGAAGAAGACTGGGTATATATTCAGGATCTAAAATTGTCTAAGAGAACAACTGGATCTGTTTTCAACAAAGAAACAGGAACAGCCAGTCCAGAATCATTTTTCAGCACTCTGCTTCTGGTGCCACTGTGAGGAGCAGTCAGTTCTGCCCTGCTACCCTCAGGAGGGATGGCATGGAGCGGGGAGGTGGGTATGCTGGATGGGGCCACGCGGGTTCTGCAAGCCTCTCCAGCTTGCTGGCATCCTTTTGAGAGTCAGGATGGGTCAGTTCTGCCCTGAGCCCTTGACTGGAAAAGCACAGAAAGGAAAATGTGGATGTGGGAGCCCAGGGCCCTCCAAGCCCCATTTCTAGATAGCTCAAATAATTGCTTCATTTTCCTTCTCCTCTGGTGGGGCTTAGCCTGCATCTTTTTGTTCCTAAGGAAATGAAGGCATTTCTTACCAATGCTCTCCTGGCACCCATTGTCAATCTTGCTGAGCAAAGGAGCGAGTTAATTGTTCCATTGAAAAAGTAAAGACATTGGAGGCAGGAAGCAGGAGCTCACTTGCCCAAGTGACTCGTGAAGTGGCATAACAGGGATTCTGATCAACAAAGTCAGAAAGGTTTTGGGAGCTGGCCAGAGTGAAGGCCCAAAGGAGGACCCTGAGAAGGGATATGGGGGTCAAATCCTACTTCACAAGGTAGGAGTTGGCCAAGGTGATATAGAAGAGCCCCCACTGGATCCCAGGGTGCTTCCGTCTCCATCTGGTACCTGCCACTGCATTTGGGGTCTAGCTCTAGTCTCATAAGACCTCGTTGGAAATTTGAAATTTTTTTGATCCAAGAGAAGTGAGTCAGCTGGAGCCACCCTGCCCAAACAACCCGTTTTCCCCAGGACACGTTCCCCAGGCTCTGGAAACCTCATTGCCCCCTTGCCCAGTGTGCTCCTGTCCTCTCGCTCCAGTCATCTGGGACTCTACAATCATAGGTGTTGGTAGGTCACATCCCTCCCAATGAGACAGTGAAAAACACCCTTTCCAGGTATCAGGTGCCCATAAAGCACTGCATCAGGAGAAAGGACACTCTGGCCTACCTTCACCCATGGCAACCACCAGGGTCAGAACATGTGCTCCTGGCTACAGCAACGCCCAAAGGGAGGGCGAGGCCAGTTCTCCAAGGGGTGAAGGTGGGAGGCAGTCAGGAAAGACTTTGTAGAAGAGGTATCATCTGAGTTGAACCCCTGGAGATGTGTCTGTCGGACGCTGGATAGGCATCTTGGGAGTGAGGGTGGAGGGTGGGATGCGGAGACACATCTCAATGAGGAAGAGCGGTGTGCTTCATGAGCACTTTCCAAAAGCTGGAGGTGACTCTGCAGTGCTTGTCTCTGGGAGCACAGCTAGGGATCAACCTGAAGAAAGAGGCAGGGTAGTCTCTGTTTGGGCCAAGCTAAAAATGTGCATTTCTGGCAGGTCAAGATTTGAGGACTCATTGAAGGGTTCTAAACTAAAGACTAACAATGCAGTTTCCCCTTTTAATGGCTGTGTGAGACCACACAAGATACTTAACCTCCCTGCCTCAGTTTCCTCATCTCTGAAATGGGAACAATGCAAGTATGCCCTCCATAGGCTTTTCAGGGTAGTTGTAAAAGAGACTACATGTACAAAGGGCTTGGTACAGTAACTAGCCTATGTAAATGCTGCACGAATCCTAGAGGTAAGAACATAGATTATTATCATTGCCACATGTTAGAAACACTGCTCTTTAAGGTGGAGAATAAAGTCGAAAGGAATACAAATGAGAGACCACACAGAGAGACCACATAAGAGGGTAGTGCTAAATTGCAGGGGTGGAATGATGACTGCCTCAATTACCATGAGGCACTGGGGAGAGACTGCACAAAATCAAACACAGGAGATGTTTAAGGAAGAGAGAGCCTTTTGGAATGGAAGCGTATTGGGAAGTAGGGGGGCAAGGTTGAGGATGGGCTTGCCTGCTAGTCACTGAGATGGCAAATACCTTTTGGGAGGTCAGAAAAGGGAATGACATCATGGTTACTGACATGCTGCCTTTGAGAATGTTATGATCCAAGCCGAAGCAGTGAAGCCCACACGTTTGGAGAAAGGTTGTCTAGGGAACAGAGCTGGGAGGCAAAGGTGCAAAGCTGGTGGCTACAGCCATTGGAGAAGACAAGATGGCTCAGGGACTGCGGTAGTCTCAGTGACAGGAAGGACAGAAACTTGCCAGAATATGTGAGGGGATGGGGATTGAGGTCTCTCCTCACCCACTAGATCAGTTAATAAATAAAGAGATCTCAAAGTTCTTCTCTGCATCAGTCACTAAGCATGCTGGCCTTGTTGTTGTTGTTTTTGTAAATTAAACTTTATTTTCCATGCAGTAAAGACCATTTCTATTTAAAAGTTTGAAAATAAAAGTGAATAATAAACTCTTCAGGCGGATTATTTCATAATACAGATCTTCCTACAAAGTCTTCTCAACATCTGAAATTTGAAATGGGCATCACCCCATCCAAGGGACTTTTAACCCAAACATTCTCCAACAGTTCAAGGTCATCAGCTAAGTGCTGAGCCGGACCCAATACAAACACTACCTCTCCCACCCATTCTTGGGCATGTTCATCCATTCTTCCCCTACTCAAGGGAGCTGACTTGGAAAGAGTTCTGAACTATGTTCCACAACAACAGCAATGACACATGATTTGTGACTCTCAGCTCTACTCATACGAAAGAATTGATTGAAGAGTTTTTAATGCTCCTCCTACCTGGGTCCTTCCCAGGAACTATTCCTCAGAATTCTCCATGAGCCAGGATTGAGAGCCACCAGCTAATGAAGAAAACAGGTGTTTCTTAATCACCTGAGTAGCAAGGTCACTGGTGGGGGATGGGGGTAAAGATGAAGCACAGAGGTATGAGTCAAGTACAGCCCCCATTTGCAACCCCCAGCCCCCAAAAGCTCCATGGTGGAGGGACTTCTTTGGTGGCACACTTTGATGACAGCAGCCTGTGTTCTAGCTCAGCGTGCCAGGTCTGAGAGAGCTGGCTAGTGTGAACTCTCTGCCTGTTTTCTAGACAGTTGTCGGGAATTGGGTGGAAAAGGCTGTCAGCTGTAGTCTTGTCCCAGGTCATCCCTCTGCTATGAAAAACTCTCAGGAATATTCCTTCCTGGTTGCAAAGTCTTCCTTCAGAGATCTTTGCGGGATGGGCCTATGGGCCAACTGCCCTGCCACTGCTATTTTGTGTGACAATTATCATGTCCCATCCTCGTCACTATTGACATTTTGGGCCCAACAATTCTTTGCTGTGTTGGGGAGGAGGTATGGTCTTTGCACTGTAGAATGTTGAGCAGCCATCACTGGGCCTACCCTCAAGATGCCAGTAATGTCTATATCTTCCCTGCCCCAGCTGTGACAACTAAAAATGTCTTATAGACATTGCCAAATGTCACCTGGGGGCAAAATCACCCCTTGTTGAGAACCACGGTTCTAGAGAGAACCCTGAGGACAGAGTCTATGTCTGTCTTAGCTCTCTGGTCTCTGGCTTCCTGGGACCTGGCATGAGGCAGGTACTCAGTATCATGAGATGAACCACTGTCTGTGCCATTGGTCTTGGATTTGTAAATGTTGGGAGGAGTGGTTTTGTGTGATATTCATGAATGATTTTTACATTATTTCTATTGCCCCTACTTCTTTGTTGGCCTAGTTCTGTGGCAGACTTTGTGCTTCTCTGCTTCTGGAAAAACTTGAGGCCCAACTTTTACATTCAAAAACTCATTTGAGATGAACACGGTTTAGAACAGAAGGATTTTCCTCTCAATTAAGAAGATATTTCCAGAAAATCAGACAAGAGGTAAGAGAAAGGTTGGTGAAACCCAGAAGCATTCCAAGACTGTGGCTGGAAATGATGTGCCACAAAGCTTGCTCTTGGGCTCAAAGTCCCTGAGGTTGGCCAAGACCTTGGATTCCAGGTATGACACCAAAGCAGTAGGGACTTCCCAGGCAGAGATAATGGACATCTGAGTGGATGAGGGACTGATGACTGGCAGCCTTCCCTAAACCTGGGTATTCCATATTATCTCTGATCCCTAACAGAGACTCTGGAAGACTTGGGGGAGGGAAACTACAAGAACAACTGAGGTACTATGAATGCTTGGAGTCAAAATCATTGATTCTTAGGAAATAAAGAGATGCCCGTATTTCTAGCACACCTGAGTTTCTGGCTTGGGGTGCATACTCATGGTAAAATATAAATCTCCATATTAATAATTGTTGTTGTAAAGTGCTCTTGAGTCAATTCTGACCCATAGCAACCCTGTGTAGGGTTTCTGAGCATAGCTAATATTTACTGAGGGCTTACTATGTACCAGACACTGCTCTTTGTGCTTTCGGTGTATTGCATTCTTTATTCTTCATAAGAATACAATACTAGGTAGTATTGTAATCCCCAGCTTACAGAGAGAAGGACTAGAAGGTGTAGACTAGGTGACTTGCTCAAGGTCTTATAGTATCTAAGTGATGCCTGCCAAAAAATAGCCAACAAGCACCATTTTGTGTGCATTGTGTACATGAACTACTTAATCCTCACAACAGCCTAATGAGGTAGGTACTATTCACCACTTCCATTTTGTAGAATAATAAATGAGGGAACAGAGAGTAAGGAATGTACCCAAGTCTCCCAACTCATACTTGGCCAACCTGGAATTTGAATTTAGTAAGCCTGGCTGCAAAATCCGTGCATCTAGCCACTAAGCTGGGCTTGAGAGATTCTAGGACCTAGATTCTAACTACTGCCCTGCTGCACTCAGGGCCAGATGGACAACTGGATAGTTGCAAAGGACTGAGTGGTACAACACAATTTTAGTGAGAACCAGAATGGTCAGAGTCAAAATGGCTCTTTGTGCCTTTTAAGAAGAATCAGGCAATCCTCTTTAGGTGTTGGCCTAGTTCTGAAATTTACAACTAACACAGAGTCCTAGACCAAGCTACTCTCACCATTGTAGTACTTAGCTTTCTTCATCCCTAAAATAGAGACATTAATGGTCATCCAAGAATTGATCACTGAGGGTGGCAACTCCTTGTAAGAGGTCCAATAGACATTAACCAAGGGAAGGCAAGGGGGAAAGGTGAGAAACCATGTCAAAGAGAAACAGTTGAGGGAATCTGAGAGTGTCTCCTTGGTACTTAATAACAAGGAGAAGGAAAAGTCTGAGGGGAAAACAGATGCCTTCAACACCCATATGGATCAGAGGATCAAACCATCCAGGCATCAGTATTACCTGGATGATGCTTTGAGCCCATAGTTGCTTTGGGTTCACATTTTCTTGGCTCATGTTCCATAATAAACTCCCAGATACAAGGAGTGAGTATTTTAGACCCTAAGTTAAACTAACATTAAGCATATTTTTTAGATAAACGCAAAAGTATAAATGTGTACTGAATATTGGATGATAACAAATATGTAAGCATTTGAAAGAGGATTATTTGTACATTGGTAACCACAGGGAGGAATCAGGACAACTGTCATTGCATGGATGGGACTGCAAGCATTGATATCTAATAAAGTGTATGATTTGTTGACTATAAAATGGATTATTCTTGTCTGTCAACCTTCAGTCAACTCACAATAAAAAGTTTTTAAAAACCAGGAATATTGCTTTTCCAGATGAAGGTAGTGGAGACATACAAGAGTTAAAGTGAAGAGAGGTAAATACTGTTAACTGATGACACATGGAGGGGATTGTAATCATTGTAATAAGTTTGTATATGATTTGTTTAATGAAAACTGATGCTTTGTGCTGTAACCCTTCACTAAATTCAGAATGCAAAGTAGTTTTTTTTTAAAGGTATATGGAAAAACAGGAAAGACCCCCATATTATAAAAAAGACTGGCCTTACTGGTCAAAAAGAGACTGGAGGAAGCTGAGACTAGGGCCCTTGACTACCCTTCAGGTCTGAACTCAAACTCACCCTTTATTGACTCAATTTTCAACCAAGCAATAGAGCGGTATATTGGGGGAACAACAACACTAGTAAAATACACTCACAGTGGAATGGTCAACCATCCAAGATCAAAAGGGCAGTGTTTGCCTCAGGACAAAGTTCAAAAGGGTTGGGAAGGAGGATTGAATGGAAATAAGAACCACAGGGAGGAAGCGGGATAACTTGTTAAAGGAGGGGATTGCAATCACTGAGACAAAACAAAGTATATGTTTTGATGAATGTAAAACTGATCATCTTCTCTGTGAACTGTCACTCAATTCATAATACAAAGTTTCAAACTAACTTTGACCAAACTAACAGAGACCAGAATCTTCCAGGTCCTGTATGGTCCAGCAATGTGTATATCCCTTTCATCTCTTTTCTGAAGGAGGATTTGTATGGCAGTTTTCCTGTCAGTTTGTTGTATTGTCAGTTTGTGGTAAATTGCATGATGCTGTGATCCTACAAGTTAGTCCACTGATATTTCAAATGCTTCAGGATTACCCATGGTAGACAGGTTTCAGCAGAACTCCCAGACTAAGACAGACTAGGGAGGAGGAGGAGATGGACCATTTTTGAAAGGTTAGCCCCTAAAAACTTAATGAATAAGAATAGCATGGCACACAGGTTCAAACATGGATAGAACTGATCAAAGATAAGAGTCCTGCTGTGGCACTGTAGATTAATGTGCTGGACTGCAAAGTCGGTTTGAACTGCAAGGTCGGCGGTTCAAGCTCACGAGCTTCTCCTTACAAACCCTATGCATGGTCGCTATGGGTTGGAACCAACTTTACTGCTCTTATAAAACAACAACAACAACAAGAGTGATGTCAGCTGTGTCGGGTAAGAAGGAGCTAAGACACCATTGTGTAGCCTTTGGCCCCCAAGCCACTGCCATCAAGTCCATTCCGACCCATCGCTGCCACCCAGGACAGAGACAGAGCAGAACTGCCCCATAGTGTTTCCAAGGAGAGTAGAGGGTCAGTGAGAAAGAGGAAGACCCTCAACAAGATAATCTGACCCAGTGGTTGCAACAGTGGACTCAAACATAACGAATATGAGGATAGTGCAGGACTGGCGGTGTTTTCCAAAACCACTAAGCAGCAGCATTGTGTATTGGTGTATAAATGGCCAGAGGGAAGAGCGCTTAGTTTTTTTCATTCCAGTGGTCCCGCCTGGACCTGATGGCTTATCATCCAGAAGCTCCAGGTCTTTGAGCTGATTTCAAGGCATTTAGGGTTGTCTCCCTGTGGGAAGAGGCAGATGTGTCTGTGTTTAAAAAGAGGAGTGCCCATTAATATCTGGTGGTCAAAATCTTGAGCCAGGGCAGGCACTATTACAAGTCACTCTATGCTAGTTCTTCCTGTCTTTTACAGACAGGCATCCTGGGTTTTTTCTGGAGAGCTTCTCCTGCTGTCAGATGGGGCTCTGTGACTGGTGCCCATTTGGAAACAAGCAAAAGTGATATAAGCACAACTTCCGGGTCCTGCCCCCGACAAGAAGAGGCATCCCCTCGCCCTCCCTTTTTCCCACCTGCTGCTGGAATTCCCATGTGATTATTAACCATCTTGGACAATGCAGTCAAGGGCAAGTCTAAGGTATTGTGCGCGGTCAGTGTCAAAATCCTCAAACCCTCAAACTGGCCTCGAGTTGTATTCTTAATCTTTGAAGCATTTATAAATTTAGATCAGAGTACAGCAATAATTTCCTATAAAAGCTACTGTAATCCTGGGAAGATATAAAAGCATTTGAACTTCTGCTGTGGCACTCTAAGATAAGCACTGGACTGCTAACCTCAAGGTCAGCAGTTCAAACTCACCAGCTGCTTCTCAGAAACCTTATACAGGGTCATTATGAGTTGAAACCAATGTGAAGCTACTTAACAACAACACAAAAGTAGTTACTTTGGAAAACTATAAAATGAATAGGCATAAAGGTTAGATTGAAGAGACTAAGGAAACCACTGAACATCATAGTGTTAGCACTTGGACGGCTGGTTTTAGTGTGTGCGTCTATAGTTCTTCAGGTGGGCGAAAAATGGATGGCACGGTTTCTTGCTCTTGCTCTCACTCTACAAAGTTGCTGGTAGAATTAGCCAAAGCTCCAGACTGCTATCAGCCATGTCCGGTAAGGAGAAGCTAGGACAGTTAGACACCACAGTGTGGTCTTTGGCCCGCAAGCCACTGCCCATTCCGACTCATAGTCACTCCACAGGATAGCACAGAACTGTCTATAGGATTTCCAAGGAAAGTACAAGGTCAGTAAAAAAGAGGAAGACCCTCATGGACACGGATTCACACAGTGGCTACAACAGTGGACTCAAAGGTACCAAGGATTGTGAGGACGGTGCATGACCAGGCAGTACAATGTTCTCCTGTACCTGGGCTTAATCTGAGTCGGCACTGACTAGACAGCACCTACCAACAACAAGAAATGTTTGCAGAGCAGATTGTCACATCTTTCTACTGTGGAGAGGCTGGGGCGTTCACACTGCTGACTTCTCAGTTAGAAGTGGCGTGCTTAACCATTGAACCAACAGGACTCCTTTTGGCTCCCAGAGCCCTCCAAAAATGTGAGCCCCCAGGATGACTTTATGCACTTAACTGAAAACACACTCAGACATGGAGCCCCCTCTGCACCCCTATTCACCATTTTGAGCCACAGCATTGGCAACGACCCTCCTAACATAGGAGATAACAGAGAATCTAGGTGGGCATCCGTGGGCGGTATCTTCCCCCTTACATGATTTCACATGTCTTAGAAAGCCGTTTCCCCCTCTGTATACTATGTCCTGTGATCAAAATGATCTCCCATGTATGTGTTCTTAGCCTAAGGTGCTGGAGCATGTAGAAGAATCATACTTCATTTATATGAGCTTGATTTAAAACTTGTAATCGATGTTTAAATGTCTGAGGAAATTTAATTTGTTAAGTTCTTATGCTTTGTCTGGTCATGTGTAAATCTTTGGGAATGGTGAATGCTAAATATGAAAAGAAATGTAGGTTGAGGGATGAATGAATTAGGTTGCTCAATTAAAGACAGGTAACCGTGAGTTTTTTCTTTGTATTAGTGGCCAATCAAGACATCCATGCTATGCCTACCGAAAAGGTAAAGGTACTTGAATCAACATCTACAGGTCTTGGTTTCCTTACCTATAAGGGAAAGAGTTCAACTTCATCATTGCTACGGTTTCATTTATCTCTAAAATACCAGGTATGATTCAAACTCGGAAACTCTTTGTTCATGTTGATGCCACATTTTACCACCCTGTAATAATCAACTGCCACGGATAGATGGAAGTCAAATCTTCCATAACCACTTAGACCTCCAGCATGCCTTTCAAAGTATCACAGCTGCCGCCTTTGCACAAACACTGTCCGCAGTCATCAAGGCACAAGTCTGATTGATAGGTCTGCCAGCCACGCTTTAAATAAAAACTCAGCCTGTCTCCCAGATAATTACCAGCTTCAGCACATCTCAGCTGCTGCCAATACACTCTTTTCTATGCACTGGCTTCCCATTGCATGAGAAGGAAAAAACAAAACTTCCAAATTCATGTGCTATTTTTATCATTTTTACAAAGGCCTAACATTTGAATAGTTTCTCAATGCCCATCCTTACAATGCCCCTCTTTTTACAGATGAAGAAATTAAAATTCAGAAAGGTTCCATGTCTCCTTAAACCACACAGGACACCAATCCATGTGTCTGACTCCCACATACAATGACTCATAACATAGGGTTATCATGAGAGACTGGGCCAGTTTGCAGATCTTTTCTCCTGAAAGTCCTATAGAAATGTTGAATAACACAAATCCCAATACTATCTCTCTACTATATTAGCTCTGACAGAGGCTAACTCTAAAGGTTGAACAACAATAAAAAAGTAAGACTTCAATTAAAATTAATCCAGGAACTGACAGGAGCTTCGAAATGTGGATGCTGTTCTGCCTGTGACAAGTGGCTTTTCCCTAACTCTGTGAAGATATCAAGAGTGTATTATTTCCTCCCAGCTGTTAACTGCCAAGGTTAACTGTCAACTGCCAAAGGCTACCTCTCTGATGTCAGACCTGATCATGTGATTTGCTTTGCCCAATGAAACGTGAGCAGACATGACATGTGCTGCTTATCAGTAGAAAGTTTAAAGAACTACTGTGCATTTCCACTATCTCTCTTTTCCCTCTTTGAGGAAATCCATTTATTCTAGATAAAGGCTGCTGCCACTTTGGGGAGAACAGCATATTCTAGATAGAAACTGTTCTTGTCAGCTTACTTCCATAATGAAGATGTGGAGCAGAGCCACAGCTAACCTATGAGGATCAACTGGGGAAATAAACCTTTGTTATAAGCCACTGTGCAGCATAGCTTAGCCTAAGCCAGCTGATTTGAGCACTTATACCATTTGGAGGAGACTATTGAAAGTGCCATGGACTCCCAAAAGAACCAACAGATCTGTGTTGGAAGAAGTGCAACCAGAGTGCTCCTTGGAGACCAGGATGGCCAAGCTTCGTCTCTCATACTTTGGACATATTGTCAGGAGGGACCAGTTGCTGGAGAAGGATATCATGTTTGGTAGGGTGGAGGCTCAGAGAAAAAGAGGAAGACCCCCAATGAGATGGACTGGCCAGATGGCAGCATCGATGAACTCCAGCGGGGGAACAGTAGTGAGCTTGGCCCAGGATTAGGCAGTGTTTCGTTCTGTTGTACATAAGGTCGCTATTGGTTGGTACCAACTCGATGACACCTAACAACTACAACCATTGTATTTGGAGTGCTGGTGTGGCACTGCAGGTTAATGCACTGGACTGCAAAGTTAGTTTGAACCACAATGTTAGCAGTTCAAGCTCACCAACTGCTCCTCGGAAACCCTATATGGGGTCATTATGGGTCAGAACCAACTTGATGGCACTTAACAACAACAACAACAACAGTGGGCCATTGTATTAGAAATATTTGTCAGTAAATTCCTTGTGAGCAGGTATTGTTTCTATAATTTAATTTTTTTTTATTGTAAATTAGGTGAAGGTTTACAGAACAGATCAGTGGTTCATTCAACAGTTTAGACACATTTTGTTTCATGTCATTGAGTGCCGTCCCACAATGTAGCATCACTTCTTTGTGTTTTCTCTTTCCATGTTTCCTTCTTTCCTAACCCTTTTCAACTTTGTCCTGGGGTAAATGCAGCCCTTTTGATCTTAAATGGATGACTAGTCTAGAGTGTGTGTGCCTCCCTAGTGTGACTGTTCTCTCCATTTGTTGTTGCTGTTGTTGTTAGGTGCCATCGAGTAAGTGACGACTCATAGTGACCTTATGCCCAGCAGAACGAAACACTGCCCGATCCTGGCCTAATCTCACTGATGTTACCACGCTTCAGTCCATCAATGCTGCCACTTGGCCAATCCATCTGATTGGGAGTCTTCCTCTCTTTCTCTGTTCCTCCACCTTACCAAACATGATATCCTTCTCCAGTGACTAGTCCCTCCTGACAATACATCTGCAGTATGAGAGACGAAGTTTGGCCATCTTGGCCTCCAATGAGCACTCTGGCTGCACTTCTTCCAAAACGATCTATTGGTTCTTTTGGCAGCCCATGGCACTTTCAATATTCTCCTCCAACACCATAACTCAAAAGCATCAGTTCTTCTACGGTCTTCCTTATTCACTGTTCAGCTTTCTCATGCATATGAGGTTATTGAAAATACCATGGCTTGGGTAGGTACACCTCAGTCCTCAAGCTGACATCTTTGTTCTTCAACACTTAAAAAGGTCTTGTGCAGCAGATTTGTCTAATGCAACACGTCGTTTGATTTCTTGACTGCTGCTTCCGTGAGTGTTGATAGTTGATCCAAGAAGAACGAAGTCCTTGACAACTTCAATCTTTTCTCCATTGATAAGAATGTTGTTTATTGGTCCAGTGGTGAGGATTTTTGTTTTCTTGACATTGAGGTGCAATCCATACTGAAGGCTGTGTTCTTTGATCTCCATCAGTAAATGTTTTAAGTCCTCTTCACTTTCAGCAAGCAAGGTTGTACCATCTGCATATTGCAGGTTGTTAATGAGTCTTTCTCCAATCCTGATGCCATGCTTTTCTTCATATAACCCAGCTTCTCGGATTATTTACTCAGCATACAGGTTGAATAAGTATGGTGAAAGAATACAACCCAGTCGCATACCTTTCTTCATTTTAAACCATTCAGTGTTCCCATGTTCTGCTCAAACAACAGCCTCTTAGTCCATGTACAGATTCCTTATGAGTACAATTAAGTGTTCCGGAATACTCATATTTTGCAATGTTGTCCATAGCTTGTCATGATCCACCCAATTGAAAGCCTCTGCATTGTCAACAAAGCACAGGTAAACATTTTTTCTGGTATTCTCTGTTTTCAGCCAAGATCCATGGGACATCAGCAATGATATTCCTCATCTCACATCTCTTCTGAATGTGGCTAGAACCTCTGGAAGTTCTCTGTCAATGTATGCTTGCAGCTGTTTCTCTATTACCTTTAGTAAAACTTTATTCACATGGTACATAAAATATATTGTCCAATGATTTCTGCATTCTGTTGGGTCACCTCTCTTTAGAATGGGCACAAACATGGATCTCTTCCAATCAGTCAGCCAAATAGCTGTTTTCCAAATTTCTTGGCAGAGATGAGTAAGTGCCTCCTGTGCCACTTCACTTTCTTGAAAGATTTCAATTTTTATTCCATCAATTCCTGATGCCTTGTTCTTTGCCAATTCTTTCAATGCACCTTGGACTTCTTCCTTCAGTATCATTGGCTATTTCTTGAAACAGTTGAACATTAACCATTTCCTTTTGGTACAGTGACTCTGTGTATTCCTTCCATCTTCTTTTGATGCTTTCTGCATCATTCAATAATTTGCCCAGAGAATCTTTCAATAACAAAAGTCGAGGCTTGAATTTTTCTTCAGTTCCTCCAGCTTGAGAAATGCTGAGCGTGCACTTCCTTTTTGGTTTTCTGACTCCAGATCTTTGCACATTTCATTGTAATATTTGACCTTGTCTTCTTAAACTTATCTTTGAAATTTTATGTTCAGCTCTTGTACTTCCTCATTTCTTCCATTTGCTTTAGCATCTCTATGCTGGAGAGCAAGTTTCAGAGTCTCTACTGATATCCATTTTGATGTTTCCCTTCTTTCTTACCTTCTTAATGACGTTTTGCTTTTTTCATGTATGATGTTCTTAATGTCATCCCACAACTCTTCTGGTCTTCAGTCTTTAGTGTCTAATGTATCAAATCTATTCTTCAGATGATCTCTAAATTCAGGTGGGATATATTCAAGGTCATATTTTGGCTCTCGTGAACTTGTTTTCATTTTCTTCAGCTTCAGTCTGAATCTGCATATGAGCAATTGATGGTCTGGTCCACAATCTGCCCCTGGCCTTGTTTTCACTGATGATATGAAGCTTTTCCATGGTCTCTTTTCACAGATGTAATCAATTTGATTTTGGTGTATTCCATCTGGTGAGGTCCACATGTACAATCATCTTTTATGCTGTCTAAAGAAGGTATTTGAAATGAACAAATCATTGGTTTTGCAGAATTCTATCATGGCGATCTCCAGCATCATTTCTATCACCAAGGCCATATTTTCCAACTACTGACCCTTCCTCTTTGTTTCCAACCTTGCATTCCAATCACCAGTAATGACCAATACATCTTGATCACATGTGATCAATTTCAGATTAAAGAAGTTGGTAGAATTCTTCTATTTCATACTCACTGGCTTCAGTGGTTGATGAGTAAATTTGAATAATAGTGGTATTAACTGTTTTTCCCTGTAGGCACATGGATATTATCCTATCATAGACAGCGTTGTACCTGATGACTGATCCTGGATATGTTCTTTTTGATGATGAATTCAACACCATTCCTCTTCAATTTGTCATTCCCACCATAGTAAGCCATGTTGTTGTCAGATTCAAAATGACCAATACCAGTCCATTTCAGCTCCTAATGCCTAAGATATCCATGTTTTTGCATTCCATTTCATGTCTGACAATTTCCAATTTTCCTAGATTCATACTTCATACATTCCATATTCTGATTATTAATGGATGCTTACAGCTATTTCTCTTCATTTTAAGTTGTGCCCCATCAGCAAATAAAGGTCCAGTGGGCTTTACTCCCACAAGCTTTACTGCATTTGCATCATCACAGCCAACTCTACTTTGAGGAGGCAGCTCTTCCCCAGTCGCATTTTGAATCCCTTCCAACCTGAGGGGCTCATTTTCCAGCACTATATCTGACAGTGTTTCTCTGCTATTCACAAGGTTTTCAGAGACTATATATTTGGAAATAGTTCATCTCTCTTTCTTCCTAGTCTGTCTTCACCTAGAAGCTCACCTGAAACCTGTCCACTGTGGGTGACCCTGCTGGTTATTTAAAATACCTGTGGCATAGCTTCCAGAATCACAGCAACTCACAAACTACCACAGTATGACAAACTGACAGACTAGCATTGGAAGGCAGGATTACGTTATGTTAATGCTGCTGTTGTTAAGTACCATTGTGTTGGCTCCAACTCATAGTGACCCTGTATAGGGTTTCCAAGAAGTGTTTATATTAATGAGGCAGAATTTGGTTGGGATGCAACACGCTTATTACTCAGGTCATAGCCCTGTAGTTTCCCTGGTGTATGGCCTACATTCCTTTTATCTTAAAAGCAATAAAGGAAAGAAGTGAACAGAAAGAAAGGGACCTAACTACCACTAGGAAAGAAAAGCCAAGAGCAGAGCACGTGCACTGGACCTAGGGTTTCCATGGCTAGAAGCTCCTAGACCCAGGAAAAGGTAGATTCCAAGACACATGCAGATCTCCAGGAAACACCAGACATGCAGATTTTGAAAGGAGACAAACCATCCCCTAGAGCCAGCACTCTGAATTCAGACTTTTCGCCTCCTAAACTGTGAGGAAATCAACTGTGTTTCAAAGCCATCTAGGTGTGGTATTTCTATTATAGATGAGGCTTTAAACCCTGTGCAGGGTCACTATGAATCGGAACTGACTCCACAGTACTTAACAACAACAACGACATATAACTAAGAGTCTTGTGATCTTTGTAGAAAAAGAAGAAAAATAAAGAAAAGAGACTCAGATCTGGCCTTTCCCTTTCATTCAGGTTGGCTTCCTTTCACAGCGGCCCAAAATCCTGCCTCCGTTTCCTGGGGCTTGGATTACAACACTGACTTTCTAGTTGGTTTTTCTGCATCCAGAAATTTCTCAAACCTACTTTTCATCATCTCATCTTACTTAAGCACCTCAAGTTGGTTCCCTATTGCCAATCAAATTCACTGCCCATGAAGAGTTGTGGTGCTGAAATCAAGGCAAGAGTGAGTTAATGTTGGTAAGTGATGGAGAGGTGTTAATTAGACAACATAATTAGATGCTGTTGAAAGAGCTGAGCTATAAAATGCAATGATAAGCTACCTACAGAACGAAATGGGTATAATTAGGTCTTTACCTCTCCCTTTCCACAGTGTAGGCCTTTCTGTACTTCAAGCCCAAACCTGCTGGTTCCATTGCTTCCTTCCATCTTGCTTTTTTTGTTTTGTTTTGTCCTGCAGGCCCTAGGGACTTGGTTGACTCTCTTCTCCTTGACCAACTTCCTCCTCCTACTCTATACTTTTGTGTTCCTCCTCCCTGCTTGATCGTCTTTGTTGCCTCATTATCCAGTTGAAGAATTTTTACAGAGCACAGGATTACACAAAACTGCAAATATAGGGAAATTAATAAGCCTACCATTTTCTTAGACGTAGCCTCTTCAGCTCCTCACTCCCTCTCAAGTGTTGATTGGAAGCCCCTTTGGATACGAGGACTCATCTCTGAAGGTGGGGCTCATCCTCTTGACCTCATTCCCACCCTGGAATAGTCCTATCAATATACAAATAAGAACAAGGTATCATACCTCTCCTCAAAACCTTGACTGCACTTAGAGCAACCTCCTGACTCTCAGTCCCCCATGATCTGGATGCTCATTTCCAGACTCATCTCTGCCAGGCTCCCAGTGTCAGATTACTCAATAAGCAAGGTGAGCCTGGGGCTTACCTGTTCTTACTTACTAATCTGTAGTGAATAATTTCTCATTTTTCCACCACATCAAAGATTCGGTTTCTTGGTATGGCTGGCATCTTTCTCTCTCTCCCGACCCATAACACCTTCCTACAGAATCAAAGCCTCTTTTCCAATTTACAATTCATAACAAGCTTACTTGCACTCACTTACTAATCTATAATGAAGAGTTTCACATCTTTTTCACCACATGATGTGGTGAAACCTACGTGAAATTGTTCCCTGGGTTTACCTTGCTTATCGGGTAAGCCACCCATGAATGCTCCCCTTCACACTCCATGCTGCAGACCAGTCTGAACCCCTATGTCTTTACACCTAAGGAGCTTCACACGGACTAACCCTTCTCCCCAAACACCCCTCAGCTATGTGCATGGTGTATGCTCATCTTGTGGGGCTCACCTGAAATGGCACCCCCTCAGAAAGGCCTTCTCTGATCACCTTACCTAAAACAGACCCTTCACCCCTGTCATTTGCTAGCCTATTACCCTCTTTTGTTTCCCTTAAAGCACTAATTACCACCAGAAACTTTTCTTTGTGTGTGTGTGTATGTGTGTCCTTCCCCTACTAGGCTGTAAGCTCTATGAGAGCAAAGACTGTATCTGTCAGGGTCACTGTCATGGTCCCAGAGCCAGACAGTGCACAGTCCATAAATACTTGTGAAACAAAGAAGCATATTGTATTATTTCACCTGCCACTACCAGAATTTACTGGAATATGTAAAGAACCAGTAAGTAGTTCCCAGTGAGTCAATTCCAACTCATGGTGACCTCAGACATGTCCCAGTATAACTGTACTACATAGGGTTGTCAAGGCTGTGACCTTTCAGAAGAAGATCTCCAGAGCTGTCTTCCAAGGCGCCTCTGTATGAGTTTGAACCACCAGCCTTTCAGCAAGTAGTTGAATACTTACTCATTCGTGCCAACCAAGGACTCTCTTCCTATAAAACACTATTTACAAATGGTTAACGTAATCGAGTGGGGCACTGCAGGATAATGTGCTGGAACATAAGGTCAGTTTGAACCTCAAGGTCAGTGGTTCAAACCCACCAGTCACTCCTCAGAAACCCTATACAGGGTCACTATGGGTCGGAACTGACTCAACAGCACCTAACAACAATAACAAGAATAGCTGGGAAGCTACTCCTAGTTCTCTGCTAAGAAAATCCATCAAATTAGACCCTAATTAAATGGTAAGTGAATATCTACAGTAGTGGAAGTCATGGAAACAAGTCTCACCTGATAGGAACAATGTGACAAACACAGAAACGTTCTGTGACATCTGCACAAAAGGTGTGTGATCTGAATGAAATCATAAAGAAAGGTCCTGTGTGTAGTAACTGGTCTGTAACCCTCAAAATGTCAAGGTCAGGAAACCCAAAGACTGAAAAACTATTCCCACTTGAAGGAGACTAAAGAGTCTTGACAACTAAATGCAATGTGTAGATTTGAAGTGAACTTTTGTTGGAATCACTGGCAAAACTTTTATAAAATCTGAGGATTAGAAAGTGGTAATAGTTGGAGTCCTGGTGAGGCATTGTAGGATAAGCACTAGACTACTAATCATAAAGTCAGTGGTTCAAACCACCAGTTGCTCCTTGGAAACCCTAAACAAGGTAGTTATGAGCTGGACCAACTTGACAGCACTTAACAACAACAACAATACTTGTTAGGTGCCATCCAGTCAGCTCCAACTCATAGCGACCCTGTATAGGGTTTCCAAGAAGTGGCTGGTGTGTTTGAACTGCTGATCTTGCAGTTCAAATCAATCTTGTAGTCCAGTACATTATCATGCAGTACCACACCAGGACTGAAACACTTATAAATAGCAGCAGAACATGGTCTGATATAGTTCCAGAAGACAAGCCCTTCAGGTTGGAGGACAACTCAAAGTACAGTTAACCATAATGACTTTCACCTGCTGATGGAGCGCAACTCAAAATGAGGAGAAAAGCTGCAAACATACATTAATCATTGGAACATGGAATGTATGAAGTATGAATCTAGGAAAATTAAAAGTTGTCAAAAACAAAATTTTTGTTGTTAAGTGCCATTGAGTCAGTTCCGACCCATAGCAACCCTGTATAGGGTTTCCAAGGAGCAGCTGGTGAACTTGAATCGCCGGTCTTGTGGTTCAAACGACTTTAAAGTACAGTGCATTAACCCACAGTGCCACACCAGGACTCCATTAGTGAGTTAAAATAGACTGGTATTGGCCACTTTTAATCTGACAATCATATGGTTTACAAGTTCAAGAGGAATTATGTCATATTCATCATCAAAAAGAGCATTTCAAGATCTATCTTGAAGTACAATACTGTCTGTGATAGGATAGTATCCACACACCTACAAGGAAGACCAGTTAATACCACTATTATTCAAATTTATACACTAACCACTAGATGCCAATGATGAAGAGACTTAAGTTCTACTAACTTCTTCAATCTGAAATTGATCAAACATGCAATCAAGATGTACTGATAATTATTGGTGATTGGAATGGGGAAGCTGGAAAAAAAAGAGGAAGGATCAGGAGTTGGAAAATATGGCCTTGGTGATAGAAATGATACTGAAGATCACATGATAGTATTTTGTAAGACCAATGACTTATTCGCTGCAAAATATCCCTTTTTAACAGCATAAAAGGTGACTGACTATACACAAGAAGGAAGGAGACTCTGGTAGTGTAGTGCTTACGAGTCAGGCTGCTAACCTCAAAGTGAGCAGTTCAAAACTACCAGCCGTTTGGGGAAGAAAGATGAGGCTTTCTGCTCTCGTAAAGATTTGTTGTTGTTAAGTGCCGTGGAGTCAGTTCCAACCCATAGCAACACTGTACAGGGTTTCCGAGGCTATAAATCTTTACGGGAGCAGAAAGCCTCATCTTTCTCCCACGGAGTGGCTGGTAAATTCGAACTGCTAACCTTAAGGTTCACAGCCCGATTTGTAACCACTACGCTACCAGAGCTCCTTCTCATAAATATTTACAGCCTTGGGGGCTGCTATGAGTCAGAACTGACTCCACAGCACGCCGCCGCCGCCGCCACCACCACCACCATACACAAGAAAGAGCTCTGGTAGTGTAGTGGTTACGAATTGGGCCGCTAACCTTAGGGTCAGCAGTTCAAAACTACCAGCTGTTTCACGGGAAAGAGATGAGGCTTTCTGCTCCTGTAAAGATTTGTAGCCTCAGAATCATGTACAGGGTCACTATGAGTCAGAATAGACTTCACGGCACAAAACCACCACCACCACCATACACAAGAACCTCACTAGGTGAAATACACAGGAATTCAATTGACTACATCTATGGGAAGACATGGAGGAAAAGCTCAATGTCATTGGCTAAAACAAGGCCAGAGCAGACTGTGGAACATACAATCAACTGCTCAAATGCAAATTGAGGGCTGAAGCTGAATAATATTAAAACAAGTCCAAGAGAGCAAAAGTCATTAATTATATTTCACCTGAATTTAGACACCATCTCAAGAACAGATTTGACACACTGAAAGCTAACGACTGGAGACCAGTTGAGGGATGACATCAATAACATCATCCATGAAGAAAGTAAAAGGTCACTTAAAAGACAGAAAAAAAAGAAAAGACTTAAGTAGATGTTGGAAGAGACTCTGAAACTTGCTTTTGAATGTAGAGTAGCTAAAGCAAATGGAAAAAATGATGATGTAAAAGAGCTGAACTGAGGATTTCAAAGAGCAGCTCAAGAAGATACAGTATTATAATGAAATGTAGAAAGACCTGGAGTTAGAAAACTAAAAGGGAAGAACATGCTCAGCATTTCTCAAGCTGAAAGAACTGAATTAAAAAATCAAACCTCAGGTTGCAGTACTGAAAGATTCTATAGGCAAAATATTGAACAATGCAATTTGCATCAGAAGAAGATGGAACGAATATACAGAGTCACTGTGCCAAAAAGAGGCTCAACCATTTCAAGAGGTAGCATATGATTAAGAACCAGTTGTACTGAAGGAAGAAGTTCAAGTTGTACTGAAGGCATTGACAATATACAAGGTTCCAGGAATCAATGGAATACAAACTGAAATCTTTCAACAACCTAATGCAATGGTGGAGGCTCTCCTTTGTCTATTCCAAGAAATTTGGAAGAAAACTACCTGGCCTTGAAGAAAACTAATTTCAAGACGTCCATATTTGTGCCTATTCCAAAGAAATAGTCACCCAATGAAATGTGGAAATCATCAAACAGTACCATTAATATCACATACAAGTAAAATTATGCTGAAGATAATTCAAAAACAGTTGCAACAGTACACTGACAGGAAACTGAAAGAGATTCATGCCAAGTTCTGAAGAGGAACTGGAACTAGGAATATCACTGTTGACATAAGGTAGATCTTGTTTGAAAGCAGATAATACCAGAATGGTGTTTACTGTAGTTTACTGACTATGCAAAGACATTCAACTGCATTGATCATAACTACAAGTAGCACTGCAAAAAAAGGGAAATTCCAGAGCACTTAATTGTGCTCATGAGGAACATGCACACAGCCCAAGTGGCAGGTGTTTGAACAGAATGAGGGGATACTGAATGGTTCAGTACTATGAAAGGTGTGTGCTACGGTTGTATCTTTTCACCAAATTTATTCAATCTGTATGCTGAGTAAATAATCTGAGAAGCTGGATTATATGAAGAAGAATGAGGTATGGGAATGGAAGAAGACTCATTAACAACCTGTAATGTGCAGGTGATATAAAACCTGGTTTGCTGAAAGTGAAGAGGACTTAACATACTCACTGATGAAGATCAAAGACCACAGTCTTCAGTATGGAATGCATCTCTATGTAAAGATAATAAAAAGTTTCACACTGGACCAATAAATAATATCATGGTAAACAGAGAAAAGATTGAAGTTGTCAAAGACTTCATTTTGCTTGGATCCATAATCAACACTCATGGAAGCAACAGTCAAGAAATCAAATGATGTATTGCATTGGGTAAATCTGCTACAAAAGACCTCTTTAGAGTGTTACAGAGCAAAGTAGTCAGTTTGAGGAATAAGGTGTACCTGACCCAAGTCATGATATTTTCAATCACCGCATATAAATGTGAAAGTTGGACAATGAATTAAGAAGACCATAAAAGAATCATTGCATTTAAAATATGGTGTTGGCAAGGAATATTGAAACTGCCATTGGCTGCCAGAAGAATAAACAAATCTGTGGTAGAAGATCAACCAGAACGCTCCTTAGAAGCTGGGATGGTTAAACTTTGTGTCTTATTCTTGTTGTCTGGAGGGATCAGTCCCTGAAAAAGGACATCATGCTTGGTAAAGTGATATTTGGGTGCCACTGAGTCGGTACCCACTCATAGCGACCCTATGCATGACAGAATGAAACACTGCCTGGTCCTGTACCAACCTCACAATTGCTGCTATATTTGAGCCCATTGCAACTGCCAGTGTATCAATCCATATCATTGAGTGTCTTCCTCTTTTTCTCCAATCCTCCATTTTACCAAACATGATATCCTTCTCCAGGAACTAGTCCTTTCTGACAATATATCCAAAGTCCATGGAGAATCAGTGAAAAAAAAGACCCCAATGAGATGGGCTGGCACAATGACAGCAACAGTGGACTCAAGCATAACAATTGTGAGGATGGCCCAGGATCAGGAAGGTTTTTTGTTTTGTTGTGCATATAGGATTGCTATGAGTCAGAACCAATTCAAAGGCACCTAACAACAACATCCTTTCTTTCAGTTTCCAACTTCCGCATTTCAATCATCAGTAATTATCAATGCATCTTGATCTCATGTTTGATCAATTTCATTCTAAAGTTGTTGTTGTTGTTAAGTGCCATCAAGTCGGGTCCGACCCATAGCGACCCTGTACAGGGTTTCCGAGGGTGTAAATCTTTACGGGCCTCATCTTTCTCCCGCGGAGCGGCTGGTAGTTTCGAACCGCTGACCTTAAGGCTCACAGCCCGATTCGTAACCAATACGCTACCAGAGCTTCATTCTAAAGAAGTTGGTAGAATTCTTCAATTTTTCAACACTGGCTTTGGTGGTTGGTGTGTAAATTTGAGTAACTGTGTTAACTGGTCTTCCTCGTAAGTCTATAGATAAAGTGGAGGGCCAGTGAAAAGGAGGAAGACCCCAACAAGACAGACTGACACAGTGATCACAACAATGGCTCAGACATTACAATTCTGAGGACGGCATAGGACCAGGCAGTGTTTCTGTTCCGTTATGCATAGGGTCACTATGAGTCAGAGCCAACTCAATGGCAACTAACAACAACATATGCATACAAAGGAGTCCCGGTGGGTGATAGAATGGTTAAGGGTTAGCTACTAACCAAAAGGTTAGAGGTTCACACTCACCAGCTGCTCACAGGAGAAAAGAGCTGTAAATCTGCTCCTATAAATTCCCAGAGACTGGTTCTACTCTGTCCTGAGTCCAAATCAGTTCCACAGCATACAACAACAACAACATAGAACACAGGCCATTTCCCTATGGAGAATTGCAGTCTCTTCCTCCACTGCCTTGAATCTAATCTGAACTGTGAGTGCTTTGATCAATATCGAGCACTAGGCCAGGTGATAAGAAGTCAGGCAGTGTCTGCCCATCTCTTACCAGACTTGCTCTGAGGGAAGCCAATGCCATATAGGAAGTCAAACTAGTCTGAACCCGCCATCCCGAGGGAAGCCAAAAGCTAGCCATGAGGAAAGGTTGCATACAAAAAAATGCCTTCTGACTGCCAACATGTTAGGCATCACAAGCAGGAACTGCTCCACTGGGCAGGCCCTAGAACTGTGAAAGCCAGTAATAAATAGTTGTTTTGCCCACTACGTTTTGGTACTGTCACACATTTGTGTGGTAGTGGAATTATGAATATGCATAAACTTCTCAGTGTTTTTCTTCTACATAAAACATGTATTAAATTTGTGATTAAGTAAAAGAAATAATTTCGTTTCCCCCAGCACTTTGAGACAAGATCATCCCTGCCTAAGGTGTACCTCCCAGGATAAAGCTATATCCAATTGTTATTACATACTGCTGAGTCAGTTCCGACTCATAGTGACCTCGTATAGGGTTTCTGAGGAGCAGGTGGTGAGTTTGAACTGCTGACCTTGTGGTTCAAACTGACCTTGGGTAGAGTGCTTCTCTTAAGGCATCATATTAGGACTCCAAAAGATACAATAATTTATTCATCATGATACTGTTAGCATCGAACACAATGTCTGGATGTAGATATTTGCTAAATGTGGTGCTGTAGGACAAGCACTGGACTGTTAACCACAGGTTAAGTTCAAACCAACTCCTTAGAAACCCTATACAGGGTTGCTATGAGTTGGAACCGACTTGACGGCACTTAATAACAAATAATTGGTGTGTGGGAAAGCAGATAAAGACTCCCAAAAAAATAAAGGTTTCTAGTGTTTTGTTTATTTACTTATTTAACATTTTTTAAATTTTTATGTTTTGTTAGTCTGGCGACTAGTTTCAGTCTCTCTTTAAACAACCCCCTTATACTCTGCCTGAAATCTTCAGCCTTAAGGAGACCAAAAAAGAGGCCATGTTTGAAGCTATGATTTATTGCCTTTTTTTTCTATATAATTATCTCTCCTCTGAATTATTTCTCCTGTGGCCATTCCACTCTAGCTGTGTAGACATTTTGCCCCACTCTTCTCAATTTTTATATGTTGGGACGCTAACCACAAGGTCAGAAGTTCAAATCCACCAGATGCTCTGTGGGAGAAAGGTGAGCCTTTACTTATTGTAAAGATTTATATCCTCAGAAATCCTATGCAAGGTTGCTATGAGTTGGAACCTACTCAACAGCAAGCAATAGCAGCCTCTCCATTGGTACATATCTAGGTAAAGGTCTCTGAGTGGCACAAATAGTATGTACTTGACTGCTGGCCTAAAGGTTGCTGTTTAAACCCACCCAACAGTGCTATGAAATGAAAGGCATGGAATTCAGCTTCTGTTAAAATTATAGCCAAAGGGGCAATGGCATGGAGAGAGAGAGCAGCTGAAGGGCTCTAGGCCCATGGACTGAGTAAGGCTGTGTGCCTACGGAAAGGAAGCAGGTTTGCAGAATGTGCCCTTTGGATATTTAAATTAATATATATTTTTTGTTTTGTATGCATGCATCAAATATTTTTGCTTTGTTCATTTGTGAAATGTAAGATGTAAATGGGGAGCCACAGGGAGGATAACTGTTGTTTCAGGGAGGGAATTGTAAACATTGAGAAACACAGTATATAATTTGTTAAATGTACAGCTGATGATCTTGTCTACAAACCTTCACTCAATTCACAATACAAAGCACAAAACAAAAAGTAAAAAAATAAAGTTCTAGCCAAGGAAGTCTATGGAGCAGTTTCCTCTGTAACACATTGTCGTGAAGCAGAACTGACTTGATGGCAACCAACAGCAACAGCACAAAAAATAAAATTATAAACCAATCTCTTCTGTGAATAAAACTTAGATGAAATACTAACAGCCTCAACTAATCAATATATTACAAGAATAACACCTATGATCAAGTAGGATCAATTTCAAAAGATGAGGGTAATGAAATATTAGGAAACGGATTACTATCCATAAACTATTAATAAACTATATCACTAGATCAACGTGATCAAAATGTTTCCCTTGTGATTTGCTGTAACAGAAATACCACAGGTGGCTTTCACAAACAAAAAGTGATTCTTTTGCAGTTGAGGAGGCTAGCAGTCTAAATTCAGGATGCCAGCTCAAGGGGAAGGCTTTCTCTCCCTGTTAGCTGCGTGGGGAAATCCTTGTCACCAATCTTCCCCTTGGTCTAGAAATTTCTCAGCACAGAGACACTGGGTCCAAAGAATGCTCTCTGCTCCCAGTTCTTCCTTCTTGGTGGTCTTGGTGGTAGGAGATCGCTTCCTCTCTGCTCTCTTCTCTCTCCTTTTATCACTTGTCAGATAAACGCTGGATTCAGAAGAGGACATGGAACTAAGGCTATCATTGTGGATGTAAGATGAATCTTGGTTGAAAGCAGAGAATACCAGAAAGATGTCTGCATATGCTTTACTGACTATGCAAAGGCTTTTGACTTTGGATCGTGACAAGCTATGGATAACCTTTTAAAAGAGTGGGTATTCCAGAATACTTAATTGTGTTCATGAAGAACCTGAACATAGACCAAGAGACAGTCATTCAAAGAGAGCAAGGGGACACTGAATGTTTTAAAATCAGGAAAGGCGTGTGCTAGGGTTGTATTCTTTCACCAGACCTATTCAATCTGTATGATAAACAAATAATATGAGAAGCTGGATGATATTAAGAATGTGGCATCAGGATTTGGAGAAAGGCTCATTAACAACCTGCAATATGCAGATGACACAATCTTGCTTTTTGGAAGCAAAAAGGACTTAAAATACTTACTAATGAAGATCACAGACCACAGCCTTCAGTATAGATTTCACCAATAAAAACAAAACAAAAATCCTCGCCACTGGACTAATAAATAATGTCATGATAAACAGAAAAGATTGAAATTTGAAGTTATCAAAGACTTCATTTTACTTGCATTCACAATCAACACTCATGGAAGCAGCATCAAGGAGTCAGATGACATACTGCTTTGGGCAAATCTGATGCACAAAGCCTCTTACAGTTTGAGGACTAAGGTGTGTCTGATCCAAGCCATGGTTTTTTCAATGGCCTCATATGCATGTGAAAGCTGGACATGAATAAGAAAGAATCAATACATTTGTGTTATGGTATTGGAGAAGAATATTGAAACTCCATGGGCTGCCAGAAAAACAAATAAATTTGTGTTAGAAGAAGTGCAGCCAGAATGCTTCTTAGTAGCCAGGATGGTGAGACTTCATCTCTCATATTTCAGAGAGAGGGGAGTCTCTACAGTAGGACATGCTTAGTAAAGCTCAGCTCTGCAAAAATGAAGAAGACCCTCAATGAGATAAATCGGCATAGTGGCAGCAGCAATGGGTTCAAGTGTTAACAACGGGTGTAAGGATGATTCAAGACCGGGCAGTGCTTTGTTCTGTTGTGCTTACAGTTGCTATCAGTTGGAATCAACTCAAAGGCATTTAACAACAACAACAAGATAAAAGGTGATGCAGGTCACACCCCAGGGAAACTCCCCTTAAATCAGATCAGGGCTGTGACATCCCACCCTCATCCACCTACAACGGATTGGCTGGGGAATGATTACATCATTACAATACCGACAAACCACTGAGAATCATGGACCATCCAAGCTGACATATGTTTTGTGGATCTAATTCAATCTATGACATCCACATAATTCCAAATGGCACACAGGAGTGAGTCCATGCTAGTAACCCTCTATTACACTGAGGTTTATTCTTGTTAAATCTAATTGTACACGTATCACTTTATGTTTGCATCAAGATCCTTTGGGATTATACAGAGCAGATTTGCTCTGCAGCAAACCTTTCATTTGCTGCATCCTCATAAAACAGCTGCCTCTGGAGCCACCTACTGACACGGTTTGGAATTTTGAGCATTAATATGAAAGAGGTGGTATTGTTTTCTATGAATTTTAGATATTAGTCTCTTGTATGTAGTTGCAAAAAAATTTCCGCATTCTGTGGGCTCCCTTTTTACACCTTAGTCTAAATCTTTTGATAAACACTACTTTCTAATTTTTAAGAGCTTCCAAGTCATCTATTTGGAGTCCTGGTATGGCGCTGTGGGTTAATGTGTCAGACTGCAAAGTCATTTGAACTGCAAGGTTGGTGGTTCACGCTCACCAGCTGCTCCTTGAAAACCCTATACAGGGTCACTATGGGTCGGAATCGACTCGACGGCCCTTAACAACAACAACAACAAGTCATCTATTTTGTCTTCTACTGTTTGTGTGTATTTTGTCATGTTTGATAGTGTATGTATGCCATGTATTAGAGCTCCTAAGTTTATCCCTAGTTTTTCCATTGATGAGTTTTACAGGTTTTACACTCAAACCTTTAATCCATATTGAGTTTGTTTTTTGTATATGGTATGAGAGATGGGTCATGTTTTATTCTTCTGAAAATTGATTCACAGTTTTGCCAGCACCATTTGATGAAGAGACTATCACTTACTTCCATTCAATGTGTTTTGGTCCTTTGTCAAAGATCAGTTGATTGTATGTGAATATATTTACTTCTGGGTCCTTAATTCTGTACTTTGCTGTTATTAAGTACTATTGAGTGGGTACCAACTCATAGTGACCCTATGCACAATAGAACAAAATACTGCCCAGTCCTGTGCCAAACTCACAATCGTTGCTATGATTGAGCCCATTGCTGCTGCCACTGTGCCAATCCATCTGATTGGGGGTCTTCCTCTTTTTTTCCGACTCTCCACTTTACCAAACATATCCTTCTTCAGGGACTGGTCCCTCCTGATAATATGCCCGAAGTATGAGAGACAAAGTAGGGCCATTCTTGCTTCCAAGAAGCATTCTGCTTCTTCCAACACAAATTAGTTTATTCTTTTGTCAGTTCATGATATTTTTGATATTCTCCTCCACACCATAACTCAAATGCATCAATTTTTCTACAGTCTTTCTTATTCACTGTCCAACTCTCACATACATAAGATTTTATTGAAACTAGCATGGCTTGGGGCAGGTGCACCTTAGTCCTCAAACTAACATCATTCCTATTGAACACTTTAAAGAGCTCTTGTACAGCAAATTTGCCTAATGCATCACATGGTTGGATTTCTTGACTGCTGCTTCCATGAGAATTGATGATTGATCTGAGCAAAATGAAGTTTTGACAACTTCAATCTTTTCTACATTTATATGGATGTTACTTAATGGTCCAGGGGTAAATATTTTTTTCTTTACATTGAGATGTAATTCATACCGAAGGCTGTGGTCTTTGATCTTCATCAGTAAGTATTTTAAGTCCTCGTTGCTTTCAGCAAACAAGGTTGTATCATCTACATATTGCAGGCTGTTAATGAGTCTTACTCCAATTCTGATGCCACATTTTTCTTCATATAGTACTGTTTCTCAGACTGTATGGTCAGTGTACAGACTGAATAAGTATGGTGAAAAAATACAACCCTGGCACACAACGTTCCTAATTTTAAACCATTTGGTGTTCCCGTGTTCAAACAACTGCCTGTTTGTCTATATACAGGTTCCTCATGAGCACAGTTAAATATTCTAAAATACTCATTCTCTGCACTGTTGTGCATAGCTTGTCATGATCCACACAGTTGAAAGCCTTTGCATACTCAATAAAGCATAAGTAAACATCTTTCTGGTATTCTCTGCTTTCAGCCAAGATCCATCTGACATCAACAATGACATCCTTCATTCCACGTCCTCTTCAGAATCTGGCTTCAGCCTCTGGAATTTCTCTGCCAATGCACAGTTGCAGCCATTTGTGCTTTATCTTTAGCAAAATTTTACTTGTATTGAATATTAATGTGGTTGTCCTATGATTTCCACATTCTATTGAGTCATCCTTATTTGGAATGGGCACAAATATGGATCTCTTCCAGTAAGTTGGCCAGATAGTTATCTTTCAAATTTCTTGGCAGAGATGAGTGAGTGCCTTCAGTGCCACATCAGTTTTTTGAAATATTTCGATTTGTATTCCATCAATTCCTGGAGCCTTGTTCTTTTCCAGTGTCTTCAGTGCACCTTGGACTTCTTCCTTCAGTATCATTGACTCTTGACCATATGCTACCTCTTGAAATGGTTGGACATCGACCATTTCTTTTTGGTACAATGGTTCTATGTATTCCTGCCATTTTCTTTTGATACTTTCTCCATCATTCAATATTTTGCCCATTTTGTTGTTGTTGCTAAGTTCCAGTGAGTCATTCAGACTTATAGCATCCCTGTATAGGGTTTCTGAGAAGCAGCTGGTGAGTTTGAACCATCGACCTTATGGTTCAAACTTACCTTTTAGTCCAGCCCATTAACCACAGTTCCATTTTAACTAGATTCATGCTTCATACATTCCATGTTCTGATAATTATTTGATATTTACAGCTGCTTCTCTTCATTTTGAGTTGTGCTCCATCAGCAAATGAAGGTCCCAAAGGCTTCACTCCAGTCACATCATCACAATCAACTCTACTTTTAGGAGGAGGCTCTTCTCCAGTCGTATTTTGAGTGCCTTCCAATATGAGTGCCTCATCTTCCAACATTATATTTGACAATATTCTGGTGCTTTTCATCATGCTTCAATATTCAATATTCTGGTGCTTACATGTTCCACTACTATTCATAATGTTTTCAGTAACTAAATATTCAGAAGTAGTCCATCCCTCCTTTTTCCTACTCTGTTTTTGTCTGGATTCTCAGTTGAAACCTGTCTGTGGGTGACCCTGCTGTTTAAAACACCCATGACAGAGTTTCCAGAATCACAGAAACATGTAAGTAACCACAGGATGACAAACTGACAGATGAATAGTGGCAATTCTGTACTATTGATCTATATATCTTTCATTGTGCAAGTACCAGGCTTATTTGGCCACTTAGGTTAAGTAGTCAATTTTGAGATCAGGGAGTGAGAGGCCTCCAATGTTGTTCTTCTTCTTAAGTAATGCTTTGCTTATTCACAGTCCCTTGTCTTTCTATATAAAGTTTGTTATAGTTTTGTCTCTTTAAAGAATGATGTTGGAATCTGGTTTGGAATTGCATTGTAGCTATAGCTTACTTTGGGTACTTTGGCATTTTTAAAATGTTAAATCTTCCTATCCATGAATATGGTATGTTGTTGTTGTTAAGTGTTGAGCTGGTTCTGACTCATAACAACCATGTATAGGGTATCCAAGGAGAAGCTGGTGAGTTTGAACTGTCAACCTTACAGTTCAAACTTACCTTGAGGTCAAGTGCTTATCCTAAGGTGCCACACCAGGACTCCATGAGTATGGTATATTCTTCCATTTTTGTAAATTTCTTTTGGTTCCTTGTAGCAGTGTTTTGTAGTTTTCTTAATACAGGTCTTTTGTTTCTCTGGTTAGATTTATTCCTAAGTACTTCCTCTTTGAAGTGGCTATTATAAATAGTATTGCTTTCCTAATTTCCGTTTTAGAGCTGCTTTTTTTAGCATAGAGAAATCCAATTGATTTTTTAAATATTGATCATGTATCCTGCCAGTATGCTGAATCTTACAATGAGTTCCAATAATTTTCTTACTGAGTCGTTGGGATTTTCTATGTATAGGATCATATCATCTGCAAATAGAGTTTTACTTCTTCTTTGCCAGTGTGGATGCCTTTAATTTCCCTTTCTTGCCTTTAGCTCTGGCTAGGACTTTTAACACAATATTAAATAGAAGTGGTGATAAAGAACATCCTTGTCTGATTCCTGTTCCAACAAGAATGCTTTCAGTTTCTTTCCACAGAGAGTAATATATTAGAGCCTCTAAGTTTGTCCATATGTTTTCATTGATTATATTCATAGTTCTAGGTTTTATATTTAGGTCTTCAGTCCATAAAGATAATCTAAAAGTGATTGCAGCAGTACATTAACATGGAGCTGCCAGAAATTCAAGCTAGATTCAGAAGAGGACATGGAAGGAGGGATATCATTGCTGACATCAGATGGATGTTGGCTGGAAGCAAAGAATATCAGAAAAATGTTTACTTGTGTTTTATTGACTGTGCAAAGGCATAACAAAGTATGAATAATATTTAATTCCAGAACACTTAATTGTGCTCATAAGAAGCCTGTATATAGACCAAGCAGCGGTTGTTCAAACAGAACAAGGAGATGCTGAATGCTTTAAAATCAGGAAAAGTATGCTCTAGAGTTGTATTCTTTTACCAAACTTATACTGTTAACTTATTCTGAAAATTGGAAGTTGTCAAAAATGAAATGGAACGCATCAACATTGATATCTTAGGCATTAGTGAGCTGAAATGGACTGGTATTTGGCATTTTGAATCTGACAACCACATGGTTTACTAGGCAGGGAAGGACAAATTGAAAAGGAATGGTGTTGCATTCATTGTCAAAAAGAACATATCCAGATCAGTCATGAGGTACAATGCTGTCTGTGATAGGATAATATC
>NW_006408519.1:31599202-31614031 GCF_000296735.1 Chrysochloris asiatica
TAAGGTGGGCCTGACCCAAGCCATGGTATTTTCAATAGCCTCATATGGATGCGAAAGCTGGACAGTGAATAAGGAAGATCGTAGAAGAATTGATGCATTTGAATTGTGGTGTTGGAGGAGAATACTAAAAATGCCATGGACTGCCAAAAGAACCAATAGATCTGTTTCTGCTCATTTTGAGTTGTACCACATCAATAAATGAAGGTCTTTAAACCTTTGCTCTGTCCAAGACATTAAGGTCAATTCTACTTTGAGTAGGCAGTTGTATTTTGAGTGCCTTCCAACCTGAGGTTCTCATCTCTCAGCAGTATATCAGACAATGTTCTGCTGCAATTTATAAGGTTTTCAGTGGCTAACCAGTCCTAAATAGCCCATCTCTTTTTCTTCCTATTCTTAGTCTGGAAGTTACACTGAAAACTGTTCACCGCAGGTGACCCTACTGCTATTTAAAATATCTATGACATTGCTTACAGTAGCAGTGCAACAAGCCACCACAGTACCTACGACAAACTAACAAACATGTGGTGGTAGACAGGTATATAATGTGAACAGTAACATCAGGGAGGTATGCACTCCTTAGAACAATCAATCATAGGAGATCAAAAGAGTGGCAGGTGTATAGTAACAAAGCTCAGAAGGTGGGAAGGGTTACGAAAGACGAAAGACGAAGGAATGGAAATGGGAAACAGGGAGGAAGTGGAAAGAGTGGTGGTAAACTGTGAGGATTGCAACCAATGTCATGGAACAAAATGTGATTGAATTGTTGAGTGGCAAACTGATTTGCTTTATAAACTCGTACCCGAATCACAATTAAAAGTTAAAAAATTAATAAAAGAATTAATGATATCCTAGTGTAGCACAGTAGAATAAGCACTTGACTGCTAACTACAAGGTCTGTAACTCTAACCCACCGGACTCTTCTCAAAAATCCTATACAGGGTCAATGTAAGTTGGAACCAACTTAACAACATTTAAGGGCAGGTGTAGGGTGTGGGGGTGGGGGAGAATTCATGCCATGGCTCTTCCTTAGAAACTGCCCAAGCGAACCTTTACTGGTTGCCTGGGGAACTGAAAGAGCTGATCTGCCCACAGTTTCTTTCACAGACTTTGTTTTTATGTCTTTATCATGAATGGAGTATTTCTTAAGATACCAAAGTATCTGTGTCAAAACCCACTTCCTTCTAGTGCATTCCTTCCCAATCCTGGCTTGACCTCAGAGAAAACATTTCCTCAGTTACCACAGTTGCTAATCAGATAGGCATCTGGGAATATTTTATACTTATTTTGCTGAGAACAGTATAAGCCTGGGTTTAATTCAAGCATTTTTTTCCCTTTGATCAAAACACAAATTTCGCTTTTGCAATAAGTAACATAAGTACTTCTCCTATTAGAAGATAAAATGCTTGAACTTTTCTTTCTGATCACCAAACTATTAATAGAATTGGTAACAAATAGCTGTTTAGTTAGCAGGAACGTTCTCCTACACCAGCATCATACAATAGCTATACTTCCTCTGTAAGAAATGCAGGGAAGATTTTTCTAAAAACTGACAACAGTATGCATTTCTCTAAATTTTTTCATTTTCAGACATTTTTTTTCAAATTACCTCCCCCACCCTGTGAAAAATGTAATACCCTAGATACACTGTGTATCTGTTTATAAACAGTACGGTTACGAATCAGGCTGCTAACCTCAAGATCGGCAGTTCAAAACTACCAGCAGGAGAAAGAGGAGGCTCTCTGCTCCGGTAAAGATTTGCAGCCTCGGAAATCCTGTGCAGGGTCACTATGAGTCAGAAGCGACTCCACAGCACTTAACAACAACATAACTGCTCTTTATGCATACAAACAAAGGATTCTTTTTTGGCTCACAATCAGTTTTTGCTTCAGTAAGGGCAATATCACTCTGTTGAGCTGTATTTCTGATGTTTCACCAAATTATTTCGGCATGCAACTCAAGACTTTTTTGTATATCATTTGGCTAAAACTGTTGTATCCCGTTCAGGGACAAACTTGTAACCTTTTCTTACAGAAATATATTGAAATCTATTGAACCCATTACTGTTGATTTGATTCTAACTCATAGTGACCCTATAGACACAAGAGAACTGCCCCATAGGGTCCTCAAGGCTATGATCCTTATGGAGGTCGAGTGTCACATCTTTGCCCCACAAAACTGCTGTTAGGTTCAAAGTGACAACCTTTTTTCTGTTAACACCCACAGACTTAACCATGGTACTACCAGGACTCCTTCTATAATATTTATAATGTTTCATTGAGATGTAATTCACATACTATAAAATTTACTCCTTTACCCTTGGCCACCCTTGTGGTCTGGAATGGAATTCATCCTCGTGGACCAATTTTCAGCCAAGTCGTAGAGAGGTATGTGGGGATAGGGACAACAACACTAGGAAGGTGTGCTCACCAGGGAATGGTCAACCTTAGAGATCAAAAGGGCAACATTTACCTAAGGACTAAGTTGAGAAGGGATGGGCAAGAAGGAGAATGGAAATAGGAATCACAGGGAGGAAGGGGGTGAATGGTTGTTACAGGGTGGGGATTGCAGTCATTGAGATGAAACAAAGTGTGTGAGTTTTTGAATGGAAAACTGATGATCTTTTCAGTAAATAAAAATTTCAAAAAAATCTTTACCCCTTTAAAGTGTACAATTCAAAGTGGTTTTTTTTTTGGCATAGTCTCAGAGTTGTAGAACCATCACCACTATTTACTTTTGTAACATTTTCATCACTTCAAATAAAAATCTTGTATGTTCTAGAATTCTAAAAAATTATAAATATGGGGTTATTAAAAACCAAGAAGTAGTTGAGAGTGGTGTTGGCTGTACAACACGGTGACCACAATTAATGTCACTGAATTGTATATGTAAAAAATATTGAAAGAGGGAGGCTTAATAGTAGATTAGGGAGAAGGGCCATGCAGAACTCCATCAGTAGTAACAAGGAATACTGGATGAAACAGGTTCAAAGGATGCTCTAGGAACTCTGAACCCCATATAAAGGAATATTTAGGATTGAAGGCTTACTGCAAGTGAGATTTGAAGCAGAAGCAAGAAAAGTGGTGTTTTCTGATTTGTAGTAGCCATTGAGTCCTGGGGCAGCAATTTTGAGCAGGAGAAGCAGATAAAGAGAGCACTCACATCATAGAGGCCAGACCAACTGTGAAATAGAAAGGTGAAGACATTTCTTTCCCATTTTTCTATCTTTCTCTGTCTGCCCACCACTCTGGTGACTAGAGGGGGTGCCTGAGTGAGTGGACACCTCCCCCCAGAAGGTTCTTCTGTGCATGTGCACAGATCTGCTCAGCAGAGATCACTAGGCCCAGAATCGAAAGGGGTGGGGGAAGTCAACAGGAATAGCTTAAACATGAGTGTCTTCCAAAATGGCTCTGGACAGCCCTGCGCTGTTTATCACTAGGAGAAACACCTTAACAAGCTTGAGGAGACGTGAGAAAGGTAAAAGAGGAAAAAAGCTAAAAACTAAATCTTGAGTTACATCACAAAGTGCAATGGGAACATCTTGACATTTCTCAATCGACCTTGAAGGCAAGAAGCAAAATAAAGGGCGTTAAAGTCTTAGTATATTTTACTACAGTTTCTTTTCGTGTGTGTGTGGTGATGATAGACTTTATTTATATGGTGGATTACGTTGATCATTTTTCTAATGTTGAACCATCCTTACATCCCTGATATGCATCTCACTTGATCATGATGTATTATCTTTTTGATGTGCTGCTGGATTCTGTTAACTAGGATTTTGTTGAGAATTTTTGCATCTATGTTCATGAGGGATATTGGTCTATTATTTTCTTTCTTAGTGATGTCCTTCCCTGGTTTTGGTATGAGGGTTATGTTTGCTTCATAAAATGTATTAGGAAGTTTTCCATCCTCCTCTATCTTCTGGAATAATTTGAGTAGAATTGGTGACAGCTCTTCCCTGAATGTTTGGTAGAACTCACTAGTGAAGCCATCTGGACCTGGACTTCTTTTGGTTGGGAGTTTTTTGATGACCTGATCAATTTCTTCTTTTGTTATGGGTCTGTTCAGGTTTTCTACTTCACTTTGTTTAAGTTTAGGTAGGTCATGCTTTTCTAAAAATGTATCTATCTCTTCTAAGTTTTCAAATTTGTTGGAGTACAACTCTTCATAGTATTTTGTTATTATCCTTTTGATTTCCTTTGGTTCTGTTCTGACATCACCCATGTGGTTTCTAATGCATGTTATTTGTGTCTTCTCCCTCTTTTCTTTTGTTAGTTTTGCCAATGGTCTGTCAATTTTGTTGATCCTTTCAAAGAACTTGACATGTTGATTCTTTCTATAGTTTTTCTGTTTTCTATCTCATTTATTTCTGCTCTAATCTTTATTATTTGTTTTCTTTTGGTGGCTGTAAGTTCCCTCTGTTGGTATGTTTCTAATTGTTGTAGATGCTGTGTTAATGTGTTAATTTTGGTTCTTTCTTCCTTTTGGATGTGTGCATTTATTACAATAAATTGTCCTCTCAGCACCACTTTCACCTTGTCCCAAAGATTTTGGTATGTTGTGTTTTTGTTCTCATTTGTTTCTAGGAATTTTGTAATTTCATCTTTTATTTGTTCTAATACCCAGTAGTTTTTAATCATGGTGTTATACAGTTTCCCTGTATTTGACTTTATTTCCTTGGTCTTCCTATTGTTGATTTCTTATTTGATAGCATTGTGGTCTGAGAAGCTGCTTTGTAATAGTTTGAGATTTATAAATTTATGGAGAATTTGTTTTGTGGCCTAACACATGGTCTATTCTGGAGAATGTTCCATGTGCACTGGAAAAGAATGTGTATTGTGCTGTTGTTGGATTGAATGTTCTGTACGCATCTATGAGGTCCAGATAGCTGATTGTGTTGTTTAGTTCTTCTGTGTCTTTGTCAAGTTTCTTTCTGGTTTTTCTATCTATTTTTGAAAGCAGTGTATTAAAATCACCACTAGTAATGTAGATTTGTCTATTTCTTTATTCAATTCTATTAGAGTTTGCTTTATATATTTTGGAACTCTTTCATTGGGAGCATAGATATTTATTATGGTTATGTCATCTTGTTCAATTATCCCTTTAATCATGAGATAACGTCCATCTTTACCTATTATGATGGTTTTTGACTTAAAGGCAAGAAAATAAGATTAAGCTCAAATTTCTCAGCAGAAACCATGCAGGCAAGAAGGCAATGGTGAGACATATATAAAACCCTGAAAGAAAAAAAAACAAAAAACTGCCAACCAAGAACAGTCTACCCAACAAAGTTGTCAATCAAACATGACAGAGTAATCAAAACATTCCAGATAAATAGCAGCTAAGGAACTTTGCCAAAGCCAAGCCAGTACTTCAAAACATCCTAGAGGGAGTTCTTTGGACTGAGAACCAGCAAGAACAGACAACAACCAGAGATTGACATATGTGGCAACACCACCCACAACTCAGTCAGCAGACAGAAGAGTCCAGAACAGAACAAAAGTTTAAGAATGAATTCAGGGGATCTGGGAGATCAGTCTGAGATCAACACAATTACAATGTAAAAGAAGGAAAAAAATATAGGAACAGAGATCCAGGTGGTGGGGAGGTCAGGTATATTTCAGAAAAATAAAGACTGTTTTAAAAGGAGGAAAAAGTTAATAGAATTTAGGGCAACCTCAAATAAAATTAATACTTCACAACATATTAAGAAAATGAAACTCCATGAACATGGAAACATTAAAACTATGAAGAAACTGACAAGAGAAAGCACACACACACACACAAAATCATGAACTCAGCACAGGAAGGCATGCAGAACAAAAAACTACCAAAAAACAAACAAACATAATAACAGTAATTAATTCATACCCATCAATAATTACACTGAATATCAATAGACTAAATGTACCAGTCAAGAGACAGAGAATGGCAGAATGGATAAGAAAACAAGATCCTTCAGTATGCTGTCTGCAAGGGACACACTTTACACACCAAGAAAAAAAAACAGATTAAAAGTTAAATCTGTTGGAAAAAAATATATACCAAGCTAATTGCAATAAAAAATGAGCAGGAATGGCAACAGTAATGCCTGATAAAATTAACTTTAGGGCAAAACAACAAAAAAACCCATAAGAGACAAAGGACATTATCTCATGACTAAAGGTTCAACTGAACAATTTCGCATAGCCATAATAAATATCTATGCTCCCAATGAAAGAGCTCCAAAATATTTAAAGCAAACCCTAACATAACTGAAGAAAGAAATAGACAAATCTACAATAATAGTGGGAGATTTTAATACACCACTTTTGAAAAAGGATAGAACAACTAGAAAGAAACTCGACAAAAGACACAGAAGAACTAAACAGCACAATCAACCAACTTGACCTCAAAGATATGTACAGAGCATTCAACCCAACAACAGCACAATACACATTCTTTTCCAGTGCTCATGGAACATTCACCAGAGTAGATCATGTGTTAGGCCACAAAACAAGCCTCCATAATTTTAAAAACATCAAAATACTACAAAGCATCTACTTAGATCACAATGCTATAAAATTAGAAACCAACAATAGGAAAACCAAGGAAATAAAGTCAAATACAGGGAAACTGTATAACACCATAATTAAAAACTACTGGGTATTAGAACAAATAAAAGATGAAATTACAAAATTCCTAGAAACAAATGAGAATGAAAACATAACATATCAACCTCTTTGGGACACAGTAAAAACAGTGCTAAGAGGACAATTTATAGCAATAAACACACATCCAAAAAGAAGAAAGAACCCAAATCAACACATTAACACAACATCTCCAACAATTAGAAACAGACCAACAAAGTAAACCTACAGTCACCAGAAGAAAAGAAAGAATAAAGATTAGAGCAGAAATAGATGAGATAGAAAACAGGAAAACTATAGAAAGCATCAACAGGACAAGAAGCTGGTTCTTCGAAAGGAGTAATAAAATTGGCAAACCTAACAAAAGAAAAGAGGGAAAAGACACAAATAACATGCATAAGAAATAATACCACATGGGTGATGTCACAGCAGAACCAATACAGATTAAGAATGATAACAGAATACTATGAAGAGTTGTACTCCAACACATTTGAAAATCTAGAGGTGAAGGATACATTTTTAGAAAAGCACAACTTACCTAAATTTACACAGAGTAAAGTAAAAAACTTCAACAGACCTATAACAAAGGAAGAAATTAACCAGATCATCAAAAAACTGCCAACCAAAAATAGTCCAGATCCAGATGGCTTCACTGGTGAGTTATACCAAACATTCAGGGAAGAGCTGTCACCAATTCTAATCAAATTATTCCAGAATATAGAAAAGGATGGAAAACTTCCTAATACAATTTATGATGCTAGCATAAAAGCCTCATACCAAAACCAGGGAAGGACATAACTAAGAAAGAAAATTATACACCAATATCTTTCATGAACATAGATGCAAAAATTCTCAACACAATCCTAGCCAATGGAATTCAACAACACATCAAACAAACAAAACAAAACATGATGACCAAGTGGGATTCATATCATGGATGCAATAATGGTTCATTAGAAAAACAATCAATGTAATACACCATATAAATTTTAAAAAGGAAAAGAACCACATGAGTATACTGATAGATACAAAAAAGGCATTTGACAAAATCCAACATCCATTCCTGAAAACAACACTCAACAAAGTAGGAATTGAAGGGAAATTCCTCAACAAAATTAAGAGCATATATACAAAACCAACAGCCAGCATCATTCTCAATGAAGAGAAACTGAAAGCTTTCGCTTTGCAAACAGGAGCCAGTCAAGGATGCCCTTTATCACCATTCCTATTTAACACTGTGTTGGAAGTTTTCGCCAGAGGTATAAGGCAATATAGGGAAATTAAAGGAATCCCTTTAATGGAGGAGAATACTAAAAGCGCCATGGGCTGCCAAAAGAACCAGTAGATCTGTTTTGGAAGAAGTACAGCCAGAGCTCTCCTTAGAGGCCAAGATGACCAAACTTCATCTCTCATACTTTGGACATATTGTCAGGAGGGAACAGTCGCTGGAGAAGGATATCATGCTTGGTAAGATGGAGGGTCAGAGAAAAAGAGGAAGACCCCCAACGAGATGGATTGGCCAGGTGGAAGCACTGATGGACTCATGTGTGGCAACAGCAGTGAGGTTGGCCCAGGATCGGACATTGTTTCGTTCTGCTGTGCATAGGGTCACTATGAGTCGGTACCGACTCGATGGCACCTAACAACAAGAACAAAAAATAGGCAAAGAAAAAGTAAACTTCTCTATTTGCAGATGATATGATCCTAAACATAGAAAACCCCAAAGACTCAGCAAAAAAATTGCTAGAATTCATTGGAAGATTCAGCAAAGTGGCAGAGTACAAGATCAACATACTAAAATCAGTCAGAATTCTCTATACTAATAATGACAGTGCTGAAAAGGAAACTAGGAAAGCAATACCATTTACAATAGCCACCCAAAGGATGAGATATTTAGGAATAAAACTAACCAGAAAATAAAAAACCTATACAAAGAAAACTACAAACCACTACTACAAGAAACCAGAAGAGATTTACAAAAATGGAAGATAATACCATGTACCTGGATAAGAAGACATAACATTGTGAAAATGTCAATACCACCCATAGCAATCTACACATATAACACAATCCCAAACCAGATTCCAATGACAGTCTTTAGAGAGAAGGAAAAAACAATTACAAATTTTATATGTAAAGGAAAGAGACCAGGATAAGCAAAGCACTACTTAAGAAGAACAAAGTTGGAAGCCTCTTACTCCCTGATTTCAAAATTACTACATGGCTGCAGTGGCCAAAAAAGCTTGGTACTGGTACAATGAAAGATACATAGATCAATGGAACAGAATTGAGAATCCAGAAATTAACCCATCCACATACAGCCAACTGATTTTTGACAACGGGCCAAAGTACATTGAATGGGGAGGAGATAATCTCTTCAACAGATGGTGCTGGCAAAACTGGAAATCGATATGCAAAAGAATTAAGCAAGACCTTTATCTCACACCATATACAAAAACCAACTCAACATAGATTAAAGACCTAAATGTAAATCCCCAAATTACAAAGGTCATGAATGAAAACATAGGGACAAATTGTAGTCCAGATGTGGTGCTATGGGTTAATGTGCTGACCTGCAAAATCGGTTTGAACCGCAAGGTAGGTGGTTCAAGCTCACCAGCTGCTCCTTGGAAACCCTATACAGGGTCACTACCGACTCAACAGCACTTAACAACAACAATAAAGGGCACACATAGACTATCAAACATGGCAAAAACTGCCCAAGCAAAAGAAGACAAAACAGATGATTGGGACATACTAAAAATTAGAAACTTATATGCATCAAATTAAAAACTTATATGCATCAAAAATTAGAAACTTATACTCATCAAATATTCACCAAAAGAATAAAAAGGGAGCATACAGAATGGGAAAAAAATTTTTCAATGACATATCAGACAAGGGACTAACCTCTAAAATCTATAGGAAATTTCAACACTTCTACAAGAACAAGGCAAATAACCCAATTGAAAAACAGGCACAGGTTTTTCATGATGTAAGAAGAGAATGACTTTCAACAAATTTGGGAAAAGAAAGATTTTTAAGAGGCATTGGGCAGTCCTAGGCTGCAGTGATTTCTTTTTATTTAAGTCAATAACTAGTAATACTGTGGCAAATAAAAGATTAGAGAATGACTCTAATGAAATCAGTACATAAAAGCTTTTATACTTCCCTGTTACAGGTAGTCCCCAACTTTTGATATATTTGAGTTATGCTGAACTACACTTAGACTGTTGTGTTTTCTTTTTAAATCATTTTTCTTAGTAATATGAACTACATACAATGTTATAGCATGTAATATATTGCTGATATTATCATTCTGAAATGTTCACTTGCAGATGTTCAATGTTATGATTTACTGATCAAAACACTGCCATATATAACTTAGACACTGGCTACCTAAAATGGGGAGGGGGACTATAAAGGCACAAAGTGACTGGCTTACAAGTTTTCAAGAGAGATTTTAGTTTCAGAATGTGCAGAGAAAGGTAGAATCCCCACTGAATAGTTTTCATCTTGTCTAGATGGGTCTGGTGAAAGGAGATGGGGTTAGGATTCTTCTGATTCAATAATGAGTAATTGTTATTATGACTAAGTGTGATTGTCAAACTGTAAAGGTAGAAGGTTTGTAACAAAAGGGGGGGAGTGGTTAATCTTACATTCCAGGAACAGAGGACCCTAAGACCATTAAGGGAGAAGAGCATGAGCAGAATGTGGGACCCTATTCAGAGAAGCAGTAACACCAGGGATGGATACAGACACAATGACATGGAGAGATAGAGCAGCTGAGGACTCTAGATTCATAGGAACAGAAATACTGTGTGCTAGTGACCAGGAAGCAGGCTTGCAGAATGTGCCCTTGGGTTGTTTAAATGATTATATATTTCTGAATGTGTTTGTGTACATAAAACAAAAAAACAGAGGGAATAGAAGCAAATACTACTGAATGATGATGCACGGAGGTGATTGTACTCATTACAGTGAAATGAAATATGATCGGATGAATGCAAAACCTATGTTCTGCCATGTAAGCAATCACTCAATTCACAATAAAAACTTTAAAAAAAAATACATGCACAGGACATGAACAGACACTTCACAACAAGGAAGACATTTGGGCAGCCAAAAAACATATGAAGAAATGTTCACAGTTATAAGGTGCTCTGGTAGCATAGTGGTTACAAGTTGGGCTGCTAACCTCACGGTCAGTAGTTCAAAACTACCAGCTGTTTCACGGGAGAAAGATGAGGCTTTCTGCTCCCGTAAATATTTACAGCCTCGGAAACCCTGTACAGGGTCTCTATGGGTCGGAACCGACTCCACAGCACATAAAAACAACAAACAACAAATTAGCCATTGGAGAGATGCAAATCAAAACAACAATGAGATATCATTTCAAAAAAGCAATAACAGCATTCAAAAATGCAGAGGACAATAAATGCTGGTGAGGATGTGGAGAGACTGGGACCCTCCTACTTTGCTGGTGGGACTATAAATGGGTCAAACGCTCTGGAAAACAGTATGGCCCTTCATCTGAAAGTTGGAAATAGAAACACCTTATGAGCCAGCAATTCTACTTGGTATATGTCCAGAAGAAATACGAGCTATAACACGAGTAGATATATGCACACCAATGTCCATAGTTGTCGGGGACCTGCCTTGACATAGGGGTTCGGTTCACGAGGAGGAGATACTTGGCGGCGGTAAAGATATAGCAAGAATACACAGAAAGAGACAAAGAGACACTCGGAAACCAGAGTGAATGCTGGACTGGCATCAGGCAGATCCTGCATTGCAAACATCTCAGCCACGAAGGCCGTAATATCCTGCATAGTAAACATCTTGGCTAAGCAGGCAGTATGGTTGCAAGGCTGGACTGTGCCCCCTGCATGCTATAACGCACGCCTTGCCAGTTGTAATGCACCTGGATTCGTTCTGTGCCTTCCTTTTATTTAGGGGAGGTACTTTACACAAAGCTAGGAGGGACTAAGACAAGGTACAGCTGTCAATCTTACTTTTCCAGACATTCAGGCAACTTTACATCATACTTTGAAGGTTCGAATCTCACGACCGCAAGTTGGTTTCTCAAGCTTAATTAACATACCTTTTAGCACCTAGCCTCAGATGGGGGGGAGGAAAAGGAGGATCGAGAGGATTCCCATTGTGTCGGCTGACCAGCCCAGGTTCTTCAGGAAAAGAGGCGCCTGGGTGAATGGGCTGCGCCTGGAAGCACTTTAGGGAGGGCATTTCTATTGTCCTTAGAACAGAGACTGGGGAGCCACCCAATTTACTTTGAATGAATTCTCTGAGGGAAGAACTTTGCCTGTTTGGAATTTTACAGTCTGGGCTTTTAGGAAAATATTACATTTATCTGTGGATATCAAGGGCTCCATGTATGTAATTAATAAAACATAACTGGATATTAAGATAAAAAGCAATTTGTTATGACTGCACGGTGGCTAGATCTGTTCCTCAGAGCCTGCAGCCTGTATTGTCTCGGGCCCTGTGAGCCTCGAACTTCTGACCAGGTTTACACGGTCTGCAACACATAGTAGCACTAGTCACAAGAGCAAAAAGATGAAGACAGCCAAAGTGCCCATCAATGGAAGAATGGATACACAAACTGTGGTACAAACAATGGTTGAAACTTGAGGACATTATATTGAGTGAAATTAGTCAAAAAAGGACAAATATTGCATAAGACCATTATTATAAAAAGGAGCTCTGGTAGCACAGTGGTTACAAATCGGGCTGGTAACCTCAGGGTCAGCAGTTTGAAACTACCAGCTGTTCTGCAGGAGAAAGATGAGGCTTTCTGCTCCAATAAAGATTTACATCCGCGAAACCCTGTACGGGTCGCTATGAGTTGGAACTGACTCCATGGCACACCACCACCATTATTATAAAAACGTAAGGAAAGATATCTATACTAAAAAAGAAAAAAAAATTCTTTGTTGGTTGGCAGGGGTAGAAGGGAGAGGACAGTAGAGCACAGGTTAGGGGATAGTCACATCATAGCTCAGATTTTTTGGAGGACAATATACAAGGAAGGGGAGGGCAATACACAGAGGGGGCTGGAAGAACAAAGAAGACAGGGGAACACTAGGTAGGTTTGTATGGGCTAAATGGGACAAAGGTAAATAGTGATATGTACTCAACCTTGTAACAACAGGGCTTTGTGATATAGGGAGGGAGGCAAGTCAGAATAGGTAAAAGAGGGGAAATAATGTTAGGACATTTGTTTCCGTTTCCTAGTATTGTAAAATAGACACTTGAGTGGGATAGAAAGGAATATCGGGAAACAAGATTACAGAAAGCCCGTCTTTAGCCTGTAACTGATTGGAATACCTAAAAGGGGTTCTAGAGCTTATCCTGTGAAATAGGCTTTTTATAGAGCCTTTGCAGTGTATAGGACCTTAGGTGGAATTTTAAGACCCATCCAGAATCTTCTGAGGTTCCCATTTGAAAGGACAAGCTGACCAGCCTGCAGTGGCTAGAGGAACAGAAAATACTTCTTTAAAGAAAGACCAGCAAGAAAAGAAAAGAAAAGAAAAAGGCAGACTGGTTGGTTATTACAAGAGCAAGCAAGTTGTTTGCCTGGGAGACATCAAAGCAAGTCATCAAGTCCCTTCAGGACAAACCTCCATCCAAGACTGAAACATGAGATGAGCAGCCATGTAAGCTCACTGACGACCACAGTGGTGTACTTGTGAAAGGCAGTAGTGAAGACATGGGCTGAGTGTGACCGTATTCCATAGACTCCTGTCAACCTTAAGATGAGAGACTAGAAAGGGCTGGTTGGTCCAAAGTTTGGGGAGCCTTGGGAACTCCTGAGCCCATGGACACTGACCTAGCCATAGGGGACAAGAGCTGAGAGTGAAGTGTCTAGATGATATGAAGTGAGGGGATGCACACAAGAATGCCCAAACTTGCAAATAGTGCCCATTTGACCTAGCTTGGATGGTTTGATAATCAGAACTCAACTACAGGTAGATAAAGAAGTTTGATACGGGAAGCAAGTGTAACTTGATAACATTTGATGAACTTGACCTTTACTTATGAATGTAGTATCTCAAAATACCAACTGAGAGGGAAGGAGTCTTCACATCAAGGTCAAGCCTATCTCCTCAGTACACAAAGTTTATATGGACCGACAACTCAGACATTGGCTACCTAAGATGGGGGGTGAGGGTTATAAAGGCATGAAGTGGCTGGCTTACAAGTTTCTAAGAGGGAGTTTAGTTTCAGAGCGAGTGGGAGAAGGTAGAATCCCTACTGAATAGTTTTCATCTTGTCTAGATGGGGCTGTTGAAAGGAGAAGGGGGGCAGGATTCTTTTGGTCCAGTAGTGAGTAATTGTTTCATGACTAATTGCTATTGTCAAAACTGTAAAGGTAGAAGATGTGTAATAAAAGGGGCAGAGTATTAAAGAGTAATAAAAGTTAATCTTACATTCCAGGAACAGAGGACCTTAGGACCATCAAGAAGGAAAAGCATGAGCGGAACGTGGTATCCTAACCAGAGAAGCCTCAACACCAGAGATGGAGGCAGAGGCGCTGGCATGGAGAGAGAGAGCATCTGAGGACACTAGACTCATGGAAAGAGAAAGGTTGTGTCCTGGAGGGCAGTAAGTGACCTTGCAGGATGTGCCCTCTGATTGTTTAAATGATTATACATTCCTGTGTGTTTATGTGTACGTCCAAAAAAGAAAAAAAAAAAAAAAAAAGAGGGAATTGAGGCAAAAACTATTAACCAATGGTGCATGGAGGAGTATGTAATCATTGCAATGAAACAAAATATGATTGGTTGAGTGCACATCCTAGGTTCTCCCATGTAAACTATCACTGAATTCACAATAAAAGCTTTTAAAAAAGGAAAACAATATTGAAATGGCAAATGTTTTGCTATATGTAGATTTATTACAACAAACAAAACAAAAATCAAGAAGTATTTTACTGAGAGAATGTTATCCAGAGAGGCTTCCTGTGGGATGTGTTTATATATTTTTTCCCATTTACAGTGTTAACCTCCAGAACCTTCATCAATCCTAGAGTTCATAAAATATTACAATTTTTCATGGTTGTTAAGTCATCTTTTTTGTTTTGTTTTGTTTTTTAATTTAAGGTTTTTATTGTGGATTGAGTGAAAGTTTACAGGGCACATCATCAGTTTCACATTCAACAATTCATATAACTTGTTTCATT
>NW_006408519.1:31617020-31617698 GCF_000296735.1 Chrysochloris asiatica
CTTCTTGAAAGAGAATTTCTTCTTCTTCTTGGGGGTCTCCTTGGCAGGAGCCTCCCCCTTAGCCTCAGTGCTTTGAGAGGGGGGTGCTGACTCGATGGCATCACTGGTGGCCCCAGCTGCCTCATCTGTTCCATTCACAGGGGGTGACTCCCCTTCCCGCTTGGAGGATAAGTCTCCATTGCTCTTCACGTGGCCGTTCTCCGCCTTTCCGCTCCGCGCTGGAATGCCCTACTCTCACTGTCTTTCAAGGGAGATCCACATCTCAGTCATCATTAATGATTCTTTCTCTCATTTTCCATGTTGAACTTGCCCCCAAACTGTATTTGATTTATCCATCACCCACCCACTGTCACAAGTCCATTCTGACTCATAGTAACCCAATGTATGGCTTCCAAGGCTGTAAATATTTATGGGAGCAGAAAGCCTTCCCTTTTTGAAATGGAGCAGCTAATGGATTTGAACACTGATCTTGCAGTTAAATAGCCCAGTATGTAACTCACTGATGCCTAAGATATCAATGTTGATGCATTCCATTTCATTTTTGACAACTTTCAATTTTCCCAGATTCATACTTCATACATTCCACGTTCTGATTTTCAATGGTTGTTTACAGCTGTTTCTCTTCATTTTGAGTTGTGGCCCATCAGCAAATGAAGGTTCTGTGCGCTTTTCTCCCCC
>NW_006408519.1:31618638-31630069 GCF_000296735.1 Chrysochloris asiatica
TCAGAGAAAAAGAGGAAGACCCCCAATGAGATGGATCGGCTAGGTGGCATCATTGATGGCGTCAAGTGTGGCAGCGGTAGTGAGGTTGGCCCAGGATAGGACATTGTTTCGTTCTGCTGTGCATGGGGTCGCTATGAGTCGTTTCCAACTCGATGGCACCTGACAACAACAACAACAACAATGTAACTCACTATGTCACCGGGGCTCCTTCCTCTATCACAGTGTATCTGAAATCCGTCTTCAACTCATCTTCTCTGCTTCTCTAGTTATTAACCTTATCATCTCTTATTTGGACTCTTGTAAAAGTCTCCAGTTTGGGTTTTTCCCTCACTAATTCATCCTCCACACTTCACTGTTGTAGGTACTGTCAAGTAATTTCCAATTCATGGCAACCAACACAACAGAATGAAACACTGCCTGGTCCTGTGTCATCCTCACAATTGCTATGTTTGAGCCCACTGATGCTGCCACTGTGTCAATCCATCTCATAGGGGCTCCTCTCCATGAAGGCCTAATTTTCCAAGTGCTGATTCTTCCTCTTTGTTTCCAACTTCTGCATTCCAATCACCAGTAATTATCAATGCTTCTTGATTGCATGTTGGATAAATTTCAGATTGAATAAGTTGGTATAATTCTTCAATTGTATTTATGCAACAGTTAGTGCATAAATTTCAATAATAGTGTTATTAACTGGTCCTCCTTGTTGATGTTTTAGGTGTCACCAAGTTGGTTCCAACTGATAGTGACCCTATCTATGCACAACAGAACAAAACACTGCCCGGTCCTGCGCCAAGCTCACAATCATTGTTATGTTTGAGCCTGTTACTGCTGTCACTGTGTGAATCCATCTTCTTGGAGGTCTTCCTTTTTTTCATGATGTCCTTCTCCAGGGACTGGTCTCTCCTGGCAATATGTCCAAATCATGAAAGACAAAGTCTCACCATCCTGGCTTCTAAGGAGCATTCTTACTGTACTTCTTCCAACACAGGTTTGTTAGTTCTTCTGAAAGTCTATGGTACTTTTAATATTCGTCTTCAACATCATAATTCAAAAGCACTGATTCTTCTACAGGCTTCCTTATTCATTGTCCAACTTTCACCTGCATAAGAGTCATTGAAAATACACTGGTTTGGGTCAGTCTTCAAACTGACATCTTTGCTCTTGAACACTTTAAAGAGGTCTTGTGTAATAGATTAGCCTAAAGCAATATGTCACCTAATTTCTTGACTGCTGCTTTCATGAACATTGTTGTGAATCCAAGCAAAATGAAGTCTTTGACAGCTTCAATCTTTTCTCTATTTATCATGATATTATTTATTGGTTCAGTTGTTAAAATTTGGTTTTCCTTACACTGAGGTGCAATCCATACTGAAGGCCTTTGATCTTTATCAGTAAATATTTTAACTCCTCTTAGCTATAGCAAGCAAGGTTGTATCATCTGCATATCACAGGTTGTTAATTAATCTTCCTCCAATCCTGATGCCACATTCTTCTTCATGGTGCTATCTGAAAGTCAGTTTGAACTGTAAGGTTGGCGGTTGAAACTCACCAGCTGCTCCTTGGAAACCCTACATATGGCTGCTATGAATTGGAACTGACTCAATGGCACTTAACAACAACATATATATAGAATAAGTATGGTGAAATGATACAACCCCAGTGCACAACTTTCCTGAGTTTAAACCATTCAGTATTCCCTTGATCTGTTTGAACTGCCTCTTGGTCTATGTACAGGTTCCTCGTGCACACAATTAAGTGTTCTGGAATACCCAATGTTAGAAATGCTATCCATAGTTTTTCATGATCTCCATAGTTGAAAGCCTTTGCATAGTCAGTAAAGCACAAGCAAACATCTTTCTGGTATTATCTGCTTTCACACAAGACCAATCTATCATCAGCAATGAAATTCCTTGTTCTATGTCCACTTGAATCCAGCTTGAATTTCTGACAGTTCTATCCATGTATTGTTGCAGTCATTTAAAAATTACCTTCTGCAAAATTTTACGTGCATGTACTGCTAATGATATCGTCCGGTGATTTCCATATTCTGTTGGGTCACCACTCTTTGGAATGGGCACAAGTATATATGGATCTCTTCCAATCAGTTGACCAGGTAGCGGTCTTACAAATTTCTTGGCAGAGATGAATGAGCACCTCCAGTGCTTCATCAGTTTGCTGACACATTTCACTTTGTATTCTGTCAATTCCTGTAGCCTTGTTTTTTGGGTTTTTTGGTGAAGTAAATGAAATTTTATGTGTATCCTAAAATATCATAAGACAGAGGGATGTGTGTATCCTTCAAAGACTGCTTCCCCAAAGAAAAAGGAAAGGATTTATAGGGATTTTAGGCATGGGAGAGGAATTTCTGTAATAGCCCTTAGAGTGGGGGTTTATTTTGTTGTTAAATGCAGTCGAGGTAATTCCAATTCATAGTGACCCTGTATAGGGTTTCCGAGGAGCAGCTGGTGGGCTGTAATTCTGACCTTGTAGTTTGCCATCCAGTGCTGATACTACAGTGCCACAGAGTGGAGGTTTACTACTGATGTGTCTATGTTATTGTTGTTAAGTGCTGTTGAGTCGATTCCAACTCATTGTGACCCTGTATAGGGTTTCCAAGGAGCAGCTGGTAGGTTTGAACTGCTGACCTCTTAGTTTGCAGTCCAGTGCTGATCCTAAAGTGCCACACCAGTAGTTCAATTTATCTATGTCATGTTAAGTTCCTTCGAGTCAGTTATGACTCATAGCAACCCTGTATTGGGTTTCTGAGGAGCCACTGGTGAATTTGAACTGCCATCTTGAGTTCAAACCAAACTTTCAGTCCCGTGCATTATCCCACATGTTGTTGTTGTTAAGTGCCACTGAGTCTCCAATTCATAGAGATCCTGTATAGGGTTTCCGAGGAGCAACTGAGCAGCTACTGAGCTTGAACTGCCAACCTTACAGTTCAAAGTGACCTTGCAGTGCAGTGCATTAACCTGCAGCCCCATACCTACCAGGATCCGACATAGGGAAGTGTAAATAAGGATTAGCACTAATAGTCTGTTTACTTTCAAGATGAAGTTGCTTTAGCCAGCTGCAGCTTAACTCCCTGCTCCTTTTTGTTAGTTTCCCACTCTTGGGATGCGGGGTCAACATTCTTGATGATTGGAGGACACAGATGGAGTCTTGTGAGGGAAACTGGCTATAGGTTGATGAAAGTCAGCAAATTCTCATTGGATTTGGTGGCTCTCATTGGTCTCTTGCTGTAGTGTAGTTGGAAATTCACTAAAGTTATTTGTCCTCTTATTTGGACTATTTGGGGAATTTCAGTTTCATCTGCAAGAAGATTCGCAGGAGTAGACTATCAGCTGTTCTACAGGAGAGAGACGAGGCTTTCTGCTCCCATAAAGATTTACAACCTCAGAAACTCTATGCAGGGTTGCTATGAATTGGAACCGACTCTATGGAACACCACCCACCTACCCACCCACCCACCAGAAATAGAAATCTGAGGGCTAGCTATGGGCTGCTTCCAGTAGAGCTGTCTTCACCCAGGTGCAAAGAAGCTAAGTCTTTACTACAGTCCATTTTAGGGAGGAGTGAGTTGTCGGGAGAACTTTGTAAGAGCCTTCCTACTTGGGTTCAGCTGATCTTGAGGGTGTTGATGTAGCTGTAAAAGGACTTGGGCTCCTGGCTGAAAGCCCATGATGGCTTATGGATGGAGATAGGCTAGTGCCATGGAGGGCAGGGCTGTCGGAGAAATATCCTAGCAGCCACTTAAGAGAGGATTGGGGACTTTTCACAACCATGTTGTTGGGGCCGCTGACTCTCAGGCAGTCACGAGGTGTCACTCAGGGACCCCAGAATTTATTACCACAAAATGAGGGCTCAGGGTTCCCTGCTGCAAGGAAGGCAATTACTTTGGGGTAGACATGTGGTGAAGCAAACAAAATGTATAGCAACATGTTGGAGGCAGAGGCACATCATGTCCTCCAAAGATTGCCTCTCTGAAACTTTATTTTTTGTCATTGTCTCTATGAGTAGGTTCTTGATCATATGCTACCTCTTGGAATGAAATATCAACCATTTCTTTTGGTATAGTGACTCTGTGAATTCCTTCCATCTTCTTCTTCTTTTTTTAAATAGTTTTATTATGAATTATGTGATTGTTTACATGGGACAACATTAGCTTTACATTCATCCTATCATATATCGTTTCATTGCCATGGTTACAATCCCCTCCATGCGTCATCAGTCAACCAAAGGATACACCCTGCAAACCTGCCCCCTGGTCGTCAGCACACAGCCCCCTCCTTCTCTGGGTGTAGAGTTTCCAGCAGCTCCATCTCTCCACGTCATCGTCTCTGCCTCCGTCTTTGGCATCAATGCTTCTGTGGGTAGGATCCAGCACTCTTCTCTTCTCCCTTGATGGTCCCAGGGGCCTCTGCTCCTAGACTGCAAAGTCAACCACCTCCTTCCTTTTTTTCCATCTTCTTTTGATAGTTTCTGCATCATTCATATTTTTTTTTTTGCCCATAGAATCCTTCAGTATTGTAGATCGAAACTTGAATTTTTTTCTTCAATTCTTTCAGCTTGAGAAATGCTGAGTGTATTCTTCCCTTTTGGTTTTCTAACTCCAGGTCTTTGGACATTTCATTATAATATTGTACTCTGTCTTCTCGAGCTGTCCTTTGCAACTTTCTGCTCAGCTCTTTTGCTTCCTCATTTCTTTCATTTACTTTAGCTTCTCTAAGCTCATGAGCAAGTTTCAAAGTTTCTCTGACATCTATTTTGTTTTTTCTTTCTTTTCTGTCTTTTTCTTGACCCTTTACTTTTTTCATAAACGATGTTCTTGTCATCTCACATCTCTTCTGGTCTTCTGGCATTAGTATCTAATGCATCAAATCTGTTTTTGAGATGGCCTCTATCTTCAAGTGGGATGTTTCAAGGTTGTATTTTAGCTCTTGTGGACTTGTTTTAATTTTTTTCAGGTTCAGCCTGAACTTGCATATGAGTAATTGATGATATGTTCCATAGTCTGCTCCTGGCCTTGTTTTAGCTGATGATATGGAGCTTTTCCACTGTCTCTGCCCACAGATGTAGCTGATTTGATTCCTGTGTATTCCATCTGATGAGGTCCATGTGTACAGTTGCCTTTTATGTTGTTTAAGAAAGATATTTGCAATAAGTAAGTCATTGATCTTGTAAAATTCTATCATGGGATTTCCAGCATCGTTCTGTCACCAAGGCCATATTTTCCATTGACTGATCCTTTCTCTGTTTCTGACCTTCATATTCCAGTCACCAGTAATTACCAATGCATCTTGATTGTATGCTTGAACAATTTCAGGCTGAAGAAGTTGATGTTATTGTTGTTGAGTGCCATAGAGTCATTTCCAACTCATAGTGATCCTGTATAGGGTTTCTGAGGAATGATTGGTGAGTTTGAACCACACACCTTGTGGTTCAAACCCACCTTGAGGTCCAATGCTTATTCTACAATGCCACATAGAATTATTCAATTTTATCATCACTGGCTTTAGTGTTGGTGCATAAATTTGAAAATGTGAATTATAGTTATGTTAACTGGTCTTTCTTATTGTTGTTGTTATTAGCTGTTAAGTTGGTTCCAACCCATAGTGGCCCTGTATAGGGCTTCCAAGGAGTGGCTAGTGAGTTTGAACCACTGACCTTGCAGTCCAAATTGATTTTGCAGTCCAGCGCATTAACCCTCAGCGCCACACCAGGACTCCAGTCTTCCTTGTAGGCATATAGATATTATCTTATCACAGACAGCATTGTACATCAAGACAGATCTTTAAATGTTCTTTTTGACAATGAAAGTGACTCCATTTCTCCATTACTCTTGACTTTGTCTGCTATACGTTCAATATTCTTAGCCAACACCATAGTAAAACCATATAATTGTCTGATTCAAAACAGCCAATACCAGTCCATTTAAGCACACTAATGCCTATGATATCAATTTTCATGTGTTCCATTTCATTTGTGACAACTTCTAATTTTCCTAGATTTATACTTTGTACATTCCAAGTTCCAGTTATTAATGGATATTTGCAGCTGTTTCTCCTCAGTTTGAGTTGTGCCCTATCAGCAAATGAAAGCTCCCAAAGCACTGCTCCATTTACGTCATTATTTGTTCTTGTTAAGTACCGTAGAGTCAGTTTTGACTTATAGCGACCTTGTATAGGGTTTCCAAGGAACAAGTGGTGAGTTAGAACTGCCAGACTTTCAGTTCAAACTGACCTTGTAACCCAGTGCTTATCTGGGTTACACCAGAACTCCACATTATGTTGTTGTTGTTAAGTGCCACTGAGTTAGTTCTGACTCATAGGACCCTGTATAGGGTTTCCAAGGAGCAGCTGGTGGGTTTGAACCACTTACCTTGTGGTTTGCAAACCAGTGCTTGTCCTACAGCACCACACCATTATGGTCAACTCTAATTTGAGGAGGCAGCTCTTCCCCAGTCATATTTTGAGTGCCTTGCGATCGGAAGGGTTCATCTTATGGCACTATGACTGCAATGTTCTACTGCTATTTATAATTTTTTCCTCTTCTGATAACTGGATCTGACAGTGTTCTACTGCTATTCACAAAATCTTCAGTGGCTAAACACTCAGAAGTAGCACACCTCTCCCTCTTCATAGTCTATTTTAGTCTGAAAGTTCCACTGAAACCTGTCCACATGGGTGACCCTGCTGGTATTTAAAATACCAGTGGCATAGCTTCCAATATTAAAACAACACATAAGCTATCACAGTCTGACAAACTGACAGGTGAGAGGTGGGTCTTCCTTGTAGGTATACAGATATTATTTTATCACAGAGAGTATTGTACTTCAAGATAGATCTTGAAATGCTATTTTTGACAATGAATGCATCACCATTCCTCTTCAGGTTTTTTGTTCCTGGCATAGTAAACTACTAGATGATTGTCAGATTCACAATGACCAATTACTTGTCCATTTCAGCATACTAATGCCTAGGATTTTGATTCTTATGCAATTAATTTTATTGTTGATGACTTCAATTTCCTAGAGTCATACTTCATGCATTCATTTTCTGATTACTAATGAATGCTCTCAGCTGTTTCTTCTCATTTTAAGTTGTGCCCCATCTACAAATGAAAGTTTCAAAAGTTTTGCTCCATTTATATCACTAAGATCAATACTACTTTGAGGAGGCAGCTCTTTCTGTCGTGTTTTGAGTGCCTTCCAAATTGAGGGGCTCATCTTCTGCACTGTATCAGACAATGTTCCACTGTCATTCATGAGGTTCTCAGTGGTTAACCATTCCTAAGTGGTTCACGTCTCCTTCTTTCTAGTATATCTTAGTCCAGAAGCTCCCCTGAAAACCGTGGGTGGCCCTAATGGTATTAAATATATTGGAGGCATAGCTTTCAGCATCACAGCAACATAAAAGTCACTACTGTATGACAAACTGAAAGGCCATGATGTCCTTCTCTAGGGACTCGTCTCTCTGTCCTCTCTTTTTCACTGACCCTCCACTTTACCAAGCATGATGTCCTTCCCCAGAGATGGGTCCTTCCTGACCAGATGTCCAAAGTAGGAGAGACAAAGTCTTGCCATCTTGATTCTAAGGAGCATGCTGTACTTCTTCCAAGACAGATTTGTTTGTTCTTTTGGCAGTCCACGGTCCTTTTCATTTTCCTCTCCAACACCATAATTCAAATGCATCTTCCTTATTGGTTGTCCAATTTTCACATACATATATAAGGCAATTGAAAATACTATAGCTTGGGTCAGCCACACCTTAGTCTTTGAAGTGACCTCTGTTCTTTTTAACACTTTAACTGCCTTTTGCAGCAGACCCTCCAGTTAGAAACATCAATTCAATTGAACTGAATTTCTAATGTTTACCAATTTCATTCCTCCATTTGGTTTATGTCAGTCATTAAATCCTGGCCTTTTCCATTCTGCTCACCCACAATACTCCTGATTGTTCCCTTCCTTTTCCACCAATATGGATCCTGTTTTCTATTAATCCTGAATTTCTGACCATTTCTTAAACAAATGACTTTTTCAGTACTATCCTCAGAAACCCTATACAGGGTTGCTATGGGTTGGAACCGACTCGACGGCACCTAACAACAACAACATTGGAGTCCTGGAGTAGCACTGTAAGATAAGCACTCAAGCACAAGGTCAGTTTGAAGCACAAGATCGGCGGTTCAAATCCACTAACCACGCCTTGGAAAACCTAACAGGGTCTCTATGAGTCAGAACCAATTCTACAGCACTTAGTAACAACATTCCTTCTGCCTGGTAGATTTTTTTTCACAGTTGTTGTTGTTATGTGCCGTGGAGTTGTTTCCGACTCATAGCGACCCTCAACAGGCTGTAAATCTTTACGGGAGCAGAAAGCCTCATCTTTCTCCCACAGAACACCTGGTAGTTTCAAACTGCTGACCTTGTGGTTCGCAGCCCAATTTGTAACCACTACGCTACTAGAGCTGAACCAGCAAACTCCAACTCATCCTTCCAAAGCCAATTGGACTCTTCTGAACAAGGTTTCTCCTTGTTCTTCTAGGTAGAGTTAATTCACTTCCTGCAGGAAGAATGTAATGTTTAAATTTTTGTTTTCCTATTTATATGGCAATCTTCACCAGCAGAAATCCCTGGTCATCATTTTTTCCCCAACACCCAGAACAGTAAATGTGGAGTGCACAATGTTTATCAGAACAGGGACCCTTTTGTTTGGGCAAAAAGGCATACACCCAGCTAGTTAGTAGAAAACAATCTAAGCCAGAGAATTGCTGAGAGATCAGATATAGTCAAGGGAAGTATGAAGAGGTTGCAGAAGATTTACATTCTTGCCATCACAGAAGCAGGTGGAATCTACCCAGAGTTCCCTGCAGAACTAATCAGCAAGTCCACCTTCCAGCTGCCCTTTTCCCTTTTCCTATGGCTTTGACATTATACTAAAAATTTAAAAAAGAAATTTACAATAAAGCACAGAACAATCAGATCCAGAGTAGTCCAGTTAGTGTCATACTTTTGGGGAGGCCCTGGCATGAGTTTGCAACAGCTTTGTACTCCAAAGGAGAAAAGTCATGAGTGAAAGAATTTGAGTTGTCTACAAAGAGGTTAACTTGGGCTCCTGCTCAGAGCTGTATCTAGGATATGGCAGGTAAGGTACATACACTTGGTTCTCCTTGAGGGGGCACCAATGAGCACTTTCTATTCATCATCACAGTTTCCACAGCCAGCAATGAGAGATCATTCAGCAATTTCAGAGTAACTGGTGGGGCACTGTGGGTTAATGCACTGGACTCTAAAGTTGGTTTGAACCAGCCGCTCCTTGGAAACTCTATACAGGGTCTCTATGGGTCGGAACCGACTCAACGGCACTTAACAACAACAATAAACCATAGGCACAATTTTCTATAGCAACATTTCTGGATACTGTTCAAGGATCTTTTGGATACTGCCCTTCAAAGAACATTTGCATACTGTTGCTCAGAATCTTCTCCTACTGTTTGTGTTCATTTCAAATGTGTCTGTGCTCTTTGTAGTGATTTGGTTTGGCCCCATTGTGGATGAGTCATGAATTGTCTTTGCCAACCACAACAATCCTGTTACTCTTCGGCAATATTTGGTATAGTCAGTGGACATGTTACCTAGTTCTGACCAAGGAAATGAAAAGGAAAGTCTACTGGGGAGGGGGGTTTGAAAATATAAGGGGGCTTCAAAAAGTTATTGGGATAATGGAATGAAAAGATAATTGAATATTCCCATGAACTTTCAGAAGTCCCTCTATGAGTCTCCATTAATCCTGAACTTCTGATCATTTTTCAAACTAGTGGTCTTTTCAGCTTCCAGAATTGTAAGAAAATAAATTTCTGTTCTTGAACGCAGTCATGAGACGGGCTACGGTGGAGAAGAATATGGCACTAGAAGAGCACATAATAGGGATTTGACCTGTCAAGGTCATGGAAAGTCTTTGTGAAGGAGTGATTTGTTGTTGCTATGTGCCGTGGAGTCGGTTCTGACTCATAGTGACCCTGTACAGGGTTTCCTAAGCTGTAAATCTTTACGGGAGCAGAAAGGCTCATCTGTCTCCCATGGAACAGCTGGTAGTTTCGAACTGATGACCCTGAGGTTAGCAGTCCGATTTGTAACCACTACGCTACCAGAGCTCCTTGAAGAAGTGATAGATGAGCTGAAATCTGAAGGCAGAATCAGATTCATCCTTCTTCAGAAGACCTCCGTGGCTGCAATGAGGAGAATGAGGGAGAGAGGGCAGGGATAAACATATGGCAGGCTGGTAAGAGGCTATGGTGCTGTTATGGATTAAATTGTGGCCCCCAACCACCAAACTCCGTGTCAGTTTGACTGGGTCATGATTCTCACAGTTGGCAGTTATGTACTGTGACCGTTATGTGACGTTGCAATTATGTGATGCTTCCCCATGATGTGATCTGATGTTATAGACCAGTAAAAGGATTAAGGGTGGAATGCCATACCTTTAATCCCATCACAGCCCTGATTGGCTATAAGGGCAGTTTCCCTGGGATGAGACCTTTTACTTACAAAAACTGAAAGCAGAGATTAGAAGGCCCTACTACAACACATGAAAATATGAGTAGCACCAGAACATTGTCACCTATGTGTTGGAAAAGGAGTCTCTCAGGTTGGAAGGTACTTAAAATTCAACTGGGGAAAACCTGTCTCCTCCAAGAACTGACCATGGTCACCACCACAGAAGAAAGAAGAGCTGGGAGTGGACTGCATCTTTTGGACCTAGGGTTCATGCACTGTGAAGTTCCTAGACTCAGGGAAGACCCATGGAGATCTCCAACGACTGCTGGGCTTACAGATGTTGAAAAGAGACAAGGACCTTTCTCCAGAGCAAGTGCTCTGAATTCAAAACTCTAGCCTCCTAAACTGTCATAACTAGAGGGGACACCTGAGTGAATAGATAGCCCACCCCTACCCCTGGAGGGTTCTACTACACATGCGCACAGATCTCCTCGAAATTTAAAGTGATAGTTTCTACATAAAACCAAAGGGCCACCATTCATCTGTCTGTCGTACTGTGGTGGCTTGTGAGTTGCTGTGATTCTGAGGACTATGCCACCGGTATTTTAAATAACCAGCCCATGGTGGACAGGTTTCAGATGAGCTTTCAGACAAAGACAGACTAGAAAGAAAGAGTGATGAACTACTTCCAAATCTTTAGTCATTGAAAACCTTATGAATAGCAGAGAAACACTGTCAGATACAGTGCCGGAAAATGAGGCCCTCAGGTGGGAAGGCACTCAAAATGCGACTGGGGAAGAGCTGCCTCCTCAAAGTAGAGTTGACCATGAGGACGTGAATGGAGTTAAACTCGTGGGAGAAATGCCCAGAGAACATTCATTTGCTGATGGGGCACAACTCAAAATGAAGAGAAACAGGTATAAACATCCA
>NW_006408519.1:31631804-31676742 GCF_000296735.1 Chrysochloris asiatica
TGCGAAAGCTGGACAGTGAATAAGGAAGATCATAGAAGAATTGATGCCTTTGAATTGTGGTGTTGGAGGAGAATACTAAAAGTGCCACGGGCTGCCAAAACAACCAATAGATCTGTTTTGAAAAAAGTGCAGCCAGAGTGCTCCTTAGAGGCCAAGATGGCCAAACTTCATCTCTCACACTTTGCACATATTATCAGTCACTGGAGAAGGTACAGTCACTGGAGAAGGACATCATGTTTGGTAGGATGGAGGGTCAGAGAAAAAGAGGAAGACCCCCAATGAGATGGATTGGCCAGGTGGCAGCATCGATAGACTCAAGTGTGGCAACAGCAGTGAGGTTGGCCCAGGATCAGACATTGTTTCCTTCTGCTGTGCATAAGGTCGCTATGATTCGGTGCTGACTCGATGGCACCTAACAACAACAACAAAGAGAACATGGTATTATCTCCAAAAACTGTTCTAAGAAGAAAGGAGTGCTCAATAGTGTCAATACCCCCTGCAAAAGGACCCAAGAATGGAAAAATACCAATTGCACTAACTGTAGGGAGGTAATTGGTGATTTGTTACAGAAGAAATGGGCTAAAAGGTGAGTGGGAATGGATGAGATTGAAACATTGTGTGCCAAAAAAAAGGAAGTATTGTGGAGAGGGGTTGGAGAAGTTGAGAAAAAGGTTTATTGATAGTGTAAGATTTTCAAGAAGGGAGGAAGATAATTGTACACCTAAGTGTCTTAAATGTCTTAATGGGCGCAACTTAAGTAGATGAGCATGTTTGGTTTGGGGGAACTAAAGTACTTGACTTCTATTTTCTCTGTAATAAGAGAGGCAAGAGTACTTCCCTGAGTATTAATAATACTACTTTGTAAACAAATTATTTTATATGCAGATGAATGCTGTAGCTTTCCAACTATTTTACAGATGTTGTTGTTGATAGGTGCTTATCCTACAGAACCATACCAGGTCTCCAGATAAGTAAACATACATCCGTGTTTACATCGGTGGGAACAGAAACAATAGGTGCTTAACAAATACGCTATTAATTTTGATTCTAATGATGGCCGTGATAGCTGTGGTGATGCCCTGTGGAAAGGATAAGGCTCCAATCAGATCCAAAGGCACCTGACAGGTGTGAGGAACAAGATCTTGAACACATGTCTTGGGATTGTAAATCAGATAGTCACAGACACCACTAACCAAACCCATTGCCAAAGAGTTGATTCCCACTCATAGCTTCCCTGTGACCCTGTATAGGGTTTCCGAGGCTGTAAATCTTATTTGTTGTTGTTAAGTGCTGTGGAGTCGATTCCGACCCAAATCTTATTTGTTGTTGTTAAGTGCTGTGGAGTCGATTGCGACCCATATCTTTACGGGAGCTGCTGGTAGTTTCGAACTGCTGTCCTTGAGGTTCATAGCCCGATTAGTAACCACTATGCTACCAGAGTTGGAGACAGAAAGCCAGCTGGTGGGCTTGAAATGAGGACCTTGCAGTTGGTTAGCAGTTCTTTACTTATCCTACAGCGCCACCAGGGCTCCTTTACTGACAACACAAGAAAGGGAAATTCACCAGTACCCGTCTTCTTCGGGATCCTAAGGGTTAAGATCAACGAGAGTTAGCCATCTCTGTCCTAGAGATGCCCCGGCAAAGCCCGGGGAAGAACGAGTGACTTCCTGTATCTGTCCTCCGGGTCTGAGACTTTAGGACCCTGGGTTGGTTGGGTCAGGAGGAGCCTCGGGCTCCTTCCTCCGGGAAGCTGCCCCTGCGGGGGGTGCAGGGCTGCTGGTGTGTAGCCCCAGAACAGTGAGTTACTTTGGGGGCCGATGGGAACCGAGGGCTGCGGGACGGAGGAGTGGGAACTGTGTCCGTGAGGGTCCCTGCTGCTGCCAGGGCCGAGGCCCCGATTCCCGCCTGGCTGGCCCTCCCGCCTCCCTCACCTCCCTCAGGAGTTGAGCTGTCTCCGGGGACGGCACTGCTGATCCCTTGGCCAGCCGTTCTGTCAAGTGCAGTTTCGGTCGTAGGTTCGATCCCAAACACACCAGCACTAGTTTGTTCCGTACCATCGAGTTGGATCCGACTCATAGAAACCCTGTAAAGAGTTTCCGAGTAGTGGTTGGTGGATTTGAATCGCCGACCGTGTGGTTAGCAGTCTAGTGCTGATGCTAGTGCCACACTGGGATGTGATGGTGGTGGTTATGTGCCGTGGACTCGGTACCGACTCTTAGTGACCCTGCACGGAGTTTCCGAGGTTGTAAATCTTTACGGAAGCAGAAAAAGCCTCACCTTTCTCCTGCGTTACCGCTAGTAGTTTCGAACTGCTGACCCTGAGGTTCGCAGTCTGATTCGTAACCACTACGCCACACCAGGATAGGGCAGTCAAAACAGCCTTGCTCTGTGGAGTGACATCTTAAGGACATCCTTTTAATATCACTTATGACCTAAAGTTATTTCTTGAGCAGCTATTCCCTGAGCCAGTGTCCGGGGCTGCTCTACTTCCAAAGTTATAGAGAAAATGATGGACATTTTACCCAGATTTTTGCTTCCTTTGCATATACTTTGATCTTAAACATGCAATTCAGGAACCACAGTGCTCTATTTGGAAAACTCTCACTCTCTTGCATTCAAGTATTTTGTACTCAGGTTTTTGTTTTGTTTTTCTTATTACGCAAATACCATGGGGATATTGTAAAAAGGCTAATTTCACCTTTGCCCAGAACAAAACCCCACTGCTGGGTGTACTTAGGGAACACAAGCTCACTTTGGTTAAGAGCGTTAAGGAGGTCAATCTGTTTTTTAAAAATTAAGGCTATGACTGTATTTCAAAATAAAGGTACTCAGGATCATTTGCAGTCTGGAGTTATGCCCAGCTTGACTTCCTGCTCTAGCCTACTGAAATGGATAAACATGAAATCCAATAGACTTGGGACTGAATCCTACTTTACCACTAACTAGTGTGTGACCTTGGGAATTTTTCTTACGTCTCTTGTACTCATCTATAAAATGGTACTAATTGTTGGTATACTTCAGAGAACTATTGGAGAATAAAACAATACACCAACATTCTTTAGTTCACTGTTGCTGAGTGCCATCGAGTTGGTTCTGACTCATAGTGACCCTGTAGAGGGTTTCTGAGGAACAGCTAGTTCAAACTGACCTTGTGGTCCAGCTCATTATCCTGCAGCACGTCACCAGGACTCCACTATACATACTCCTATATAGGGTTTCCAAGGAGCAGCTGGTACATTTGAACTGCAGACACTGCAGTTCAAACCGGCCTTCCGGTCCACTGCATTATCCCACTGCGCCATACCAGGACTGCCCTATGGGGTTCCTATAAGTAGGAACTGACTTAAGGGCAATGGTTTAGTTCGGGTTTTAGTGCTCTGGTAGCGTAGTGGTTACGAATCGGGCTGCGAACCTTAAGGTCAGCGGTTCAAAACTACCAGCCGCTCCGCGGGAGAAAGATGAGGCTTTCTACTCCCGTAAAGATTTACACCCTTGGAAACCCTGTACAGGGTCGCTATGGGTCGGAACCGACTCGACGGCACTTAACAACAACAACATAACTACTACTCTCCTGCTTTGTCCTAATATGATACTGATTATATAAATCCTGGGAGTGCAGTAGCTTCATACAATAAGCACTGGACTGCAAACCACAAGATTGGCAGTTTGAGCCCACCAGTTGCTCTGTGGAACAAAGATGAGGCTTTCTGCTCACAAAGATTTTTAAAAGGCTTTGAAACCCTGTACAGGGTCACTATGAGTTGGAACTGACTCCATGGCACTTAACAGTAACATATAAATCCTAACTTTTATTTAAAACTGACTTCAAAGATTTTTCCTTCTGTTAAGGACCATGTTATTCTTTTGAAATTAAACAGAGTTCTTGCTCTTCTCCTTCCTTTCTAAGCTTTTTACTACATACTTACTCTAAAATGCTTATGTCTGCATATTGACCCTTAAAAGTTTTTATAAATTTTATTATTGGTGCATTCTCCATAATACTACTTTGTTTTTTTCAATTAAAAGAACACACCAAGGTTTCCAAGCAGTGGGTAGACACTAAGTGCTGCATTTTTTTTAAAGTTTATTTCTCAAACCTTTGATGTGAAAATTTTATTTTTAATTGTTATTTCTTTAGAAAGGGTAACTCGATTAACCATTAATTCTAAACATTTTCAAGATTTCCTAAAAGGGCATAAGATCACGTTTCTTACTGTTAGCATGGGATATGGAACATTCTATGTATACAATGTTATATTGTGACAGCTGGAAAGAAAAGAGTGGAAGAAACTTTAGTAAATCCCTGCAAACATGACCTGTTTTCTTCTATAGGGTTTTTGGCCCCTAGCCTGACTGTGGTCATTATGATGGAGCAAGAAAAAGAACTTTGGGTCTCAGATTCTAAAGGCTTCAAGGAGAGAAAGAGTTTGAAAAGTCCTTATACAGGTAAGGGATAAAGAAGATAATCTGAATTCTTAGGCACTTCTGTATTATAAGTGTATGCTATGTGGTGTTGTAGAAAGAGCAATGCATTAGAATGAGACAAACTTTGTTTCCTTGCTCTATCACTTACAAGCTATATGTTAACCGGTTCAGCCTTCTTCAGTTTTCTTATTTTTAAGAGAAAAAAAAGTGAATGATACTATCTGACATTTTTTAGGATTAATGAGATATGCAAGCTACTGCCCTTTATAAATTGTGGCTATCTCTATATTTGTTCATATTTTAATTATAGTATTGATGGTCTAATTTCCAACACAGATGAGATCCTACTCCATTTCTCCTCTACTCCAATCACCTTTTTATTTATTTATTTTATATATTTATTTAATAAATATTTATTTATTCTCAAAGAATAAAGTTTAATGCACTTGCTTTTTAGGTATACGGTCTCTTGGTAATTGCCAGCAGTTGTTCAAGTACAGTAGTGTTGCTACTAAGTACAAAATTTTACCATAAAATGTTTTTAAGTTACCTACTTCTACTGATCACATAATATAAAGAAAACTAATTTACAAAGCCTTTTATTTAAAATAATTTATGAGGTTTTACTTTGTTGTTCCCTATCTTCCAGTACAATTCAGAATTTCCGTTCCCCTGGCAGAGAATGGGGAATATGTTTAGAATATTTCTTTGTTCTTTCAGGAGATGAGAGTAAGAATACTTTGGAAACTGTTCAACACATTAACTCTAAGGCAAATAAAGATAAACCCTCAAAGTGGTCTAAAAGAGATGACCCACGAAATTCTAAACATGAGGATCCAAAAGAAGCTCTATATGCATTGTCCAAAGGAGATGAGATTTGGTGTCATGATTCCTATGAGAATGATGACAAGACAGAGAGTCAGTGGGAAAACTCTGTAAGAAAAGAGGAAGAATCCAGTCATTGGAAGTGGGACCTAGGAGAACACACCAGTATCTCTATCCAGCAGAATACATCCTCTGGAGACAAACCCTACAAATGTCCTGAATGTTGGAAAAGCTTTAATAATAGTTCTCATTTGCGTATTCACCAGAGGACCCACTCAGGAGAAAAACCTTATAAATGTTCTGAGTGTGGGAAATGTTTTAGTAACAGCTCTCACCTGATTCAGCATCTGAGAACACACACAGGAGAGAAGCCCTACCAGTGTGGTGAATGTGGGAAAAGCTTCAGCAATACCTCCCATCTTATTATCCATGAGCGAACTCACACGGGAGAGAAGCCCTACAAATGTCCTGAGTGTGGGAAATGTTTCAGTAGCAGCTCTCACCTAATTCAGCATCACAGATCACATACAGGGGAGAAACCATATGAATGTCCTGTATGTGGGAAATGTTTCAGCCACAGCTTTGTCCTGATAGAACATCAGAGGACTCACACCGGAGAAAAACCATATAAGTGCCCTGATTGCGGTAAGAGTTTTAGTCAGAGTTCCAGCCTGATTCGCCACCAGCGGATACACACAGGTGAGAAGCCCTACAAGTGTCTGGAGTGTGCAAAAAGCTTTGGTTGTAATTCTACTCTAATGAAGCATCAAAGAATACATACAGGAGAAAAACCCTACCAGTGTCCAGAATGTGGGAAGAATTTCAGTCGAAGTTCAAACCTTATTACACATCAGAAAACACACATAAGAGAGAAATCCTATAAAAGGTTTGAATGTGAAGAAAGTATGAGTCAGAACTACGATGTGATAGAAGAATGTAGAATTCAACCAGGAGAGAAACCATATAAATGTTGTGAGTGTGGAAAGAGTTTTGCCCTCAGTTCTCATCTTATTAGACATCAGAGAACACATACAGGAGAGAAACCTTACAGATGTTCTGAGTGTTGGAAAACTTTTAGTCAGAGTTCTACCCTGGTGATTCACCAAAGGATACACACAGGGGAGAAACCTTATAAATGTCCTGATTGTGGCGAATGCTTCAGTCAAAGCTTTAACCTTATCAGACACCGGAGGACTCACATGGGAGAAAAACCTTACAAGTGCGCTGACTGTGAGAAATGCTTCAGCAGAAATGCCTACCTCAGTCAACATCGGAAAATTCACACAGAAAAGTCTTTTAAGTCTCCTGAAGTTGAGGCATTTCCACATGAATGGACTTGGAAAAACGGTTCAGAGGAAATGACCCTCATCCCTTCATTTTCAGTTCCAAATTTATCTTCCTCTTGAATCCCAAAGTCTGTTTGTTTTTGTTTTTTCAAATTGGATCCTTAAAACTAAGGTAGCATATGATCTTTGTGCTATAAAGTTTCTTTGGTGTGTTTGCCAAAATGTCAACCTCCTAGTGTAAAGGATATAGACAAAGATAATGTGATTGTTGAATCTGTCCAGTGGAAAGATACTACCAAGAATAAAGAAAAAGAAGAAAAAAATTAAGTTAAGATAGGAATAGCCTTAAAGAAAAGTATAAAGAGTAATCCTGGGAACAAGGAAAAGGACACCTGAGATCTTGAAGCTAGGATTTCCATTGATTTACCCTTTTTTCCCTGGCCTTACTGGGTAGAACTAGATCAATATTAGTCCCTGGGCTTTACCCAGAGAAAGATTATCTTTCTGAACAGATAATGTGATTTCTGACTGTGTTGTTGGTGTGGCACTGTAGGAACAGCTCTGGACTGTGAACCACAAAGCCAGCCGTTCAAACTCACTAGCTGCTCCTCAGAAACCCTAGACAGGGTCACTTTGAATCAGAACCGACTCAACAGCACTTAATGAAAGCAACAAGAAAGAAAGGATTCATTTGTTTCTAATATATTTACTTAAAATCAACTTTTGTAGCATCTAGAACTGTACTATCTGTTAGCCTCTAGCCACATGTGGCTATTTAATATGAATTGTAATTATAGTTTAAAATTTAGTTCTTTAATCACACCAGCCACATGCCAAAGGCTCAGTGGTCACATGTGACTGGTAGGTCCTATATTGAAGAGCAGTACAGAAAGTTCTTCTTTGCAAACCATTCTTCTTGATGGACTTGTAAATATTTCCCATAAGACTAAGAAGTGTGCTCTGGGTCTTCAGCTCTCCTATACAGGGAATACAATATACAATAGAAATGGGATAGAATTTTGAAGGCCCTGGGTTCAGAGATTGGATGTTTTAATTTATGTTCAACAAGCAGCAATGGGAGCCCATTATTTTTTGGCCAAAGCCAGATTAAAAGCCAAGAGTTGTGAATTCTGCTCTTAAATCGTCAAATAGCTATTCAGAATTTTTCTTGTTACATAATTCTTAGTCAGATCAGTGTTCTTTTTCTAATAATTACCCACTGATTCTGAATAGGTGTCCAGGATCAGTTCCAACTGGAGGCAAGACTGTTGAGTTCCAGTCTTGGCAATTAACTTTTCTTTTGCCTTTGGACTTCATTGGTATATGAATCTGATAATTCAGAACCCATCTTTTCTACTTGTCTTGTCCTATAAGAATGAAGCTTTGAAAAATATTTGTCATTTCCTATTCTCTTCCCCCATTTTTTCCTGCCATAGTAAAAGCTAGATATGCTGGAAGGGTAAGAATCCTGAGATGCCCTGAATGTTTTTTCAGTTTTGGACTTAAAATATATTTTATGAAGTAGATGGTAGAGATGCAAATTAGGAATGTGGAGCCAGAAAGGACCAATTGTAGCTGCAGCAAAGGTCTGTAGCTGGTGGGAAACTCAATTGCATGGGTGTTTCTTTCATGAGTGGTGCAACTGACTGCAAGGCAGTTGCATTTTTTTGTATTGTTATATGATTAAAAATACAAGAAAAACTAAAAAAAAATAAAGGTATATTAGAAGTGTTTAGTCATGATTTTCTGCTTTCTAAATGCTTTCATGTGACCTCAGCATAAGCACTGTTACACATTTGTATGTTCTATACAACTAAAACCAAAGCAGTTGACTGAGTTGACGCTGACTCAGGTGCTCCCTAGGATTGTCAATGGCTGATTCTCCAAAGGAGATCCCTAGACCTTTCTTTTGAGGCATCTCTGATTAGACTTGAGCCCCCAACCTTTATTAGCAGCCAGACAAGTTAAACATTTGCACAGCCCAAATTATCTATAAACTATAAATTCTGTGGACCAGTTTTTACAATATTCATAGCCACAGGCAACTAAGAGTTTGATTAACATTTCATTAAATTTGTGGGTTTGTTATTGAGGCTGGAATTCAGTTACAAGGCTATAGTTGTTGGGTGGTACAAAATCATTGCTCTTCTAGTCTCTAGCAAGTTACTTAACTGCTCTGAACCTCAGTTTATTCATCTGTGAAGTTAATACCTTCTTTGCAAGGATGCTTAAGGGTTATATAAATGTTTGCAAAGCATCTAGCACAATGCTTAAAAGATACTAGGCCCCAATAAATGGTAGCTGATAATGATTATAATTATTATTAGTTGAAGCAGAGACATGTGATCCACACATTTCTTTTGTTGTTGTTGTTGGCACCAAATAGATCCACACATTTCTAAAATAGTAGCAATACAATGACAGATTTAACATGTGGATTCTTTTTGTTTTTAATTATTCGTGTTAGTCATACTGTATAAGTCCAGACAACTTTATTTCCTTTTGTCTTTTCTCCCTCTATGCCATAATCCTTTCAAAGTAAGTTATCAGTTGCTGAAATCTTAGAGCTTATGACAATTGAGTCACCTCTCTGTAATCAAGGTTTCCAAAGCCTAATCCTTCTGTGGTCATTTGGTATTACTTTTGGATTCGTTTATGACCACCCTCCGGGATTCTAAAGGATAAGGTCTTTTAAAAGCATAAAGCTACGTGTACTTTAGATATGAAGACTCAAAAACACTTCTACTTGATTAAGCTTGTATGAAACTAATGAAGAGATAATTTTACTGAATTTATTGTTGTTTTTCTTCATGAAGCAAAGGATTCTGCTTAAGACTAGAAAGGAGAAGAATAATATAGCAAGTTCAATTTAAATTTATTTGCAACTGAAAAAATTAACAAAATATTTATGTACCATGACCATCACCCACATTGTATTATGACTATTGCAACAATAATTAAAAAAAAAAAAAAAAACACTTACTTAAACTTTGATGCCTACAGGAATACAGATGTTCATATTTTAGATAAGTTAAGTTGGGCTTCATTAGTAAAATAGTTTGACAAAACCTCTTGTCTGTTTAAATGGAAAATTAGGGAAACAAGAGAGTTGCCATTTATAATGAAGAACAGAACATGGTCAGAGTTAATCATATTTGACACAATTGCAACGAATAGGTTTTTAATAATATGTATTTTTTTCTATTTTCCTTGCCAGCACAAAGGATGGAGCATCTGAATAAAGCATTTATTTATGAATGAGTGATTTATTTCAGAGTTTATGCTTAAGGACTCTTGATTCATATTTTTTCCTACTCAAAGAGGCAGCTCCTATTATTTTCCTACAGTGGGATGGGGAATCTGTGGCAATGCATAGCCTTACAAATGAAGGAACGGATTCCCTACCTGTGGTGCCAGCTATCAGAATGTATGCAAGCACAGCCTACAGACCTGAGGTAAAGGTTTGCTCCCCTCTTGCCAGCTATGTCTACCAAATGGGCCTTCTTCATGGTGGTCTAGAAGTTTCCTTAGTGGTGAAAGGGAGTGGATGGAGTACAATTCTGTAATTACTGAACTTGTATATTTGTCCAGATTATTCAACATGACTAGTCTCTCACTTTCTAAAAGGGCAAAACTGGTATTAGTTATGTAATTGAGTCAATACTGATGTCTTTCATTCATTCAGAAAACATTTACTTGATACCTGACATTCTTTAGCAGTGGTCAGGTGACAGAGCAAAACCTGTAGTCAGGAAAACCTGTAGCTTCTCACATGACTGCTTTCTCTTTGCCTACTCTGGAACTACACTTATTTAGCTGAACCCTCCATCTCCATAGGTAATAATTGGATCATACAAAGAGCTAGAAATAAGCATAGATTAAAATCAGCCAGGTTGGCTCTACAAATGCACACTCTGTTTGCACTTAGTGTTGCTCAACAGTTACTGAGTAGATGCCATGGGTTTACACTTTAGGCTAATGCTCCTGAGTATGCTCTTCCAGGGTATACACTATCTCACTGATTATGCTCCTTGAGTCCAGGGAATGAGTTTTATTTCTGTAAAGCCAAAGGAGTTCTAGTGTGGCACTGTAGGAGAAGCTCTGGACTGCTCACCACAAGGTTGGCAGTTCAGTCTCACCATGCTCCTCAGAAAACCCTACACAGGGTCACTATGAGTTAGGCAGACTCAATGGCACTTAACGACAACAACAAAAAGCCCAGTTTGGCATGTGCTTTGTTCACTGATCTTGGTTGAAGAAATGAATGAAAGTTGTCTACTGGCTTAGGCTGTATAGTTTCTACAGACTTCTTGAAACCTCTCCTTGATCTAGCCCACAGTAGCTGGTCTGGCTTGGAAGTGAAGGTGGCTGTCCTGGGAAGTTGGGTGTATCCTCTTACTACCCCTAACAACAATGAAAGAAGCCAAACCCATTACCATCAGGTCAGTTCTGACTCATGGTGACCCTGTAGGATAGAGTAGAATGCTCTCACACAGTTTCTAAGGCTGTAGCTCTTTAGAGACGCAGACTGTCACATCTTTCTCTCAAGGAGAAGCTGGTGGATCAGTTGCCAGTGTTCTGGTTAGTAATTGAGTCTTTTGGTTAGTAGTTGAGTGTTAGGTGCTGTAGAGATGGTCGTGGTCGCGACTCAAAGTAACCCTGTGTACAACAGAGTGAAACATTGTTCCATTCTGCGCCATCCTCACAATCTTGCCTATGTTTGGTCCCATTATTACAGCTACTCTGTCAATCCATTTCATTGAAGGTCTTCCTCTTTTGCGGTGACCATCTACTTTAACAAGTAAGATATCCTTCACTAGGAACTGATCACTTCTGATAACCTGTCCAAAGTACATGAGACTTGCCATCCATGCTTCTAAGAAGCATTCTGGCTGTACATTTTCCAAGACAAATTTTTCATTCTTCTGTTGTTGTTAGGTGCTGTTGAGTCAGTTCTGACTTATAAGTGGCCTAGTGCAAAACAGAATGAAATATTACTTAGTCCTTTGCCATCCTCACAATAGCTATGTTTGAGCCCATTGTTACAGCCATTGTGTTAATCCATCTTATTGAGGGTATTTGTCTTTTTTGCTGACCCTCTATTTTACCAAACATGATGTCCTTTCCCAGGGATTGGTCCCTGCTTGATAACATGTTCAAAGTACAACAGATGAGAGGTGGCAGAAGCAGAGTCAGGTAGGGGAGGTGCTGAAAACCAAGAGAAGTTGCTTTAACGGAGCAGCTCCAGAGATCTGGATCTAGTATAAGGTGCAGGGCATTAGTTTCCCGCACCCACCAGTAGGAATATCACTGTATAAAAGAAAATACTGCAATTTCAGAATCTATCAGGACATCGGACTCTTCCCTGCGATTACCCAGCCCAGGCTGAGTTCAAAGGACAGAGTGAAACGGTGCTAAAACCTGCGCAGCGACATTTGCAATAAGAGGTGTGGGGGATTCTACACATTTTAACCTCCTCTTCCCTGTCGTGCCCTCTCTGCCCAGCCTGGACACCTTCAGGTGAGTGGGCACGCACCCCCAAAAGGGTCCAGCGTTAAGCCCACAGTTTTCCTATGGCACAGAGAGGAGAAGCCCCACTGGTCCCATGGGCTGATCCTTTGGTGGCTGCTTATGACGTCCGACTCTGGGACCCAGACCTAAAGTTGACTTGTGTGGGACCCTTTACTCCTGCCTACCTAGCAAGAAAAAAGCAGGTCTGGCCAGACAGACAAACTGTATGAACACTCTGTAAAACCCCAACATAAAAGGCAAGAGCCAACACCAACTACTCACACAAGAGCACACTATTTCAAGAATTGGCGCTGTGCTCATGCACATCGCTAACTGACCTTCAGAGACAAAAATAGTAGATAATCTTTCTCCCATTAATTTCTCAATAGCTATCTGCACACCTCTATGGTGGTGACTAGAGAAGGGGCCTGAGCAAATGTACACCCCACCCACTGCTGGAGATTTCTATGGTGCATGCACACTGACCTGCAAAGCAAAGGCTACTGGTCAGTTGGCTACGGTTTTATTTTTGTTTTTAAGTGGTGGTTTTTGTGCCTCTGCTTTTATTTTGCTTCTGCTTTTAGTCCTTTTGATTGTACTTTTTTATGGGGATTGGGAGCTTTTTCTCCCTATGTTACCCAAGAAGAGACAGCAATCAATGGCATATAGCCAAACTACAAGCATACCCCATAATATTCCACCACTGAGACAGGAGCTACTAGGCATTACACATGAAAAGAGAAGCCTATTCTCCAGATCATATCCACCAGGAAATACTCAGTAAGCTTAACAACACAGCAACATACATCCTTTAAAGCTTTAAAAACCCACTTAACTACTGAAAGTGTCAAAGAAAACACAACAACAAAAGATGTCAAAACATGTCCAAAACCAGAAAAGAGTTACTGAGACAAACAAGCTGGAGACAGACAAAGACTTTACAGAAGAAGAAGAGCAGGCTTTGGATCTGCCTGAGAAGGAATTCAGAAGAATGATCTGAAAACAAATTCAAATACTCCGAAAAGGGGTGGAGGAAAGTAAGGAAGAAGTCAGGAAAGAGCCACAGGAGCAATCAAGCAAGATAGATACAGCATTGGAAACAATCAATAACCTGCAAACAGAAGTGCAGATGATTAACAATAAAATATCAGATATGGACAATACACTGAAAGGGCAAAGGAGCAGAATGGAGGAGATGGAAGCCAGAACCAGCGACCTGGAAGACAAATCTCTCAATAGTGCTAAGATAGAAGAGCAAACAGAAAAAGGATAAAAACTCCGAAGAGAGTCTAAGATTCATGCTGGATAACATGAAGAGGAATAATTAAGAATTATTGGCATTCCAGAACAGGAAGAATCACAGAAGTCCACAGAGGAGATAGTTGAAGAGCTTCTGGAAGAAAATTTCCCTAATATCTTGAAGAATGAGAAGATGAAAATTCAAGAAGCCAAACATACCCCAGGCAGGATAGACCCCAAAAGAAAAATCACCAACACATATCATAATCAAACTCTCCAAAATCAAAGACAAGAAGAGAATTCTAAAAGTAGCCAGGGAAAAGAAAAGTGTTACTTACAAAGGCAAGCAAATCAGATTAAGCTCTGACTATTCAGCAGAAACCATGCAGGCAAGAAGACAATGGGGAGACATATATGAAACCCTAAAAGAAAAAAAAAAAAAAACCTGCCAACCAAGAATTGTCTATCCAGCAAAACTGTCAATCAAATACGATGGTGCAATCAAAACATTCCAGGATAAACAGAAGCTAAGAGATTTAGTCAAAGCCAATCCAGCACTTCAAAACATCCTAAAGGGAGTTCTTTGGACTGAAAACAACAAGAACAGACAACAACCAGAGATTGACAGGCATGGCAACACCATCTGAAACTCGGACAATGGATAGCAGAGTCCAGAACAGAGTAAAACTACAACAATGAATTAAAAGGAGCTGGGAGGTCAACCAAAGATCAAAATAATAGCAATGTCAAAGAAAGGATAAATGTAGGAACAGAGATCTAGGTGGTGATGAGGTCAGGTAGGTTACAGGATACAATAGACTATCTTAAATGGAGGGAAAATTTAATAGACTATAGGGTAACCCCAAAGAAAGTTAATAATTCACAACTTACCATGAAAATGAACATCCATGCAGAACAAGGAAACGTGAAAACTAAGAAAAAACTGATAAGAAGTAGCACAAAAAACACAAACTCAGCACAAGAAGGGATGCAGAAAGGAACGAACAGCACTACAATAATTAACATAATGACAGCAATAATTCATACCTATTGATAATTAAACTGAATGTCAATGGATTAAATGCACCAGTGAAGAGACAGAGAGTGGCTGAATGGATAAGAAATCAAGATCCTTCAATATGCTGCCTGCAAGGCACACCTTACACACAAAGACTAAAAGTTAAAGGATGGAAAAAAATATACCAAGCTAACTGCAATAATAAACAAGCAGGAGTGGCAATACTATCTCTGATAAAGTAGACTTTAAGACAAAACCCAGCATAAGAGATAAATAAGGACACTCTCTCATGATCAAAGGATCAATTGAGCAAGATGACCTAACCATAATAAATATCTGTGCTCCCAATGAAAGAGCACCAAGATTTATGAAGCAAGCCCTACTAGAATTGAAGAACAATACAGATAAATCTACAATTATAGTGGGAGATTTTAACATGCTACTTTTGAAAAGGGATAGAACAACCAGAAAAAATTTTGACGAAGTTACAGAGCAGCACAATCAACCAACTTGACCTCATAGATGTGTACAGAGCATTCAACCCAACAACAGCACAATATACATTCTTCTCCAGTGCACATGGAACATTTTCCAGAACTGACCATGTGTTAGGTCACAAAGTAAGCCTGCAAAATTTACAAATATCAAAATACTACACAGCATCTTTTCAGATCACAACACCATAAAACTAGAAATCAATACTAAGAAGACCAAGGAAATAAAGTCCAATACATGGAAATGGAATAACACCCTGCTGAAAAGCGATTGGGTAAAAGAAGAAATTAAACAAAGCGCCTATAAACAAATAAGAACAAAAACACAACATAACAAAATCTGTGGGACACAGCGAAAGCGGTGCTGAGAGGACAATTTATTGCAATAAATGCACACATTCAAAAAGAAGAAAGAACCAAAATTAACACATTAACACAGCATCTCCAACAATTAGAAACAGACCAACAGAGGGAACCTACAGTCAACAAAAGAAAAGAAATAATAAAGAGCAGAACAGAAACAAATGAGATGGAACTCACACCAGCAATAATAGCAAAGATCAAAAAAGTAGAGGACAATAAATGCTGGCGAGGATGCGGAAAGACTGGGAAACTCCTGCATTGCTGGTGGGATTGCAAAATGGTCCAACCTCTCTGGAAAGCAGTATGGCGCTTCCTCAGAAAGTTGGAAATAGAAATACCTTATTATCCAGCAATTCCTCTACTTGGTATTTACCCACAAGAAATACAAGCCATAAAACGAGTAGCTATATGCACACCAATGTTCATAGCAGCACTATTTACAATAGCAAAAAGACAGAGACAGCCTAAGTGCCCATCAACTGAAGAATGGATAAACAAACTGTGGTACATCACACAATGGAATATTATACTACCTTGAAGAACAACAAGGAAGCTTTAAGCTACCACATAACATGGATGAATCTTGAGGACATTATGTCGAGTGAAATTAGTCAGTCACAAAAGGAGAAATACTGCATAGGACCACTATTGTAAAAGACTAAGAAAAAGAACCCATACTAAAGTGGGGGGCCGGATTTTTTGCTGCTTACCGGAATGTGGGGGTTGGGGGGAGGGGAGGGAGGGAAAGGTGGAGCACAGGATAGGGAATAGACACAGGATAGTTTGGGTGCTGCGGAAGAGAGCAATACACAAGAAGGAGGAGGTGAATGGAAGAATAAGGCGGTTGGGAGAACAGTTAGGCAGGTTTGCATGGGCTAAGTAGGACAGAGGTAAATAATGATGTATGTACAACCTTGGAACAACAGAGCTCTGGGATACAGGGATTGAGGCTTGGTTGGAATGGGCAAAAAGGAGGAAACAATGTTAAGATGCTAGGCTATCTTTTGAATCTTGGTTTCCCTTGCATACCATTATGAAATAGACACTTGAGCGGGAGAGAAAGGATTAGCCAGAAACATCACCATAGAAAGATTGTAAATCCGTCTTCTGTCTATATCAGATTGTAATACCTAAAATGGGACTACAATGTGCCCAGTGAAGGAGGCTTCCTGTGGAGCCTCTGCTTTACATAAGACCATAGGTAGAATCCTGAAACCCATCCAGAATCTTCTGAGGTGGGAAGTTTCTACCGGAAAGGACAAGCAGACCAGCCTGGAGCAGCTAGAAGAACAGAAGATAATTCTTGAAAGAAAGACTGACAGGAAAAATATAAAACAATAATGGCAGTCCAACTGACTACTACAAGAACAAGCAAGTTGCTCTCCCAGAAAACATCAAGGCAAGTGGTCGGGTCCCCTCAGGGAAAACCCCTTTCCAAGACTAAGAATCAATGGGAATACACGAGTAGACATGCACTCTGACGTGACCACGTTGGTCACCGATAAAGGGAAGTGAGGGAAAAACAGCAATGAAGCTGCGAGCTAAGCCCTACAACGTTCAATAGACTCCTGTGAACCTTGGTGGAGATCTGGTTGGCCAGCAGTATGGCAAGACCTGGGGACTCCTGGGCCCAGTGTCAGTGACATAGTCACAGAGGACTAGAGTGGAGAGTGAAGCATCCAGCTGATAAGAAGAGAGGGCATATGCACAAGGACACCCACACTTGGCAGATAATACCCACTTGACTTGGTTTAAATGTCTGGATGATCAGAACTCAACTAGAAGGAAGAGGAAAAAAGAATAATCTGATACAATTTGATGAACTTGACCTACAACTATGGTTGCAGTAGCTCAAAAGAGGGAAAAAATCTTTACAGCGAGGATCATTCCCACCCCCTCAATACTCAGGGTAGACAGGATTGGGCAACTTGGATATTAGCTACCCAAAATGGGGGGCTACAAAGGCAAGAAGTAACTGGCTTGCAAGCTTTCAAGAGGTAGCCTAGATCCAAAGGGTGAGGAGGAAGGTGGGATCTCCTTTGAGTAGTATCCAATCTGTCTGGGCAGGGCTGATGAAAGGAGATGGGGATGCACTCATGTGGTACAATAGTGATTATCTGCTATCAAGACTGACTATGAGGCTTGGAAATGTAAAGGTAGACGTTTTGTAGCAAAAGGAGGGCAGTTATTGACTTTGCAGTCCAGGAGTGGAAGTCCCTGGGACCATCAAGGGAGAAGAGCAGAGAAGCAATGATGCCAGAGATGGAGGCAGAGACGATGATTTGGAGAAATGGAGCGGCTGGGGACTCTAGACCCAGAGAGGGAGAGGGGTTTCCCTGCTGACGACCAGGGAAAAGGCTTGCAGGGTATACCCTTGGGTTGGTTACTGATGCATGGAGGGGATTGTAACCATGGCAATGAAACAATATATGATAAGATGAATGTAAAGCTAATGTTCTCCTCCCATGTAAACTGTTACATAATTCACAATAAAACATTAAAAAAAAACAAAAAACAACTATGGTGAAAGGATACAACTCTGATGTATATCTTTCCTGATTTTAAACCATTCAATATCCCATTGTTCTGTTATAATGATTGGCTCTTGTTCATGTACAGGTTCTGCATGAGCACAACTAAGTGTTCTGGTATTTCCATTCTTCACAATGTTATTTATAGTTATGATCCACACAGTCGATGTCTTTGTATAGTCAATAAAACACAATAAACATCTTTTTTGTATTTCTTTTGTATTCTGCTTTCAGCCAAGATCCATCTGATATCAGCAATGATATCCCTTGTTCATGTCCTCTTCTGAATCTAGCTTTAATTTCTGGCATCTCCCTGTCAATGCACTGCTGCAATAATTTTTAAATTATCTTATATAAACTCTTACTTGCATATGATATTAATGATAACCAAAAAACAAACCTACAGCCGTCAAATTAATTCCAACTCATGTTGTTGTTGTTATGTGCTGACAAGTCGGTTCCGACCCACAGTGACGCTGTACAGGGTTTCCAAGGTTATAAATCTTTATGGGAGCAGAAAGCCTCATCTTTCTCCCGCGGAACAGCTGGTAGTTTCGAACTGCTGACCTTGCAGTTCACTACCCTACCAGAGCTCCTTAATTCCAACTCATACCAACCCTGAATAAGGTTTCTGGGCTGTAAATCTTTATGGGAGCAGAAAGCCTCATTTTTCTCCCGCAGATAGTTGGTAGGCTTGAACTGCTGACCTTGTGTTAAGCAGTCCATTGCTTATACTACAGTGCCACCAGGACCATTTAATGATATTGTTGGAAAATGTCCACATTTTGTTGGGTTACCTTTCTTTACAATGGACACAAATATGGTAATCCATGTAGCTGTCTAACTTTCAGAGCTGCTCTGACTTGGTGAAACATTTCAATAGTATTCCGTCTATGCCAGGAGTCTTGTGTTTTGCCACTGGCAATAGATATGATACACTACCATAGAGGTCCCTTAAATATTCCATAGAAGGAAGACACTAAACTTTAGAAGTCAGACTGGCTAGAGAAGGTCCAAAACATGGTGTGAAAAGTCGGCTGCAATCACTAGCTTTGTAGTATGTATTTACCACCTTGTAAGATTTGGTAAGCATCCAATAGTTCCTGGTACTGCAGGTGTTAAAAAAATAATTTATCTCCTTCTCTGTTCACCCTTGTTTTCATACTTTTGGCAAGGATGGCTTAAGGTAAAGGAGTGCCTGATCATTCCTACTAGGATTCGAATACCGATCATTTTGATAACACTTAGTTCAAGGCTTTATTGTGAAAACCAGAGATAATGTACTTTCCGTGCTTAGCATTGCTGGCACCTAGCCATCAATTCATAATTGTTATATATTATTATGATCATTATAAAATGGCTCTAGACCACTAAGTCTTTGGATTATCTCTGAGAGTAGCCTCATATATGGGTGTCCATTGCACATCCACTAAAGTGGTGACATCCTTGTGTTAGTGTTTGCCCCAGGAACAATAATGGGTAGTAAGCTCCTCAGGAGGCTAACAACATAGCACATCATTATTGTAGTATGGCAGATATTTAAACAACTATTGCTTTTTCTGTTTAAAAATCACCCCTTTGCACTCTCCTAGCTATTATTTCTTATTTGTTTTCTTGAACTGCTCTCCAGTGCTGTCCTTCTGCCTTGTCTATCCATAGTCCAACTGAAATTTAAACTTAAGCTTTTTTCCCCCCTATCCTTTCATTTTGGTTCCCCAAGCCCAGTGATTTGGATCAAACCAAGGCTGACAGCAATCCGGATGCTGTGGTTTAGCTATAAAGAAGCAGATGAGATAGGGATGTCTGGCAATTATGACATTGTGGGTACATGTCTGCTGGTAAACAGAGATGACTAGTGGGTACCAGGGAGCACACTTGTTATTCTAACATTACTTGATTTAGGCAAAATCAGACATTCTAGGATTTGATAGAGTACAGAATGGAGTACAAGCTTGTTAGGCTAAAAATTAATAGTTTTTTTTTTCCTCTCAAATTAAGTGCTCAATTATGGATAAATGGTTAGATTAATGAAAATATTCGTTGAATAGATTGACAAACGGGTGAATTTTTCCCCCTTAAATTATCCTGTGATCATTAAAGTAGTTGTTAGATGCCATCGAGTAGGTTGCGACTCATAGTAACCCTATGTACAGTAGAATGAAATACTGCCTGATACTGCACTATCCTCACATCTGAGTCCATGGTTGCAGCCTCTGTGTCAGTTCATTCTGTTGAAGGTCTTCCTCTTTTTTTGCTCAAGCTCTACTTTACCATGCATGATGTCCTTCTCCAGGGACTGGTGCCTTCTGATGACATGTCCAAAGTAAGCCAGATAAAGTCTTCTAAGGAACACTCTGTCTACACTGATTCCGAGACAGTTTGTTCATTCTTCTGGCAGTTCATGGTATAGTCAATATTGCTTGCCAATATCTGAATTCAAAGGTATCAATTCTTTCATCTTCCTTATTAACAGTCCAGTTTTCACATGCATATGGGGCAATTGGAAATACCATGGCACCTTAGGTGACATCTTTGCTTTTGAAATCTGAGGCCTTTTGCAGATTTGCCAAGTGCAATATGTTGTTTGATTCCTTGACTGCTGCTTCCATGGGCATTGTTTCTGGATGTAAGTAGTAACAGTTTAAATCTCTACTCCACTTATCATGACGTTGCTTATTGGTACAGTTGTAAGTTTTTTTTGTTTTGTTTTTTTAACTTTTTATTGTGACTTGAGTGAAGGTTTACAGAGAAGATCATCAGTGTTACATTCAACAAATCATACACTTCATTTCGTCTCAATGATTGCAATCCCCTCCATGTAACAACAATTACCTCATTTCCTCCCTGGTTTTTAAAAAATTTCCTTCCCAATCCTTCTTAACCTTATCCTTAGGTGACTGTTGCCCTTTTGATATCGAATGGTTGACCTTTCCATCATAAGGATACCTCCCTAGTGCTGGTGTGTCCCCTACAGACCTACCAATTACTTCGCTAACAGTCTGGCCACAGCATAAGTTCTGTTCCAGACCTGAAGGGTGGCCAAGGGCCATAGTCACAGGTTCCCCCAGTCTCTTTCTGACTAATAATCCTGGCCTTTTCTTTTAATCATAATTTTAAGTTTTGTTCCACATTTTCTCCCACTCTATCTAACGTGGTTCCTTTCAGAGCAGGTGGTGGTAGTGGCACTATCTAGTTCTGGTCTCAGAGTCATGGTGACTGGTGTCCATTTGTTCCATTAGCCCACTGGTCTAGTTGATTACATTCATTTTCAACAATCTTTTTTATTCCACACATTAACAGTTGTACCTTAGACGACCATTCATAAGCTTTTAAGATCCCAGTTGCTACTCATCACGAAGTAGATTATAGAACATTGATTATTAATCTTTGTCTTAAAGAATGGAAAGTGAAAGAGGGGAACATAGCTTTTTCCAGTCCACTCAAAGAGTCACAAGGCCAAGTGTGTGGAGAAACTGAGATTTTTCTACACTGCTTTTGGGTTGTCAAATGGTGCAACCACTGTGAAACACAATATGGAGGTTCCTTAAAAGTTGTAAATTGAAATACCATATGACCCAGCAATCCTTTATAGCTCCCAGAGAGAGAAAAGCCATGGTATGAGTAAACATATGCCCAACCATGTTCACCACACACAGCACTATTCACAATAGCAAAAAGATGGAAACAACCCAAATTCCCATCAGTTGAAGAATGGATAAACTTTGGTACATATACATAATGGAATACTATACAATGTTTAAGAACAAAGATGAACTTGAGAAACACCTCATAACATGGCTGAACCTGGAGGACATTATGCTGAATGAAACTAGTTAATCACAGAAGGACAAATATTTTATGAGACCACTACTGTAAAATTTAAGAAAAGGTTTTCACTTTAAAAGAGACATTCTTTCTCATAGGTAGAATCCGGATCCTCCTCCAGAACCTTCTGAGGTGGGAAATTTCCACTGAAAGGATAAGCAGAGTGGCTAGAAGAACAGAAGATATTTCTTAAAAGAAAGACCAGCAGGAAAAATCAAACACAATAACGGCAGTCTGATTGACTACTACAAGAACAAGCAAGTTGTTTGCATGGGAGCCATCAAGGCAAGTGGTCAGGTCCCCTCAGAGCAAAACCCCTTCCAAGACTAAGACTCAAGGAGAATACACGAGCAGGCACATGGTCTTGCTGCTGACCATGTTGGTCACTGTTAAGGGGAAGTGAGGGAAAAACAGCAGTGAAGTTGTGAGCTAAGTCCACCCACGTTCAATAGATTCCTGTGAACCTGGGTTGAGACCTGGTTGACCAGCAGTATGATGAGACCTGGGGACTCCTGGGTCCAGAGACAGTGACATGGCCACAGAGGACTAGAGTGGAGAGTGAAGCGTCCAGCTGATATGAAGTGAGGGGAGATGTACAAGTACACCCATACTTGCAGATAGTACCCATTTGACTTGGCTTCAATGGCTGGACGTCCAGGACTCAACCAGAGGAAGAAAGAAGAGGAAAAAAAGAGTAATCCACTACAATTTGATGAACTTGACCTATGCTTGTGGATGCAGTAGCTCAAAGGAGGAAACAAATCTTTACAGTGAGGATCATTCCCACCCCCTAGGTACACAGGGTCAACAAGGATGGGCAACTTAAACACTGGCTACCCAAAGACACGAACTGACTGGCTTACAAGCTTTCAAGAGGGAACCTAGTTCCAGAGAGTGCAGAGGAAGGTAGAGTCGTCACTGAGTGGTTTCCACCCTCTCTGGATAGGGCTGATTAAAGGAGGTGGGGATAAGACTCTTGTGGTACAATAGTGAATAATTGCTATCAGGACTGATTGTGAGTGTTGGAAAGGTAAAGGTAGATGTTTTGTAACAAAAGGAGGGGAGTGGTTGATTTTGCAGTACAGGAGCCGAGGTCCCTGGGACTATCAAGGGAGAGGAGTGGAGTGAGGGACCCTGTCCATAGAAGCAGCGATGCTGGAGATGGAGGCAGAGATGATGACATGGAGAGATGGAGCGGCTGGGGACTCTGGACTCTGGGAGGGAGAGGGTCTGTGTGTTGATGGCCTGGAGCAGGCTTGTGGGGTGTACCCTTTGTTTGATGATGCATGCAGGGAATTGTAATTATTACAGTGAAGCAAAGTAGGATAGGATGAATGTGGGGCTGGTGTTCTCCCATGTAGACTATCACAATAAAAAAAAGTATATTACTAGTGATAAATAGAAAAATTTTAAATCAATATATTCTGTGCTAGAGTCAAAATTCTGAAAGGATATCCAAGAATTCAAGACATGATTATTATGTCATTTTAAATTAGTGATTAAATCAATGATGTTGAGGAAATGGATAATCATCTGGGAATAAACAGTAACAAAGTTAAAGTTAAAAAAAAAAAAAAGAGAGAGAGAGAGACATTCTTTCATGGTTACCAGAGATGGGAGGGGAAGGGAAAGTAAATCACTGGTTATAGGGTTGTTGTTGTTAAGTGCTGTTGAGTCAATTCTGACACATAGTGATCCTGTATAGGGTTTCTGAGGAGTGGCTTGTCAGTTTTAACCGCCGACTTTGTGGTTCAAGCTGACCTTGTGGTCCAATGCTTATCCTACAGTCCATACCAGGCCTTCTAGACCTGTGTTAACTTCAGTGAAGGGGAAAGCAACATACAAGAGTGAGGTCAGCAAAAATTGATGGAGGCAAAGGAAGAAACTGGGAGGAGCGTAAGGTTTAAAGCCAATAAAGGTAAATGTTGTTATATACAAGTCCTGCAACAATGGTGATCTACTAGGACAGACATGGGCAGACATGCAGGCTGAATGGGCATGGGATAGAGAGTGGGAGTATACCAAAACATATATAGAGATTTGACAGAGGATATTTGTACATGAATAGTTACCTTTGCTGCAAAATATCTATGACTGTGGTGATTTGTTGTTGTTATGTGCTGTCGAGTCAGCCCCAACTCATGGTGACCTTATGCACAACAGAAAGCAGCACTGCCCAGTCCCGCACCGTCCTCACAACCATTGTTAAACCTGACCCCAGTGCTGCTACCACTGGGCCAATCCATCTTGTTGGGGTATTCTTGGTTTTCACAGACACTCCACCTTACCAAGCATGATGTCCTTCTCGAGGGACCCAACCCTTCTAATAATATGTCCAAAGTATGAGAGACAAAGTATCCCCATCCTGGCTTCTAAGGAGCATTCTGGCTGTACTGCTTCCAACACAGATTTAGTTGCTGTTCTAGCTGTCCATAGTACTTTTTAAAAATTTTTTAACAGGTATTATAAAAAGATATAAAATTTATTATGTCAATAAATTTGAAAATGTTTATAGCAGTAAGTTAGATGAAATGCGTAAAATATCATTGAAAACCCAATTTATCATAACTAGCACTACAAGAAACAGAAAACATAATATGACATTCAATCTGAATCATATTTAAGGAAAACACACTTTAAAACACCTTCCCATAAAGTAAATTAGATAGGATAGCTTGTTTTACTGTTGAAAATTTCCCAAACATTTAAGGAAAAACTAAACCCAATTTTACCCTAACTTTTTTTTTCTTCTAATTTTTATTGTGAGGTTTACATGGGAGAACATCAGCCCTACACTCATCCTATCACATTTTGTTTCACTGCAATGATTACAATCCCCTCCATGCATCACCAAACCACCAAAGTATATGCCACACAGCCACCACCCCCACCCCACCTCCGGCCATCAGCACACAGCCCCTCTCCCTCCCCAGCTGCTCCATTTGTCCACATCATCGTCTCTGTCTCCATCCCTGGTGTCACTGCCTCTCAGGTAGGGTCCTGCTCTCGGTTCTTCTCACTCTCCTTTTTGTCAAAAAACATCTACCTCTGTATTTCCTACCCCCACAGTCAGTCCTGATGGCAATTATTCACTATTGTACCACAAGAGTCTTATCCCCATTTCCTTTCACCAGCCTGGTCCCAACTAATTGGAAATCTTTCAATTCTACCTTCCCAATCCCGTCTGGAACTAGGCTCCCTCTTGAAAGCTTGTAAGCTAGTCACTTATTGCCTTTGTAGGACCTCCCCCGCTTTTTTTTTTGGTAGCCAATGTCTAAGTTGCTCATCCCTGTCAACCCTGTGTAATGAGGGGGTGGGAGTGGTCCTCGTAAAGATTTGTTCCCTTTTTTGAGCTGCTACATCCATAAGTATAGGTAAAGGTCATCAAATTGTAGCAGGTTACTTTTTTTTTCTTCTTCTTCTTCTTTTTTTTCTTCTAATTGAATTATGATCATCCAGCCATCGAAGACAGGTCAAGTGGGTACTATCTGAAAGTATGGGTATTCTTGTGCATCTCCCCTCACTTCATATCAGCAGGACACTGCTCTCTCCACTCTAGTCCTCTGTGGCTATACCACTGCCTCTGGGCCCTGAGGTCTTGCCATATTGCTGGCCATCCAGGTCTCCACCTGGGTTCACAGGAGTCTACTGAATATGGTCGGACTTAGATCCCAACTTCAATGCTGTATAGGTCCTTTGTTTCTCTGGTTACACTTATTCCTAAATATGTCCATAGTACTTGTAATATTCTCTTCCAACACCATAACTCAAATGCATTAATTCTTCTACTGTCTTCCTTATGCATTGGCCAATTTTCACATGACATGAAGCTATTGAAAATACCATGCCTTGAGTAAAACACACTTTAAGTCCTCAAATTGACTTCATTGCTTTTGAACATTTTAAAGATGTCTTGTGTAGCAGATTTGCCCAATGCAATACGTTGTTTGATTTCTTGACTGCTGCTTCCATGAGTGTTGATGTTTGATCCAAGCAAAATGAAGTCTTTGACAGCTTCAATCTTTTCTCCTTTTATCGAGATGTTGTTTATTGGTTCAGTGGTGAGGATTTTTGTTCTCTTTACATTGAGATGCAACCAATATTGAAGACTGTGGTCTTTGATCTTCATCAGTAAGTATTTTAAGTCCTCTTTGTATTCAGCAAGTAAGGTTTTATCATCTGCATATTTCAGTTTGTTAATGAGTCTTCCTCCAATCCTGATACCACATTCTTCTTCATATAATCCAGCTTCTCGGATTATTTGCATAGTATACAGATTGAATAAATATGGTAAAGGAATGCAACCCCAGCACACACCTTTCCTAATTTTAAATTATTCAGTGTCTCGTGTTTGGTTTGAACGGCTGCCTCTTGGTCTATGTACAGGTTCCTTATAAGGACAATTAGTGTTCCAGAACACTCATTCTCTGTAATGTTGTCTATAGCTTGTCATGATCCACACAGTCAAAATTCTTTGTATAGTCAATAAAGCACAAGTAAAAATCTTTCTGGTATTTTTATCTTTCTGGTATTTTCAGCTAAGGTCCATTTGAGATGAGCAATGATATATCCCTCATTCTATGTCCTAATCTGAATCCGGCTTAAAGCTCTATCAGTTCTCTGTCAATGTACTGTTGCTGCCATTTAAAAACTATCTTTAGCAAAATTTTACTTGCATGTGTTATTAATGATATTATCTGATGATTTCCACATTCCATTGGGTCACCTGTTTTTGAAATGGGCACAAATATGGAACTCTTCCAATCAGTTGGCCAGATAGCTGTCTTCCATCTTTCTTAGCATAGATGAGTGATTGCCTCCAGTGTTGCACCAGTTTGTTGAAAGATTTCAATTTGTATTCCATCAGTTTCTGGGGCCTTTTTCCTTGCCAATGTCTTCAATGCACTTTGGACTTTCACCTTCAGTACCACTGGTTCTTGTTCATATGCTGTATCTTGAAATGGTTAAATATCACCCATTTCTTTTTGTTACAGTTACTGCATACTAATTCCACCTTCTTCTGAAGCTTTCTCCATCATTCAATATTCTGCTCATAGAATCCTTCAATATTGCAAGTAAACCAACTCAGTTCTTTCAACGTTCAGAAATGCTAACAATGTTCTTACCTTTTAGTTTTCTAATTCCAAGTCTTTGTACATTTCACTATAATACTTTACTTTGTCTTCTCAAGCTGCATTTTGAAAAATTCTGTTCAGCTCTTTTACTTCCTCAATTCTTCCATTTTATTTAGTATCTCTTTACTGTACAGCAAGTTCCAAAATATCTTCTGACATCTATTTTTTGCCTTTTCCTTCTTTTCTGTCTTCTTAATAACCTTTTGGTTTTTTCCTGTATGATGTTCTTGATGTCTCTCGCACAACTCCTCTGGTCTTAGATCATTAGTGTCTAATGCATCAAATCTCTAAATTTAGATGGGATATGTTCAAGGTCAAATTTTGGATCTTGTGGGCTTGTTTTACTGTTCTTCAGCCTGAACTTCATATGAGCAATTGATGGTCTGTTTCACAGTCTGCCCCTGGCCTTGTTTTGGCTGCTGATATGAAGCTTTATCACTGTTTCTTCCCACAAATGTAGTCAATTTGATTTCTGTGTATTCCATCTGGTGAGATCCATGTGTGCAGTCATCTTTTAAGTTGTTTAAATAAGGTTATGTGCAATGAATAAATCATTGGTCTTGCAAAATTCTATCATGCAATCTCTAACATTATTTATACCACCAGGGCTGTATTTTCCAACTACTGATTCATCCTCTTTGTTTCTAACCTTTGCATGCTAATCATCAGTAGTTGTCAATAAATCTTGATTGCATGTTTGGTCAGTTTCAGACTGATGATAGAGTTCTTTAATTTCTTCATCACTGGCATTAGTGGTTGTTGCAAAAATTTGAATAATAGTGGTAATAACTGATCTTCCTAGCAGTTGTATGGATATTATCCTATCACAGAGAGCGTTATACTTCAAGATATATCTTGAAATGTTCTTTTTGATCATGAATGCAACATAATTCCTCTTCAGTTTGTCATTCCTGACATTGTAAACCATGTGGTTGTCAGATTCAAATGACCAATACCAGTCCATTTCAACTCATTTATGCCAAGGACACTGATCTTTATGTGTTCCATTTTATGTTTGGCAATTCCAATTATCCTACATTCATACTTTATATGTTCCATGTTCTGATTATTAATGAATATTTACAGCTGTTTCTTTACATTTTGAGTTGTGACCAATCAGCAAATGAAGGTCCAGAAGGCTTTACTCCATTTGCATCATTACAGTCAAGTCTACTTTGAGGAGGTAATTTTTCCTCAGTTGAATTTTGCGCTCCTTCCAATCTGACGAGCTCATCCCTGGCACTGTATCTGGCAATATTCTGGTACTATCATATTTCAGTATGAAATATTCTGATGCTCACTGACTGTGTTCTGCTGCTGCTATTCATAACATTTTCAATGATGATATTCATTGTCTGTTTCTCCTTCCTATTAGTCTGTCAGCCTGAAAGTTCAGCTGAAACCTGTCCACCAGGGGTGTACTCCGCTGGTATTTAAAATCCTGGTGGCATACCATCCAGCATCAGACAAGCCACCACAATACAACAAACTGACAGATGAGTGGTAGGTAGCGGAGCATACATGGGGCAAAGTTATAAAAACTTTCTTAGCTAAAACAAAATATCTTAAGATCATGGATCACTGGGCCCAGGGGCTCAAGATCATAGTCTCAGGGGACACCAAGGTCAACTGGCATAGATATTCCACAAAGAATGTTTTACATCCTACTCTGGTGAGTAGAGACTGGGATCTTAAAAGTTCAAGAGTGGCCATCTAAGGTATAACTATTGGTTTCTCTCCGTTGAGAGTAAAGAAGAGTGACGAAAATCTAAGACACATGGAAACGTTAGTCCAAAAGACTTAATGTAGTTGTCTGAGACCAGAAGAACTCCGTGGTGCCTGACAACCACTACTAATACTCTGAAAGGGATCACATCCGAAGGTCCTGGAAAGAATGGGAGTAAACATGTGGAACAAATTCAAAATCATAAAAAAAGATCATGCTTATTGGTTGGACAGAGACAGGTTCAACCCCCCAAATGATGACCTTTGGTCACCTTTCATGTCTGGAACTGAACTCACCCCTGTGTCTCAAGGCATATAAGGGGAACAAAAACACTATTGAGGGACACGTACTATATATAGTATAAGCAAGCATTTGAAATCAAAAGGGCAGCGTTTATCCAAGGACAAAGTTCAGAAGGGTTAGAAAAGAAGGAATAGAAACAGGAAACAAACGAAGGAAGTAGGGTAAGTGATGTTACATTAAGGGAACTGCAGTCTATGAGATGAAACAAAATGTGTATTAATTGTCAAATGGAAAACTGATGATCTGCTCTGCATACCTTCACCCAATTCATAATAACAGTAAAACAATAAAATGCTTTTTCAAAACTGTAAAGAAAAAAAGAAGGTCTAACATGCCAAACCAGGCCAACAAAATCAAAGAGGCAATTAAACAAGTGAATGGAAAGATTAAATGTACACTTTGTGTTTAAGGTAGCTAGATCTTGTATTGAGTCCTGGTGTGGCACTGTGGATTAATGTGCTGGACTGCAAAGTTGGTTTTAACCACAGTGTCGGTGGTTCAAGCTTACTAGTCACTCCTTGGAGACCCTATACAGGGTCGCTATGAGTTGGAACTGACTTGACGGCATTTAACAACAACAACAACAACAACAAAGATCTTGTTTAGTCCTTTCAAAGGAGCACTGGTGGCGTGAGAGTTAAAAGCTTGGCTGATAACTGAGAGGTCAAGAGTTTGAACACACCAGCAGCTCTGTGGTAGAAAAGATCCTGCTATCTTCTCCTGTAAAGACTACAGTCTAGGGAAACTTATGGGTAGTTCATCTATGAACTATAGGGAAGGGACACTTGTCAATTAGGTTTAATAGACTCAGCACACTGCAACAACGGTCAGCAGTTTGAAACTACCAGTTGTTCTGTGGGAGAAAGATAAGGCCTTCTGCTCCCATAAAGATTTACAGCCTCGGAAACCCTATGCAGGGTTGTTATGAGTCAGAACCGACTCCAAGGCACACCACCACTACCACTGCAACAAGATTTCTGAACCAGATGTTTTTGGTTTGGACTCAGGGTCTCATAGTCACTAACTGTGTGACCACTTTTCTGTACACCAGTTGCTTGTCTATAAAATGGAGTTAATAATAGTAGGAGCTCTGGTAGCGTAGTGGTTACGAATCGGGCTGCGAACCTTAAGGTCAGTGGTTCGAAACTACCAGCCGCTCCACAGGAGAAAGATGAGGCTTTCTACTCCCGTAAAGATTTACACCCTTGGAAACCATGTACAGGGTCGCTATGGGTCAGAACTGACTCGACGGCACTTAACAACAACAACAACAATAATAGTACACTACCACAAGGTCAGCAGTTCGAGCCCATCAGCTGCTCTGCAGGAGAAAGATGAAACTTTCTGCTCCAGCAAAGATTTATAGCCTCAGAAACTCTCTACAGGGTTGCTATGTGTTGGAACTGACTCAACGGTACTTAACAACAAGAAGCTTATAGGGTTGTTATGAAAAAATAGGCTAATATTTGAAAAGCATGGAGAACACTGCCTACACTACATAAAAGTTAGCTCTGGTCACAATTGCAAATGTCTGTCTCATGAATCTACTGCATAGCAATAGCACTTTCTATCTGTATGCTCCTGGTTGTTTTTTAAATATTTTACTGTGTATGCTTCTAATTTTGTGTCATAATTCACTGCCTTTGCTCCATGCCTGAGGAACAGATTTGTGGTTTTTGAACCACTCAGGCATACACAAAAAGTGCTGGTATAAAATCATAGAAGTCTTTAACAACAAAAGTATCAAAATGAGAAGCTATTATTTCTCATCTATCCTCCATCTAGGTCTATACACTTCTGCAGGCGTAGCCGCATCTTTCCCGAAGAAGTCTGTGCTCATCTTCAAAACAGCAGTTATGGAATCCTTGAAATGGTCTTTGAGTTTGGGGAACAAAAAAGAAGTCTGAAGGGGCAAGATTAGAGCTGTAGGGTGGATGGGGAAAGGCTTCTCAATAATTCTCTTGCTGCCCTAGAAAAATTACATTGCTGTGGCTGAAAAAAAACAAAACAAAAAACTTCCTTGGCCCAACTTTACGGATTTTTTCTCACCAAATCAAGTTTTGAATTACTTCAAAGTTCTTCATAATAAGCCCCTGCAATTGTTCTGTATCCTTCAGGAAACTATCAAGATGATCCCTTTGGAATTTCAAAAAACTGTCACCATAGCCTTCTAAGCTGACCTTCTGAAGCTGCTGTTTTGATTGGATGGGCTTATTTTGTTTTGTTTTGAAGGCACCCTGTTATGTATTGAATTGTATTCCCCCAAAACTATGTGTCAGCATGGCTGAACAGGATTCTCGGTGGTTTGGCAGTTATGTGATGATTTCCTAAGATGTGAACTGATGTAATAAACCAATAAAAGGATTAAGAGTGGGATGTTGCTGCTGTTAAGTGCTGTAGCATTGATTCCCACTCATAGGGATCCTGTATGGGTTTCCAAGGAGTAGCTGGTGGTTCACACTGCCAACCTTGGGGTTAGAAGTTCAGTACTTATCCTACAGTATAACATCAGGGCTCTTAATCTGATATGACCTTGGTCAGATTTACTGTATGGGAGAGTCCCAAGGGTGTGACATGTAACACCTTTTCTCTTACAGGAGATACAAGGAGAGACGGAGAGACGGGAGCAGAGAAACAGTGATCTATAAGCCAAGAAAGAAAACCTGGAGTGGAGTGCATCCGTTGGACCTGGGGTCTCTGTACTGTGAAGTTCCTAGATCCAAGGAATGACTGATGTCAAGACAAATGTAATTCTCCAAGAAATATGCTGGGCCTACAGATGATAAAAGGGGACAATGCCTGCCTCCCCAGAGCTGGTACTGTGACTGCAGACTTCTAGCCTCTTGGACTCCTGGTGTGGTGCTGTAGGATCAGCACTGGACTGTGAACCAAAAAGTTGGCAATTCAAATCCACCAGCTACTCCTTGGAAACCCTATACAGGTTTGCTATGAGTCAGAACCAACTCGATGACACTTAACAACACAACAGACTGTGAGAGAACAGATTTTTGTTTGTTACAGCCATCCACTTGTGGTATGTTCATTATAGGAGCTCCTGTAAAGATTAGCAGCCTCAGAAACCCTATTCAGGGTTACTATGAGTCAGAACCGACTCCACGGCACACCACCACCACCACCACTACCACCAGATAACTAATACACACCTTAAAGGGGCTAAACCAAGTCTATTACTGAGAGAAATGTCAGCAGCCCACCACCGATTACAGTCTTGTTTATACAGGTTTTGTTTGACGCAAACCTGTGCATGTATGAACTGGAATGCTAGTAGCACTATTTTCTGACTTACCCTTGTATATAAAGAGATTTCAAGGAAATAGCGCACATGGTTGTGGAGGCTGGCAAGTTCCCAAACCGGAGGTCAGGTATCAGGCTGGATGCTTCTCCAGACTCATGTGGTTGCAGGGGTGATAAATCCAAAATTGGCAGGTCAGATGGCAGGTCAGATGGCAGGCTCATTTTCCAAGAACCAGAGGCCAGAGGATGATGACTGGGATGCAGGATGGAGAGACAGTGAATGTTACTAGAACATTCATATATATATCGTCTGCCTTCTATAAAAAGAGAGAGGGACCTTTATATCTTTGAAAACGATCAACATTTAATAAGAATTACATGATGACTCCAAAAAGGTACTTATATTTAATAATAATAATAAAAAATCTTACTGACAATCTCAAATACAGAATAAGCAAGTAATCATTATTCTGTGATAGTTTCATCCTCATCTTAAAGAGTCAACTGTGCAAGTCTTTTATAATTTTAATAAAATGCGAACTCATAGATTTCATTGAAATATTATCATTAGGAAAACAATTTCCCACACATTGAGCTGGTTTTAACTCCTTTTTATTTGGTTAATGTTGCAAACAACCAAATTTGCTGTTACCAGTGGAATATATTGTGAGAGCAGGAATCTTGATTTTATAAAACAAAGGAAAATTAAAGTAGTTGTTAATAATTAAGAGTACTGGGTAACACAAGATGCAGAGACCAGAGGTTTAACTTTTGATTTAATCATTTACGAGCTATATTCTGTGGCCAAGCCATTTACCTTCTGTGAATTTCATTTTCCTCATTTTTGAAATTCAAGTTATTTTGAGGAGTAAATAATATATGTGCAAGTGTCTTAATAAATAATTTTTTATCTATTAAAACATACACTATTTGGGAAAAGTACCATGAACTGCCCACAGAACAAATCAATCTGTGTTGGAAGAAGTACAGCCAGAATGCTTCTTGGAAGCTAGGATGGCCACACTTCTCTCATACTTCAGACATATGATTATCAGGAGCGACCAGTCCCTCGAGAAGGATATCTTGTTTAGTCAAGTGGAAGGTCAGAGAAAAAAAGGAGGCCCGCCAATTAGATGAATTGGCACAGTGGCAGCAGCAATGGGTTCAGGCATAGCAACAATTGTGAGATTGGTGCAGGACCAGGTGGTGTTTCGTTCTATTGTGCGTAGGGTTGCTGAGTTGGTACTGACTCCATGGCACCTAACAACAATTTGGGATGAACTGAGAAGGCAGATGCCATTCTTTGTTAAACCCTACAAGATATCTCATAGAGAACTGGAAAGGACCTTAGACTTCATGAGGAAATTGCTCTTCCTAGAGGGTAAATGACTTGGGACTTGTCCTGGTCTAAGGTCAACAGAACTGGTTAGCGACAACTAGAATCTAGGTCTCCTGACTCTACCCCCATTACTGGTCTTTCATTCATTCAATACATTTTTAAGGAGAATAAGCTCATTGCAAAACACTGTGCTAGTTTTTTGGGTGATTCTCATGGATTCCCGATCTTTCCCTCAAGACCTAAGCATAAATGAATGGGTCAGAAAAGTCTGAATAAACTCCTAGTATTCTGTGACGTGATGGGAGAATTGTTGGAAGAACTGCCAATTCAGCTGTGTTCTACAAGCAGATAGGATTTGGTACTGTACCAGAGTCCCAGAGTTTAGAGCAGTCAGTCCAGTGGGAAAACACTGAGACTACGCAGTCTTCCGTATCAATCACTGAGTGGGATGCAAGAGCTCTAATTAAGGGGCTAAAGGTAGTTTCCTCATTTTCAACAGCGGCCGTCTCTCACCCTATGACTTTTCCTGTCTCAGAACATTTGTGTGGGACATGATTCCTGGATCTTCGCCCAGCGCCTTGTCCACCCCTCTGGGGCACTGATGACAACCTCTTTCTTCTTTTCTGCCCCTCCTCTTCTTCTCAAGTTCTTGAGAAAATAGGGGGCCAGTCTTTCAGGCATTATCTTTAGTTGGAGCACAGTGCCAGACACGTAGCTCCCTAACAAGTTTGGGTGAAGGAAAGCCACACCTGGCCCACTGTCTCAGCCTTCTGGCAAACAGGTTCTTTCCGGTTTGTCACGTTTCTTCTGCACTCAGAGTTCTTTCCACTGACCTCTACCTACACAGAAAAGTCTGTGTTGGACTCATCTCTGTGCCCCGGGGCCGGCACGTAGTAAGCGTTACATAAATGCTGGCGGAGCGAAGGGAAGCATTTAGGTATCAGGTGGCGATTTTGAGGGAGAGTTTGCACAGAAGAAGCTCTCGAGCACCTCCGCGACTGAGGCTACCGCCAAGCCACGACCCCTCAGCCAGGGACACAACACGAGGCCCTGGCCCCACCCCAGGCTCGAGCCTACAGGAGCCTTCCTCTCAGTCCCATCAGCCGGCAGAAGCCCCAGCCCCACGCCCCCACCCAACACACCACGCAACATCGCCCTAGCGCCTCAGTGAGCGTCACCGTGCGGGCTTCGCCGCCTGCCATTGGCCCATCACGGCATAGCGCCATCTCGGCCTACCACGCGGCACGCTCCCTCATTGGTCAACGGCGGCAGCGGTGGGCGGGATCTCCTCTTGGAGCCACACCCCCTGGTCCCTGCCTAGGCGGTGTGAGGTGTGTGGAGGGGGCAGGGTGGCCCGGCAGCTGAGGCAAGAGGGGTTACGCTGCGAGCCCAGAGCGCGCGGCGGTTACTCTGGTTACTTGGTTACTGCTGAAGCGCCGCCAGGGAGGACGCAGCCGCCCGCGAGATGCTGTGAGGAGGCCGCCCTCTGAAGGAAAATCTTCAGACACCTCCGGTTCCCAGCGGGCTGCAGCGTTGTGGACTGGAAGGTTCGGGGCTGGGGAGTCGGGAGCCACTGCTGTGGGGAAAGACGCGGGAGAGTGGCCGGGCTTGCCGAGGCGGAATCTTGACTCCGAGGCCATCTTTTGTTTGAGAGGGAAGCCCCGTGGGGCATCTCTGTGGAGTGAGCGAGGCTGATTCTCTGTAGATATTTCCTTCCTCTGGTGACGGACCGCACGCCGAGCTACCACCAACTTAGGAAGCCCCCCGGAAAAGGGAAGCATGGGTCCCCGGAAGGTTGCGAGAGTCTGACCAGCGGGATTGTCACCTGGGGTCTTTCTCCACTGACTCTGTAGATGACCCTGATCCCCTTGTCGTCCGCGCTGACCCTCCACACCCCCTGTGCTCCCATAGTTTAGGGGAGCCTCGAATGACCAACGCCCCCTCCCCGGGAAACTGAGATTCTCCCCAGTGACCGGTGCCGCCCCAGCCGCCTGCAGCCATGTGGACCTTCCTGGGCATCGCCACCTTCACCTACGTCTATAAGAAGTGCGGGGACTTGGTCACCCTGGCCAACAAGGAGTTGTTGCTGGGTGGGCTGCTCTTCCTGTCCCTGGGCCTGCTGCTCTCCTACCGCTGTCGCCAGCGCCCCCAGGGTCCCCTCGGGCGGAAGCAGAGCCAGCCCCACTTCTCCCTCGCTGCAGTGCTGGCCGCCCTGCCTTTCGTCGGCGTCTTCTGGGCCAATTCCCCCCCTGCATCCGAAACGAAAGAGCAGCTCGAGGCCGGAAGGGTAGGTTGGAGCCCTGGGGGCCAGATGGATGGATTTCTTCTTTGAAAATGAGTCGATTCTGACTCCTAACGACCTGAAAGGACAGAAGAGAAATGCCCCATAGGGTTTTCAGGGCAGTCACTAGGTGATGTGGTGGGTTAAGCGGTGCCCCAACTGCCAAGGTCGGTGGTTCAAACCCACCTTCCGCTCCGAGGGAGAAAACTGAAGCCACTCCCATAAAGCTCTCTGGTAGCGTAGTGGTTACGAATCTGGCTGCGAACCTTAAGGTCAGCAGTTTGAAACTACCAGCGGTTCCACGGGAGAAAGATGAGGCTTTCTGCTCCCGTAAAGATTTACAGCCTCGGAAACCCTGTACAGGGTCGCTATGAGTCGGAACCGACTCCACAGCACATAGCCACCACCACCACTCCCATAAAGGTGTGCAGTCTGGGAAACCCTCTAATGGGGTCGGGGTCCAAGTGGACTTGATGGAAGTGGGTTAATCTTTGGGGAAGACGACTGCCAGCTCGCCCGCCGCTGTAGACCGGGTGGGTTGGGTTCCTACGGCCCAAGTTTGGTTAGCAGCAGCCACATGCTTTAACCGCTGTGTCACCAGGGCCCATAAATTCGTGTTCCCCCCCTTCAACTCTACTTCCTCTTTAAAAGGGCAAAAAGTGTGAGTTTAGATACTCCAGTGTAGGTACATTCTCATTTACTTGGAAGCTCTTGGCGCTTCCTCGGGAGTGGCTGGAAAAATGTGTTTCTTGTAGAACTGGTTGAGTGTCAGATGAAGGTGGAAAATGGATTTGATTGTGGAAGGTGAAATCAAACTTTAGGATTCCATTTTGAAGGAAGACAGAATTACTTTCTGATGAAGGAAAAAAAACAAAAACCAACCAAAGCTTTTTGCCTTTAAATCCTTGGGGAAGGATTGTGTTTGTACCTGAGAAGAAGGCCAGGTCCATTGCTGAGGTGACACTGGCTGGGGAAAGGACACACTGAAAAGCAGACAGGGTCAAAGGGCTCACCATTTGAGAGCTGAGGGCGAAAAGTCCCATGGTGCAGTGATGTTCCTAAGTCAGAGGCCAAGTCTGCACATACCTGGGGTGAGGTTAGGATCTCCGTGTGGACCAGAAGAGGTCCCTTCCTTCCAGAAGGAAGGAAATGGGGGGTGGGGGTGGGGTGACCCAAGGCCCTATCAGTTAGGGTCTGTCTGCTATGGGAGTTAGGGATGTTTTACCAAAAGCTATGGAGGCTTTCATACCTGGGAGTCGCAAAAATTGATTTTTGTGTTTTGAAGAGAACATTCTAGTTGCTGTATGGAGAATGCATTATAGGCAGCCAGGGAGATCAGACATTAGGTCAAGTGAGGGATGTTCGTGACTTGAGCTAAGGGTGAGTGGGCCATGAAGTAATTTATCTTTTTTCTGGATCTACCTTGAGGCCTTGGGCCAACTACTTAATTTATATAAGAATCAGTTACCTCTTCTTAGCTGGGTACCACCCCAATCTTCTATGTAGTTAGGAAATTAAATGATTTCATGTTTGCTGAATGCCTGGTCCATAGCTGAGTAATTAATAGTAGCTGTTAGCATTAGTCTAATCTATATCTGTTGCTAGTCTTTTAAGCACAGAATGTATTTAGTGGTATGGCTTGTGGATTGGCATGGGAGAGGAAGCAGAAGGCATCCTTAATTCTTAGTTTGAGAATTCAGGAATATTGTTGTCTGAGGTCACTTCCCTCAGGGCCACCCAGCTTGGCCAGGTAGCTGGAAAGCCATCAGTGCAATCAATCATGTTGTGCAGAGAAGTTTGGGGGCAGGAAAATAGGAACAGCAGCAGTCCACATTGGGACCACTTTGTGAATGCCCCAGGCTCTCTGCTGATTTCCTAACCAGGGAGTTTTTACACTGTCATCTGTTGGGTGCTTCCTCTACTGACCAGGCTCTGAAAAACGTAATTGCCTCCAGAATTCTCCGTCCAGAATGTGTGTGTGTTTAACAGGGAAAACTTAGGAAGAAAAGTTCATTAGAATTGACTTAAGCTGACAAAATGGACTCATCTTGTACCCAGAACAGTAATTTAAGTCTATTCTGGCCAGACTCTTGGGGAGTACAGACAATTGTTTCCTTTCCTTAGCAAGCAACAAAAAGTTGCTTATTGTTGTTAAGTGTGTGTAGTCCATGGAGTCAGTTCTGACCCTTAGCAACCCTGGGTAGGGTTTCCAAGGATCAGCTGGTGAACTTGAACCTCTGACGTTGTAGTCCAGTGCATTAACCCACAGCACCACACCAGGACTCCAGAAAGTTGCTTAGACAAATGATAAAAAATGGAATGGACAAATCCATCATAGGGGTAAAAGAAGACTGAGCTGATGTTGTTACTGAGTTGATTCTAACTCATTGACTCCTTTTGAAATCACAAGAGAATTAAAGTTCTAAAGGTCTTAGGGTTAATCTTCCTTTATGAGGGAGTTCTTTGATTAAAACCTCATTAAAGAACATCTATTCTTCTTTTAATCATTAAGGTCAAAGAACTCAGGAAGATGGTTCTTTGCAAATCTACAACTGAAATGTTTCCACATTTGTGAATCTATCCACCAAGAACAAATGCCACAAGATTGAATTTTCATTAAGGGGAAGGAACCCAGCAACACAAACAGGCATTGCTGCTCTTGATGGGTATAAATCTCAAATAGGACTTTTGCATCTTCTGGTGAAATTTTAAGTTTTCCTGTCAGCCCAAACTGGTGGGGTTTAATATTTATCCTTGTTTCGAATATAAGGACCAGACTTTTGGAGGCTCAGAAAAGGGGGAAAGAAAGGGTTAAATTAAATGTCTTTTATGTTAAGACATATTTAAATGCTAACAGCTAAAATTGTAAATCCCAGGGCGTAGTATGAGTTATTTTTGTTCTTTTGGAATTTTGTTGATCCTTAATTAATAAATCAATAGCCAGCGTTTAAAAATCTTTTTGTTAAATAAGTGATTTTAGATTAAGGTCAGTTTTCTAAATGAAACGCCAGAAGGAGAAAATGAAGGTGACTAGTGTAACTGTCAAAAAGGTACTGCATAGTTTGCAATATAAAGTCAGCAGAAGTTATAAGTTATTTGCAGCTGGAGGTGCTCAGTACATATTTGAAGAATTGAGTAATAGAAATTTCCTTGTAAGTCTTTGAAGCCCCTTATAGATGGTTCTTATATTTGGCTTGGTGTGGATTTCAAGTGTTTTGTGTGACAATATTTTCTGAATTCCAGGTGAAAAGAAAATACTTCTTTAGTTTTATTGAGATAGTGTGCATTTTTTGATTGAGCCAATATTCTGATACCTGATTTGGATATATTAACTGGATTTAAAAATGATAAAAGTTAATTTGTTGGGTAATATTTAAGTTTTAGCTTTTTTTCAAGATGCAAAAGTCCATTGTGTCTATATAGTAGTAATAATAAATGTGGAAAGTAACTTACTTATTATTATTTTAAAAACAGCATAAAAAAGGAGTAAATATTTCAGAAACAAACTTACTAGGAGCAACAGTAACATCTCCGACTGATCCAGAAATTATCATCGTGGGATCTGGTGTACTTGGCTCTGCTTTAGCCTCAGTGCTTTCCAGAGATGGAAGAAAAGTGACAGTAATTGAGAGAGATTTAAAAGAGCCTGACAGAATAGTCGGAGAATTTCTGCAGCCAGGTGGCTATCATGTCCTTAAAGACCTTGGTCTTGAAGGTAGGTTTGTGTTGATTTTAAAGGAGTTATTTGGTATAAGGAAACACTAGACTGTCCTGTTGTTTGTTAAATGCTGTCAAGTTGTTCAGATTCATAGCATCCCCGTGTAGAATTTCTGAGGAGCTGCTGGTAGGTTTGAACTGTGGACCTTGTGGTTCGCAGTCTAGTGCTGATCCGACAGGGCCACACCAGGAGTCCAGACTGTCTTAGGACTAAATAGAAAGTATTCCATTTTGTTTTCATTTACAAAGAGTTACTCTGTTCTACCAACATCAGTTACCAGTGAATTTTCCAGTTTACAAAATTACCAATGGATTTTCATGAAAATAAAAGCAAAAGCAAAAAAAAAAAAAAAAGAAAAAAGCATTTAGTCATATAAGAAGAAATGAAGTAGACTTAATGAAATCGAAAGAAGTACTTAAAACTGTACCGGTCAGAATAAAGGCCCTAGAAAGCGCCCAGAGTGAGGGCATGCTCCTCTACCAACGGTTCTAATCTAGAACTTTCATGTAGCCATCATTTCCCCATCCTACCAATGTTGTTTAAGCAGGAGCTGTGCATTTGGTAAATGTTTATCACTGCCTATTTTGTGTGAGGTGCTGTACTTGGTGCTGAGGGTAAAATGGGGAACAAGACAGAAACTCTTCTCTCGAGAGCAGGCTAGAAAACATACCCAAGCTGTGAGGTTAGAAGGAACTTGCTGGTGGTATATTATAGGCAGTATGGTGTGGTAGATATGGGTGTTGATTGTAGAGACAGAGTGCCTGAGTTTTAATACCAGCTCTGGCACCTAAAACATTGTGATATCGGGCAAGTTACTTAACCTCCTATGAATCAGTTTCCTCATCTGTACAATGTAGACATGAAGATTCTCCAGCTCAGAGGTTATGAGGATGAAGTGAATTTGTACCCAGAAAATGTTCAGTACAGTGCCCGGTAAACAGTAGGCACTAAATAAATGTTTTCTATTTTATTATTCAAGAAACTGTAAAGGAGATAAAAAAATACAAAGTAGTGGATTATAGGGAAAGCAGAGTGACTTGAGATGAAGGTTGGAGAGGTAAGCAGCAGCCAGATGGTTTTATTTTTAAAGTATATGTGATTCACCCAATTACACAAGTCACAATTTGAAATTCATTTTGTAATTCACATGTGGATCACACCTTGTAATTGGTAGAATGCTACTTAACAACAACAACAAATAAATGTGGACACAATGTTGAGAATAGACTGAAGATTGTACCAGTGGGGTAACTACATCTGATCTACAATGTGTAGCAAGAGTTTCCTTGTTAATTCCAGATGACAGGTGATTGTGGTTTGAAGGAGCCTGGTAGCAGCGGATATAAGCAAAGTGGACAGAGTCCTAAAATGAAGAGGCAGAATGGCCTGATTTACTAAGGATTAGATGTGAGACAGGAAAAAGACGGCAGTATCAAAGATGATTCCTTGATCTTTGGCTTGGGTAACTGGTAGATGGTGGCACTATTTGCTGATAAGATTTGGGGAAAGAGGTGTGGGAGGAAATTTTGAAGAAACTGTTGAGATGTCCAAGTGGAACTATCAAGTTGAATATCTGAATCTAGAACTTAGAGGAGTAGTTTTGGTTGGCTGGAGTTAAAAATTTGGATGTCAGTGTATTTGTAGTATTTAAAAGCCATGACAATGATTGAGGTCAACTAAGGAGAGACTGTAAGGAGAATGAAATAAGTCCTGGTAAATTTTGATATTCACAGATTGGGTAGAAGAAGAAAAGCCTGTAGAAGGCTCAGAAGGAACTGGCTGAATGGTAGAAGTAAGCCATTGTTTGGGGTGACTTAATCCAAGAGAAGAGAGTGTTGTAATAGGGGAAAATAGATGTGAGTCCAGAAAGGAAAGAGCAACTGTGCCATGGATTTGCTAATGAATGGGCAGGTAAGATGAGTATAGAAAGGTAACCATGAGATTTGGCAATGTGAAGGTGATTGGTGACCTTGATAAGGTGTTTCCGTGGAGTTGGGGTAAAACCTAGAGAGAGGTAAGTGGGAGATAGAAGATTTTGAGACAAGAGAAAAACTCTTTGAATTTGTTTTTGATAGAAACTGTAAGTAGGGCAGGAAGGAGGTAGGGATGCCAGGACAGAACAGGCATATTTGTTACTAGAGCTCAAATGTATGGTGATGAGGATGAAACAGTACAGAGGAGACCCTGAGGATGCCAGCCAGGGAGGGCGCGACCAAAGGTGTGTCATTCATTTGACACAAATTTTTTTAGCATTGAACAAATAAAATGGTAGGTACTGTTCTGGATGCTGAGGCTAGAATAGTGAACACAACAGGCAAAAATTCCAGCCCTTACAGAGCATATATTCTAGTGTGTGTGTGTGTGTGTGTGATTGCTCTTGTTGTTGTTAAGTGCCATTCAGTCGGTTCTGACATATACTGACCCTGTAAGGAGCTCTGGTAGCGTAATGGTTACAAATTAGGCTCCTAATCTCACAGTCAACAGTTTGAAACTACCTATTGTTTTGCGGGAGAAAGATGAAACTTTCTCCGTCTTTCTGCGCCTGTAAAGGTTTACAGCCTCGGAAACCCTGTGCAGGGTTGCTATGAGTCGGGAAGGACTCCACAGTACTTAACAACAACAACGGGATTCCTAAGGAGCAGCTGGTGACTTTGAACTGCCAACCTTGTGGTTCCAGTGCTTACCCTACAGCACCACACCAGGGTGGGTGGGGATGGTAGTGGTTGGTGATTAAATGTTGTAGCGTTGGTTCTGACTCATAGCAACCCTGCATTAGGGTTTCCGAGGCAATAAATCTTTACAGGAGCAGAAAGTCTCACCTTTCTCCTGAGTAATGGCGGTAGTTTCGCACAAATAACCACAAGACTACCAGAGCTCCGTAGGGAGGGGAGAAAGGATGCTAAATAAACAGGTGTAGAAAATGCAATCGGGAGTTGGATGTAATTTTAAATGGAGTGGTTGGGGACGGCCTCATTGAGAAAACAATGTTTGAGTGAAAAAGTAAAAAGGTGAGGGAGCAAGTGAAGGAGTTCTGAGGGTTATTGATTGGTAATTGACGAGGGTGCTTCCCATGGAAAAGTCCTGTGGGAGGGGTGGGGCTGCTTTGTTGAAGAATGAGGCAGAAGAGAGGTAGAGACTGGGGTGGCTGAATGAGAAGGGAGTTAAGAGACGTCAAATCAGCTAAAGGAGAACCGAATTGTGTAGGGCTTTGTTTGTGGTATGTCATCAAAAAATCTCCCATCGCTCCAAAGGGAAGCCATTGAACAATTTAGGAAAGGAGTTATAAAAGTTACTTAGACTTTAAACTATGATCCAAAGCATTGTTAGTATGTTGTTGTTGTTGTTGTTAAGTGCCGTCGAGTCGGTTCCGACCCATAGCGACCCTGTACAGGGTTTCCGAGGGTGTAAATCTTTACGGGAGTAGAAAGCCTCATCTTTCTCCCGCGGAGCGGCTGGTAGTTTCGAACTGCTGACCTTAAGGTTCGCAGCCCGATTCGTAACCACTACGCTATATGGAAAAGAAAATAGTAGATAAGATGGCAAAGGCTTTAGGAGCGTGGAACATGGTGATGGCAGGAGAGGTGTGGGAAGTGGTCACATTATGGAAGAACCAGTAGGACTTGCTGATGGAACAAGTGTTTGTTGTTGTTAAGTGCCTTCCACAGGGTTCTGACTCTTAGGGACCCTGTATAAGGTTTCTGAGGAGTAGCTGGTGGGTTTGAACTGTCAACTTATAGTTCAAACTGACCTTGTAGTCCAGTGCTTATCCTATAGTGCCACACCATGACTATGAGAAAATGAGGAGGCATAGTATTTAAATGAGACTTCCCAGGTGGGGTGCTGTAGGAAACGTGAGCCCTTATCCTACATGTTGGACTGCTAACCCAAGGTCAGCAGTTCAAATTCACCAGCCACCCTGCAGGAGAGGGATGAGGCTTTGTGTTCTCGTGAAGATTGACAGCCTCAGAAACCCTATACAGGGCCGTTCAGAGTCGGAAATGACTCAGCGACACACAACAGGCACAGTAGGGTAAGCTCGGGACTGCTGATGGAAAAGGGTGGTGGTTCAAGCCCATCAGCTGTTCCTCCTACAGGGTTGCTTTGAGTCAGAACCAACTTGACAGAACTTAACAACAACAGTTCTGGTGTAGCTCTAGGATTAGGTCAGGAGTTCAAACCTACTAGTTGCTCCTCGGAAACCTTACACAGGGTCACTGTTGAGTTGGAACAGACTCTACAGCACTTACCAACAACAGTAGACAAAATTAAGAAGAGATCCCAAACTGAACCCTGGGGTACGCGCATGGATAGATCAAGAAGGTAAGTGGGAGCCACAACAGGCTGAGAAGGAACAGGGGAGAAGAGGAAGTGTGAGTGCTTGCAGGGTGTGGGAAGTCAAGTGCCAAGTTTTCTAGATGAAAGGAGTGATTGTCAGCCATGGCTTCCACTGCTGAGAACTGGAATAAGCTGAACCCCAGATCCAGCAGTGTGGAAGTCAAGTGGAATTGTAGGAATGAAAGCTGGTTTGAATCACATCTCTTTAGAGGAGCTTTGCCTAAAGGAGCAAGAAAAGTGTGGTAACTGGAGGTGGTAGTGGATTTTTGTTTTAAATGAACGTTAGGAAATAACCCTACCCTTCAAGTTTGCAGTGGGAAATCAGGTTTTCTTGTCTTTAGTCTTTACAGATCAATTGTTTTTAAAGAGTTTCTATTCCATTTTTGTTTTTCTATTATTGTGCCGATACTTGTTAAGTGCCCATCAAGTCATTACTATAATGAGTCATACTTTGAAAAACGAAGGACCAAATGTATTACTGTGTCCTTATAGGCAAAGCAGGTTTACTCAGTAGAGGATTGTGACTTATTTCAAATTGCATCGTCTTGCTTGTCTTTCTGAGGTAATGTGGAATTACAGACCTGATCTCATTTCATGTAATGAAACATTTTCAAGTAGTATTACAGATTTGCCATTGTTCTCAGAGCGTTAAGAATTTTGAAATAGTTATATTGTCCAGTTTTCCAAACAGTATTATACTGTGAAGGCAGGAAATAGTTTTATATGCTTTTGTGTCCTTCTTGATGCCTAGTAAAATTTTGGACATATAAACAGAATTGATTGTTTTGAACTGAATTGATTTGCAGATACAGTGGGAGGTTTTGATGCCCAGGTTATAAATGGCTACATAATCCATGATCATGAAAGCAAATCAGAGGTTCAGATTCCCTTTCCTCTGTCAGAAGACAGTCAGGTGCTGAGTGGAAGAGCTTTCCATCATGGAAGATTCATCACGAGTCTCCGGAAAGCAGCCATGGCTGAATCCAAGTAAGACCACAGCTTCAAATGTAGAGCCTTAAATAATTGAACACCTTTAATTTTGGCTTCTATGTAAATAAATGCTATTGTATAAATTTTCATAAGTTTTGAATATGGGCTAGAACATCAGTAATATACTAAAATAAACCATAAGTTAGAAAAAAGTGTTAGATCTTTGTTGCTTTTAAGAATATTATATACAGAATTTTCCTTTGACTAAATTATGTGGAAGAATTTAGAAGATCTAGTTGTTACAGCTAATGAGTATGTCCATGTGTGCTATTTGGAAACTTGGGTTTGTGGTTATGATATCTTCTGTTAAGAGAAAGTTCCTGCCCCATTTTTTTTTTT
>NW_006408519.1:31678771-31680059 GCF_000296735.1 Chrysochloris asiatica
AAAAGATAATTTTCCCCCCTTTTCAGTGTGGGTACTTTTTCTTAATTTTTTACAAAAATAATGGCTCTATGCCGTATTTCTTCTTTTGTGACTGACTGATTTCACTCACAATAATGTCCTCAAGGTTCATCCATGTTATGCCGTGGCTTGCTGCTTCCTTGTTATTCTTCAGGGTACGTAATGTTCCTTTGTGTGTATGTACCAAAGTTTGTTTATCCATTCTTACATAGATGGACACTTAGGCTGTCTCCAACTTTTTGCTATTGTAAATAGTGCTACTATGAACATTGGTGTGCATATATCTACTTTCGTTATGACTCGTATTTCTTGTGGATAAATACCAAGTAGAGGAATTTGCTGAATCATAAGGTATCTCTATTTCGAACCTTCTGAGGAAGTGCCATATTTGTTTTCATAGTGGTTGGACCATTTTGCAATCCCACCAACTATGTAGGAGGGTCCCAGTCTCTCCACATCCTCACCAACACTTATTGTCCTCTACTTTTTTAATCTTTGCTATTATTGCTGGTGTGAGATGATATCTCACTGTTGTTTTTATTTGCATTTCTCTGAGGAGCTCTGGTAGCGTAGTAGTTACGAATCAGGCTGCTAATCTCACGGTCATCAGTTCGAAATTACCAGCTGTTCCACGGGAGAAAGATGAGGTTTTCTGCTCCCGTAAAGATTTACAGCTTCGGAAACCCTGTACAGGGTCGCTATGAGTCAGAACTGACTCCGGCACATAACAACAACAACAATGGCTAGTGATTGTGAACATTTCTTCATATGTTTGTTGGCTGCCTGGATCTCCTCCTAGGTGAAATGTCTATTCATGTCCTGTGCCCATTTTTTTATTGTCCTTTTCTCGTAGAGGTGTTGTAGGTTCCTATATATTTTAGAAATTAGTCCCTTGTTTGATGTGTCGTTGCAAAATATTTTTTCCCATTCTGTGGGCTCCCTTTTTACCCTTTTGATGCACACAAGTTTTTAATTTTTAGTATGTCCCATTGATCTATTTTGTCTATTTTTGTTTGTGTAAGTTTCAAAATATTTGGTAGTCTGTGTATGCCCTGTATTACAGCTTTCACATTTTCCCCTATTTTTTCATTGATGACCTTTGTAATTCTGGGATTCACATTTAGGTCTTTAATCCATGCTGAGTTGGTTTTTGTGTAAGGTGTGATGTAAAGGTCTTGTTTCAGTCTTTTGCGTATCGATTTCCAATTCTGCCAGCACCATCTGTTGAAGAGACCGTCTTCTCCCAATGCAATATACTTAGGTACTTTGT
>NW_006408519.1:31685400-31689415 GCF_000296735.1 Chrysochloris asiatica
ATCACTTGGATCTGTGTTCCTATATTTTTTCCTTTAATATTGTTAATCTTTTGATCTTTGGTTAGCCTCACAGGTCCTCTGAATTCATTGCTGTAATTTTGTTCCGTTCTGAATTCTGCTATCCATCGACCAAGTTCTAGGTGGTGTTGCCATGTCTTTCAGTCTCCAGTTGTTGTCTGTTATTACTGGTTTTCATTCCAAAGAACTCCCTTTAAGAGGTTTTGAAGCGCTGGATTGGCATTAACAAAATCTCGTAGCTTCTGTTTATCCTGGAATGTTGTGATTGCACCATCGTATTTGATTGACAGTTTTGCTGGATAGATGGGTCTTGGTTGGCAGTTTTTTTTCTTTTATGGTTTTATATATGTTTCCCTATTGCCTTCTTGCCTACATGGTTTCTGCTGAGAAGTCATAGCTTAATCTGATTTGCTTGCCTTTGTAGGTGACACTTCTTTTCCCTGGCTACTTTTAGGATTCTCTCCTTGTCTTTGATTTTGGAGAGCTTGATTATGATATGTTTCAGTGATTTTCTTTTGAGGTCTATCCTTCCTGGGGTTTTTTCAGCTTCTTGAATGTTTAGCTTCTCGTCCTTCAAGAGGTTAGGAAAATTTTTTTCCAGTAGCTCTTCAACTGTCTCTTCTGTGGACTTCTGTGATTCCTCCTGTTCTGGAATGCCAATAATTCTTAAGTTATTCCTCTTCATGTTATCCAGCATGAATCTTAGACTCTCTTCAGATTTTTTAATCCTTTTTCTGCTTGCTCTCCTATCTTAGCTATATTGAGAGATTTGTCTTCCATGTCGCTGGTTCTGGCTTCCATCTCTTCCATTCTGCTCCTTTGGCCTTTCAGTGTATCGTCCATTTTGGATATTTTATTATTAATCATCTGTACTTCTTTTTGCAGGTTTTGGATTGTTTCCAATGCTATATCTATCTTGTTTGATTGCTTCCATAGCACTTTCCTGACTTCTTATTTTCCTCCACCCCTTTTCGGAGCATTTGAATTTGTTTCCATATCATTCTTCTGAATTCCTTCTCAGGCAGATCCAGAGCCTGCTCTTCTACTGAAAAGTCTATGTCTGCTTCCAGCTTATTTGTCTCAGGTAATTTTTTCTGTTTTTGGACATGTGCTTATATCTTTAATTGTGTTTTCTTGATCATTCTCAACAGTTATGGCAGTTGTTAATGCTTAAATGGATGTATGTTGCTTTTTGTTAAGCTTGCTTATCCTGGTGGATATGATCTGGAGATAGGCTTCCCTTTTCACATGTAATGCCTGGCAGCTGGTTTTGGCTCTTGTCCAGATGGTGGGGTACTCAGGGTATGCTTGTAGCTTGGCTATATGCTATATGGGCACAGTTGCTGTTTCCTCTTGGGTAAGATATTGGGAGAAAATGCCCACCACTGGGAGAAGAGTGAGGCCAAAAGGACCAAAGACAGAAACAATATAAAAGCAGAGACAGAAACAACCAATTAGAAACAAAAATAACATTGTGATTGACACTGTTCACTGGCCTTTGCTGTGCAAAGGGTCCCACTTAGGTAAACTATGGGGCGGGTTCTCAGGGTCAAAACGTCATAAGCAGCAGCCTGTAGGTTTCTCTCTGTGCCTTTGGAAAACTGTGGGTGCAATGCTGGACCCTTTTGGCGGTGTGCTCCTGCCTGCCTGAAGGCGTCTGCGCTGTGCATTGAGGGCTCGATAGGTGTGAAGAGGAGAGATACGTGAAGAGGAGAGATACGTGAAAAATGAAAAGTGAAAGATGAAAAACACCTCTTCCTTCGGATGCGCTCCAAGGCCTCAGCTTGGCTGTGGCCCCGCCCTCTGGCCTGAGGACTGCTCCCGCAGCTGGGTCAATTCAGAAATCACTGTGCTTTGCTTTCACCTGCAGATTTCTTCTCAAGGGCGTGGGGAACTGGGGCCCGGAACCTTAAGCAACATCCAAAGCTCTGCAGTTTTTTTGCAGACTGCTCTTTTTCTGCCTTTTTTGGGTTTGGCAGAGGAGTTTTCATTGTCTGTCTCTGCTTTCCCCACCCCTCAAACCGGATTCCTGTCCCATTCTTACACAGAACCTTGTCTGACCGGACTGGCGTGTTCTCTGGATTATTAGTTTATACTTGCCTCCAGCCCTTAATCATTAGAACTAACAAAATGTAAGCATGAGAACCCTCATGTAATTGGCATCAGCTTAAGTTAAGTGTTGACAAAGCAAGTGAAGAAATAATTATCCTTAGGGCTGAAAGGACATGATATCCATGGACATAGATAGAGTGATTTCATTGTAGAAATATTTGAAAATCTGCCAAAATATAAAGATTATAAAAAAATTATCCCATGACTCTTCTAACTACAAGTAACTACTGTTAATAAGTTGCTTAATAAATGTCAGTTCTTTTTCTTTGTGTATATTTCAGTGTGTAAAATTGCTTTCCATGTATATTTTTAATGAATTCAGATAAAAATTGATTTAAAAAAAAAAAAAAACTCTGTTGTTAGTAACAAGAACTTCAAAAACTTCCTGGAAAAATTCAGTTATCTTTTAATTCCATTTTCCCACAAACTTTTTGAAGCCCTTTCAAAATATATTGTTGATAAATTAGAAAATAACAGCCACTCATAATTCTAAAACTCATTAATGGTGTTATTTTGCTTTTTATCATTGCAGTCCCTTTTCTGTGCATACATGTGTTCATACAAATAAATGAATATATAGCATTTTTAAGAGCACGATTTTTTATAGTGTATGGTATTTCTTGCTATGGATGAGCTATAATTTGTGTATTGAACTGATTGAAATACTGTTGTATTGAATATCCTAATATGTCAAGGTTGACACAGCTCTACAACTAGGGTTGTTGGACAACAGTTTCTGAAGCTGATTGAATGGTGCAGTTGTATATGTCATTTACAAGTTTTATAACCTTTCAGGGAGTTACTTTGTACCTCTGAGCCTTTGTCTTTGTGCTCTTCTCTGAAAAATGGGAATATAGGCCTACCCAAAATGGCTGTGAGAAGTACATGAGATAATATAGGTGAAGGGACTTAGTGTTGTCTGGCAGCTAACTTAAGCAGGCAAAAATAATACTGTTATCATCACTATTAAACACAGACTTTTGTTAAGTTAGGCCCTTGAGTATCAAAAGATAATGCCCTTTATTGTTCCTGAACTCTTGCCAAAGCTGAGTCTTTTAAACCTTATCAATTTTCTCGGTAGAGTTTTGAGTTTTTATATCTATTTTATCATTAGCAGTAAAGTTGTATATCTTTCCAAATATCTTATAGATATTTGTGGTTGTCTCTTTGTAAGTATTCTTTGTCCAGTTTTTTAAACTTTTTATTATGAATTGAGCAGATCATCAGTTCTACATTCAGTATATCATATACTTTGCTTGATTACAGTGACTGCAATCCACTCCATGTACATCAGCTAACAGTGTTTACCTCTTTAACTCTTGTACTCCTCCTCATGCCTCCTGCTGGCTTCATCTTTCCTCTATATTGAAATGACACAGGAGTAATATCATTGGGATAATTCAATTTTAAATCTTAAAACTGAATGCTTTTGTTTGTGCTTTTTAGTAATATTTGCAAAATTATATGTGATACATAGATAGGCTCACTAAAGAAAAGGACTTGGTCATGTCCAATTTAAATGAAGTCTGCTATGATAGAGATTTGTTTCTTTCTTTATCTGTTAGTACAAAGTTTATTGAAGGCATTGTGCTGCAGTTACTAGAGGAAGACGATGCTGTGACAGGAGTTCTGTACAGGGATAAAGACACTGGAGACACTAAGGTAAGACAGAGCAATGATCAGCTCTTCCTACGAGATCTTGTTTCTTCTTTTTATCCTAATGCTTGTTAATAAAAAGCAGGCTCATTACTTTCTTATTCATCAAATGGACTTTAGAATTTCCAGATCACAACACATTGCTTTAGCACCTCATGTTGTTGTTGTCAGTTGTCAGGTGCCATCAAGTCGGAACCGACTCATAGCGACCCCATGCACAGCAGAACGA
>NW_006408519.1:31690023-31695062 GCF_000296735.1 Chrysochloris asiatica
AGTTCAGTAACAGTGCTGTAAACTGAAAGGGGGGAGGGTTTGGGGTGATGGGTGCACAGCTGTGTGAGTGTGATTAATGCTACTGGATCACTGGATTAATGTACACTTGAAAGTGGTTTTCACTGGCTGAAAGCTAGAATAAAAGAATCTGGCGAGTCCTTGGAATTTATAATGTGATTCAATTGCCAGTGGTCCAGACTTGCCCTATCATTGTTTCCCTCCTGCTTTTCAAAGTGAAGAGTAATCCTTGATAGTTTGAATGGTGGTGTGCAAAGGAAGGTAATTCTAGAGACTTAGCAAATGTCTCTAAAAGATTGTCATTATTGAAAGTCCAAGTTGGTCCATGTGTACCTTCGTTTCACTTTATTTCTGTTAACATTCTGTTAGACACAGAGAAGTGGAAAAAGTGAAGGGATTGCAATCAATAACAGAAAACAAGATGTGTAGGAGTCATTTAAAGGAAAACTGATGTGCTCTGTAAACCTTCACCCAATTCACAGAAAGTTTCAAAAATAAAAGTAAAAACCACAGAGTAGCTCTTAAATTACCGTGTATTTTTAACCTTTCACTGCGCATTCTTTCTCCCTGACAGGAACTCCGTGCTCCGTTGACTGTTGTTGCTGATGGACTTTTCTCCAAGTTCAGGAAAAACCTAGTCTCCAATGAAGTTTCTGTTTCATCTCATTTTGTTGGATTTCTTATGAAGGTATTGTAGGAGCGTGGTTGTGGAAAAATAATAGCAACATGAAATTAGAAAATTACTAAAATACTTTTTTCCCTTTTCTAGAATGCACCACAGTTTAAAGCAAATCATGCCGAACTTATTTTAACTAATCCGAGTCCAATTCTCATCTATCAAATTTCGTCTAATGAAACGCGAGTACTTGTTGACATTCGAGGAGAAATGCCAAGGAATTTAAAGGAATACATGATGGAAAAAGTTTACCCACAAATCCCTGGTAAGAAAGAGGATCTCACCCCTACTTTAATCTACATTCTTTAAGGAAGTCTCACCGAAGCCGCTAAAGTGATGTGCAAAACAGACCAGAGATAAGGGTGGCAGGTGAAAAATGCATCCCTTCAATCAGATGCTCTGGGAGTGGACTATGTAGGCTAGCATATTTAAAAAAAACCATTCAAATTAAAAAAAAAAAAAAAAATTAGTCTTAATATATTTTGGCTTTTTAGTATAATAATTATTATTATTTTTGATGGAAACAAAAGAAAGCATACCTTTTAATTAAATTATGCTACTACCTTATAGTTCAATATTCATTTTCTTAAAAATGTTGTTGTTGTTAAGTGCTATTGAGTCGATTCCAACCCAAAGCGACCCTGTACAGGGTTGCCGAGGCTGTAAATCTTTATGGGAGCAGACCGTCTCATCTTTCTCCCACGGAACCGCTGGTAGTTTCGAACTGCCAACCTTGAGGTTTGCAGCCTGATTCCTAACCACTACACTATCAGAAATAGTACTTTGCAATATGGTAACCTAGCTGACAATTCACATAAGTCTAATTCTTTCGAATTATGTATGTTCAAATGACTTTAGTATAATTATTAATATTGACATACATGCTGTTGTTGTTGTTAAGTACTGTGGAGTCGGGTCTGACTCATAATGACCCTGCACAGGGTTTCTGAGGCTGTAAATCTTTACGGGAGAAGAATGCCTCATCTTTCTCCCCCGGAACCACTGGTAGTTTCAAACTGCTGAACTTGAGATTGGCAGCCCAACCCGTAACCACTACGCTACCAGAGTTTCAGGTCATTAGGTCAGGAATCTAAGGTTTCTGAATTATCTCTTATATGTAATTATATTCTTGGTTTTTATAATGACAGTTACCACATATTTAATGTCTCCTTGGAGTCCTGGTGTGGTGCTGAAGGTTAATGTGCTATACTGCCAGGTTGGTTTGAACAGCATGGTTGACGGTTCAAGCTAACCAGCCACTCCTCGGAATCCCTATAGGGGTTGCTATGAGTCAGAACCTACTCGACAGCACTTAATAAGAACAACAACAGCTTAAGAGGTGTGGTACCGTAGGATAAGCACTCAACCTCCAGGTTGGTTTGAATTGCAAGGTCAGTGGTTCAAATTCACCAGCTGTTCCTCCTAGCAGGGTTGCTATGAGTCGAAAGTGACTCATTGGCACTTAACAACAACTTAAGAGGTGTTTTACAAACATAACTGAACTGCAGAACCCCCCTGTGAGTCTGAGGTGGGCATTATCATTACCCCTGTTTTACAGAAGTGGGAACTCTGGTTCAGAGAGTTCACTTAGGGTAAACTGTTAGTGATGGCCCAGGCAATGTGAATCTGCCTGTAGAAAAGGGGAATCCTGAGGTAACTCTTGAGATCATTTGAATTTTGAGCTGAATATAGGAACAGCTTCATGGGGTCTCAAAAATCTTTATCAAGATGCTCATAAAAATGTCTGATTTATAAATCCAACGTTTTCATGATACTAGTTTTTTTTTTTAAGAATGGGAAGATAGAGTGTAAGATATTGTGAAGACTTGATACAATCAAATGTTAATGATAACATGGTTATAATTGCTGGAAACTAACCTTGGTAGTGGAGTCCTGCTTTGGTGCTCGCTGTAGGATGCTACCAGTTTTTTAAATACGAATTTTTCAAGTTATTTTTTAGTCTATGTGAAACCAGTAACAGAATATTAACAGAATTGAAGGGACACATGGACAAACTTAGATTTCCTGTGACTTTTTAACATGTGTATATGAAACAATTTCAGCACATTTCCACCCCTTTAAGCCACTTTTGAGCTTTCAGCTGAAAAACCATAAGTTCTGCATATTTAGGAAAAGGATTGTCCAATTACCTGCTATTTTTAGTATCTTTTCTTCTCTTACTGTGGTGTTGGTTGTGTGCCATCAAGTTGGTGCCGACTCACAGCGACCCCATATAGGGTTTCCAATGCTGTAACTCTTTATAGCAGTGAAAGCCTCAGCTTTCTCCCATGGAGCATCTGGTAGATTCAAACTACTGACCTTCTGGTTAGCAACCAAGCTCATTATCCATCAGGCTGCTAGGCTCGCTCCTTGTTCTTACTTAGATTTGTTTTTTCCACTCCAGGGAGCAGGTAATTGCAGGCTGCCCTGACCTGTGGTGCAGAGCTCATTCATCAGTTTATGTTGAGAAGAGTTAGGACACAGAGACTCCTCTGTGACCGAGTCGTTCTTGACAGAGGGATTCTGCTCCTGCATTCTCAGCTTACACTGTGAATTGTATGACTAGCTCATTTTTCTATACAGGGAGAATCACAGACCTTTGAAACTGCAAAGTACTTTTGTTCTTGTTGTTAAGTGCCATTGAGTCAGATCCGAGGAACAGCTGGTGGGTTTAAACCTTGTAGTTTGCAGCCCAGTGCTGGTATTTTAGAGAAGAGCTAATCAAACTATTTCATTTTGAAAAAGAAAGTGAAGCTCAGATAGACCTGGCCGGTTGCCCTACAGGGAATTCTTCTGCTAGTGTATGTACCCTCTTGCTCTGTGGGAATTGGTAGTGTGTTCCCTCTGAGAGCAGAGCATGGGGGTAACAAGCTGTTAACACAATCACTTTAAGAGGTAACATTTGGAAAAGCAGTGATGAGTTTCTTCCAGCTCTTTTCAATTTGCCTCATTCAACCTGTGAAGTTGCTTTGTTTCACTCAGCTGTATGTCTGTTTATATTTATTTTCTCCTAGGGTCCTTAATCATTCCTTAATACTGATAACTAGGCAATATGAAAATTTTAGCAGTAAAACAGTTCTTAGTTGATCTCAAATGTGTAATGACTATAATGTATACTAGGTATTTGTACTTGGTGAAAAAATAGTGAGATCATTTAACATTGACATGTTATAAAGCCTCTATTTTTTGGGGGTGCTGGGATTTATTACAGATCACATCAAAGAGCCATTTCTTGAAGCCATTCAGAATTCTCGATTGAGGGCCATGCCAGCAAGCTTTCTTCCTTCTTCACCAGTCAGCAAACCAGGTATCATTTTACTGGACTCATTTTGTAAAGGAGTCACTAAATGACATATATTTGATTAAATTTATACTGCAGGAAATAACTTGGGACAGATCATTGGTTGCTGTGGATGGATTAGCACATTACTAGTACCTGTAGTCCTGGTGTGATGCCGTAGGGTAAGCACTAGACTGCTAACCGCAGTTCAAACCCACCAGCCACCCCTCAGCAACCCCATTATGCGGTCGTTATGAGTTGAAACCGACTCAACAACTCTTAACACTATATAGTAGTTGTAATACATATATTTTATAATCATAAATGTATGTATATGACATTACAGAAAAACCTTACTCATAATTTTACCACCTGAATACTATTACTATAGTATATAGTATAGCTGTCTGTTTCTCTCAGATAAGTTTAAATAAAGATTGTTTTGTTGGGACATCACCAAATCAAATATTACTGAGAGGTCAGTGGTAGATTAGGAATCCTAGACATCTCGGGCCAGCAAGAGGTGTACCTGCAGCCAAATGATGGTCCTTGCCTATTTGCTTCTGTAGTTTTGATTCAATGGGAGTAAGTTTCAAATCAGATTCAATCAAGGTTTTTTATTCTCCTAAATCAACATCTGACGATTATCCCGTTGCCTTTCTACTTGAACTATGTGGTTGAGTATACTCTTCCTAGAGCCTTCTTGCCCTGCTAACTATGGACAGTTCTCTATAGTTTGCTGACAATGAATATTGCTGTGAAATTTGAAGACATCTTCGTTTTTTCTCTGGTAGAAGTCTTGTTTTTATGCCTGATGCCTGTAGATTGTTATTCTTTTAGGCTATGTTTGTTTTTATTTTTATTTTTTTAATTTAAGGTTTTTATTGTGGATTGACTAAAAGTTTACAGGGCGCATCATCAGTTTCACATTCAACAATTCATATAACTTGTTTCATTACATTGACTATAATCCCCTCCATATACCATCAGTTAAAAGTATTTCTCTTTATCCACTTTAGCTTTTTTTTTAAAAAAACACACAAACAAAAAAACCCACTCAGGCAT
>NW_006408519.1:31698112-31708671 GCF_000296735.1 Chrysochloris asiatica
ATTCTGTGTTGTTGTTGGCGGAGCTCTCTGCTATACGTCCACCCTATCCGCCATCTTGTTTGTTCTTAGGCTATGTTATTTTGAAGAGCACTGGTGTGATGATGTAGGATAAGCACTGGATGGCTAACCACTAGGTTGACCATTCAAACACACTAGCTGCTCTTAGAAACCGTGTACATGGTTGCTGAGTTGGAACTGACATCAATGGCACGCAACAATAACTTACTTTGAAAGAGGACCTATTGTTAGATTCACATGTGCATTTCATCAGGGCAGGAGCCATTCTCTTATTCTCACTGTATACCTGAGTATGTATTTGTTGTTATGTGCTGTGGAGTCGGTTCCGACTCATAGCAACCTTGTACAAGGTTGCTGAGGCTGTAAATCTTAATGGGAGCAGAAAGCCTCATCTTTCTCCCGTTGAACAGCTGGCAGTTTCAAACTGCTGACCCTGAGGTTCGTGGCCTGATTCATAACCACTATGATGCCAGATTGTTGTTGTTGTTAAGTGCCATCGAGTCGCTTCCGACCCATAGTTTCCAAGGAGTGACTGGTGAACTTGAACCACCGACCTTGTAGTTCAAACGGCTTTGCAGTCTGGTGCATTAACCCACAGCGTCAAGTCAGGACTCCAGATTGTTGTTGTTGTTGTTAAGTGCCATTGAGTTGGTTCTGACCCATAGCGACCCTGAATAGGGTTTCCGAGGCTGTAAATCTTTATGGGAGTAGAAAGCCTCATCTGTCTCCTGCGGAGCAGCTGGTAGTTTCGAACTGCTGACCTTACAGTTCGCAGCCCGATTCGTAACCACTACGCTATCAGAGCTCCTTCCATGCCAGATTAGTGCCTAATAAATACTTAAAGAATAAATCAACTCTTGAGTTTTTGGCTCAACAAATTTTATTAATTTTTCCCCTTGTATTTCCACAATGTTTTTACCTGCTAGCTCACATCAATCATTTTCATAAACAGAGTAGTCACTTTTTTCTCCCAAGTCAGGATTTTGTAATTTTCACTCTCTCTCTTTTTAGGCGTTCTTCTTTTGGGAGATGCATACAATATGAGGCATCCTCTTACTGGTGGAGGAATGACTGTTGTTTTTAATGATATCAAACTGTGGCGGACACTGCTAAAGGGCATCCCTGACCTCGGTGATGACACAGCTGTTCTCCAGGTAAGTTAGCACACCACACTTGGACAGAACGTCTCCAGCTAGTTTTTCTTTCTGGAGGGAAAGGAATGAAGTTTTGATGGAGGGATCTGTACTTGGGAGCTTGACGCTTAGTAATGGTTTTCAATAGATCCTGTTCAAGCTTCAAAAACCTGATTCGCAACCTGTGAATTGGCCAGAGTTGCTGCATTTCTTTATTAGGATATTGTGTAACACTGGACTTCTTGCACCACTTGGCTCATTGTAGTAGTGCTGAGCTTCACAGTCACCTAAGCCATCACTCTGAAGGGGACTGACTTTTTTTGGTAAATGATCACTTTATTACTTGTAGTAATGCCCCAGGATGAGACCCGTTTTCAGGGATTATGAATGAATACCAGATTATAAATATCAGCTCATACTTTTTTTTCCCCTTACCATATTATGTTATCTTTTTTTCTTTTTTAGGCCAAGAAATCATTCTATTGGGCAAGGAAAAAGTCTCATTCATTTGTTGTGAATGTCCTTGCTCAGGCTCTTTATGAACTATTTTCTGCCACAGATGGTAGGTATAAGTATTTTTAATGAACACTATTAAATATCAGATTGTTGGCACAGGCAGAGAATTTAATCACAAGAAAAGTTTATGGTTTTGCTGAGTTTGCCAACTCCCAACTTGGTAGATCTTAACTCCCTCCTTGAGTAGGACGAGTTTTAGTTTCCAGTTGTGACTTTTGTCTGGAGAGTCTGTTACCATCATTGCGATAGCTCAGTAATATATGTACACATTTTAAATTCTACTGGGCCAAACCAGATCCTGAATATTCCCAAATGCACAAGATTATGATGGGAGGATCTTCTGGACATGTATGAAAAGGCAGCACAATTGTTCATCTTTCTTTTTGAACCTCATTTCAGTCTCTTTTCAAAGTAGTATTTCAAAAACAAATGAGCTTCCAATTATAGTTTCGCCCCTGTACAGGGAGCAGAACGTATCCACCCTTTATTCATCTGAAACACTTCTGAGCTTTTGGTGTTCTTTCTGTATTTCCAAAATGCTCAGGCAAACATGACTTAGTCGCAACATTTTTAGAAATGGAGAAAAAGGCAACTGTGTCCCCTCCCAACACGGCACTGTAGTTCATTGTAGGTTCTCAAGAATAACTGTAATTTAGATTGCATTACTTCAGTATATTTGCAACCAAGGCTCTAGTGAACAGTGCGTTAGTCATGTGCTTGCTTACAAAGTGAGATGTGCAGTACAGATGCTGTCTGTAGCCTCTGCGGCCACTGTACTTACTAAAAGGGATAGAAACACACACTGTATTGATGTGTGTTTGTAGCTTGTCAGACAGAATCTCTTGGGATGGAAGTTCAAGTGGAGCTTTTCTCAGCCTGTCCAGAGTTCTTTCATTAGGAATCTGAATCTGACAAAAAATAATGTGTATGGAAAACTGGAGGAGGAAAGAGCTTTCTGAGTTACAGTGTGCTTATGGAACCTTTTTTTATTCTGTTGTAAAAAAGATCTAGGTAAACCATTGATTCTGAACTATTAAAAAGGTTATTGATTTTACTGTTGTGAGAATATTTTGTGTTTACACAACAAAAATGCTTGCAAAGTATTTTGCATTGTCTAATGAATTTACAACATAATCAAAGAAATAGCTTTTAAACAGCTCAGACCTGAGTCTATGGTGTGGTGGGGTTAAGTGCTGTGGTATTGGTTCAGAAGGGTTTGAAGTATAAATCTTTTCAGGAACAATAAGCCTCTTCTTTCTCCGGAATTTCTCTGACACATCATTAATGCATTAACTTACATGTATGGCTGTTTTGGTTGAGAGTGTTTTTTACTTTTTATTTTAGATTCCCTCCATCAGCTAAGAAGAGCCTGTTTTCTGTATTTCAAACTTGGTGGAGAATGTGTGGCTGGGCCTGTTGGGCTACTTTCTGTGTAAGTTGTGATGACACTGAGGGAAGATGATTCCAGGGTGTCTGAGGACAGTGCAGTGTATGATTTACTGTCACTCTTTCTTCCTTACACTTATGAGCATTTTATTCATGAGTTTATCGTTCCCAAGGTGTTCCTTAGAAATGAATAAATGCAGCCTTGAGTTCTGTGTGTTACTTCTGGGAAACAGCACTGATTAGAAGCTGTGTTGTTAAATGCCATTGAGCTGGCTCTGTGTAGGGTTCCCAAGGAGTCGCTTAGACAGCTGCTTGAATCACTGACCTTGCATTTAGCAGTCCAGTGTTCATCCTACAGCACCACACTAGGACTTGTGGTGGTAGTTATTAAGTGCTAGAGTTGGTTCCAACTCACAGACATCTTGTATAGAGTTTTCGAGGAGCAGCTGGTGAATCCAAACCGGCTAACCTTCGGTTCAAACTGACCATGTGGTCCAGGACTCCAGGTAGCCACAGATAATTGAGAACTTTGCATCTAAGTATTAGTTTGGTATAAACACAGGGTGTCATGAAACTTAGTAAATATTTTCCATGTTGCAGACATATCGAATGATTTCTCGGAAGTCTGCAAAGTGACTTTTTTTTTTTCTTTCTTTCATTTATTTATAAGCTAAATGTGAGTACTGTTAACCTTTTGAAAAATCTAGACTCCCATAGGCCAGGCCATCCTGAAATTAGTGAAAGAAACCTGCTCAAACCAGGAAACTGCTGTAAGTAGAATAAGAGGAGTTACTACTTCCTCTGAAAGCAGAGGTGCAATCTCAGTTTCTTGGTTAAATAATAATATTTGTCACTGCCCTCAAACTTAGCTGGCAGACACAAGTGTTTAAAGTTCTCCAACATGTTGAACTTATGTTGACTTTATTGATGATACTTAACAGCTTGGTTACTGATATTAACCAAAAAAAAACCCAAAGCAGTTGCCATCAAGTTGATTCTGATTATGAAGCCATCCCATGTGGTCGGAGCAGCAGTGTGCTCTATGCATTTCCAGTGTCTGGTCTCTCAGAAGGAATTCACCAGGCCTTTCTTCTGAGGCTCCTCTGGGGAAACGTGAACCTCCAGCCTTTTGGTTAGGCATGCACCCCACTACTTTTTCTATTAGATTCTTTGCAACTGGTTTCTCTTTATGCACAAATTTTAACTTTCCTTCTTTTTTTTTTTTTTTTTTTTATTACAGATTGTCTCCTAATCCTTTTGTTCTAATTGGACACTTCTTTGCTGTCACAGTCTATGCAGTATATTTTTGTTTTAAATCGGAACCTTGGATCTCAAAGCCCCGAGCCTTCTTTAGTAGTGGTGCTGTTTTATACAAAGCGTGTTCTGTAATATTTCCTCTTATTTACTCAGAAATGAAGTATTTGGTTCATTAATCTTAAAGGAGAGCCACTTGTGAATGAATCTGTGGGCCTCACCAAGTCCTAAGAGACTTTTGGAAGTGGTGGATGTATATAGCATATACCATAACTACTTTTAAAGTGTAAACTCATGGATCAAGATTAGAATTAATTTGTTTTTGAAGTTATTTGTATATAAACATGTAAATAGATCCTTTAATTTTCAACTTAAAAATGAAAGGGTAAAATCACTTAGATACTCGGAAGAAATGATTGTTCCCATGGAGAGTGCTACCACTGAGGGATTGCTGGTTCCTTTGAAGTCACTGTTTGGGAAGAGGCATTGTGGGACATGCAAATAAAATGAAGAGTAAACTTTTCTGCATTTTTAGTGAATTTTTGTGTGAATTTCATGAGAACCGTAAAGAAAACCCAAAACATCTTTTTCGCTCTTATCCAACTTGTTAATTTCCCAACTGCCATGGTAGGATGGTAATTCCCTTTTCAGAAGAATTTCCACACAAAAATGATTTGGAATTTTAGGGACTGCAAAAGTTTATGGCTAAGCTATTATAAAAAAGAAAGAGAAAGAAAAGTTTAGGGTTCACAATATAGTTCTGGGGATCTGGAGCAGGGCTCAGGGGGATGCCCTGGATGAAGGGAAAGGGAGGGAGAGGCTAGGAGTGAGGGAGCCATAGAGCCAGAGACACTGGGAACTGCCCAGGTACTGGGTGGGAACCAGCCTCAGATGCTTGGTCTACAAGTGTGCAGCCATTACACCTGGCCCAGCCCACTTACTATCAAATTCACCCCTCACTTTCCAAGGCAAATATTACGGAGTTTTTGAAACAGAAGCAGAAAATAAGGCCGCTTTGGGTACCAGCAGTACCATTTGCTAACAATTTGAATTTACACAAATAGCTCTTTTGAACATAAAACTAAAGGCATTTATACATAACAGTTACATTCAGCATTTATGAGAAGCAGTACAAAAATGTGGTTTGCATTTATATGATACGAATTTCATATACTACCACAATTTAAACAATATTAATTATTAACTAGAACTGTAAGATATATCTTACTCAGAACATCTCATGTTTCCCATAATAAAGGGGGAAAATGCAGTTATATGAGCAGTTGAGTATCTTCATTTTCAAATTCACGTTAGTGTTGGTGGGCAGGCAGATTTAAGGGAAATCCTTTCATTGAAGAAGCAGAAAAAAAATGTTATAGGATTGTTCTGAACTCATCAAAAATGAAACTAGGCACATGTGCTTCAGCAACCTAGAAAAATTAAACAGAAGAGTTACATTACTTACAATGTTGTAATTCAAAACAAATCATAAAAATTCTATGGAGTTCCTATTTATGGGGCCCTGAAATGAAAAGAACTTAAGATATCCTTTGAAGTAAGGTGACTATGTCTTTTCCCAAAGTACCTCCATGGGAGAAGAGAAGGCCATTTTAGAGACTGAGCTACTGGGCCTCCCTCCTCCTGAGTCTCTTTTTACAAAAATGTCATTAATACTGTTCTTCACTATTGCTTACCCTCCTGGGTAGCTTTGTATATCGAACATAGTCCTCTAGGAACAGCAGGGCACCCACAACATCTGCAGGCATTTCAGGTATCTTCTGGCTGCAAAAGAATAGTCTAGCTTAGTTACCTGCATTGTATATAACATATCCTTAGTCAACATAATCAATATAAAGATTGCCAAGTGAAATCAAAGAAGAAACAGATTTATGGAACGATCTCTTGATTCACATCAAGTCATTATCATTGCATATCTCGGAATTGAAGCCATATAGGATGAAACCTAAGCTTACCACAGTTTACTTGCCCTTTCAGGATATGGCCCCTGCTGTCTTGTCTAATTTATCTTCCTGTCTCTCTCAGAACTTCATGTTCAGCTATAACTGACTCCTGGTTCCCACTCCAGCCTCTTGTGCTAATCTGTGCGTACGTATTTGAAAGCAAACTCCGGGACAGCTTTCAAGCTTTAGCTAGGGGTCTTCCTCCAGAAAGCTCTCGCTGGCTGCTCTGGGTGGATGTTTTTTCCTAGTCAAGTCTTCCATCTAAGCTGCTTAATTTCTCGGTTGTGTGTCTGGTTCTGATCTAGAGTAAACTTGAGGGCCTACCTAGGCCATGTCTTCATCTTTGTATCCCCAGCTTCTGGGACTGTGTCCGGCAGAGTTCTACATGTTTGAGGTCAAATCAGCACAGCATGGAACACTTGCCCTCTGGGGTCCTTCCCACTCGGGTAGCACTCCCTCAACAGTTGGGCTGCCTAGCGCTGTACTGGGAGCTGGGAATGCTGCAAAGGGCAAAGCAGTACACTTGTGCAGCCCGCACACTGCCTTGTTGCTGCCCAAAGGAGTCGAGGGCTTAAAACGGTTTCCAATTTTATAATTAGAAAATTTCATGGTGCTAGATTTTTAAAACTTGCTCTAATGATTTTTTGATTTTGAAAGGACTGTGGTGATTGCACTTTTTAACTATAGTCAGCCTTGCCATGTGTGACCAAAATCACGTGTTTGCTTCAAGGGGTCAGACCCACTCACTGCTGCTGGTTCTGATGCCTAGTGACCCTAGAGCTCAGGGTGGAGCTGCCCCATTGGAGTTCCAAGGCTGTCTGTCTTTACAGAAGCAGACTGCCACATCTTTCTCCTGCAGAGTGGCTGGTGGGCTCAAACCACCAGCCTTTTGGTTGGCAGTGCTTTAACCACTGTGCTACCAGGGCCCCTCCTTTCAAGGCACAGTGGCTTACTGTTTTAGAATGGGAAGAATAGTTAAACACACCAGGACATTTTTATTTCATATATGTTCAGACTTGCTTCAAACAGCAGATTTGTTACCAATTCATAAAATGGAGCAAAGAGAGCTGAGAAGAACAGAAAGAAGTCTCAACAATGATATTCTAACAATCTGCAGGGAGGCCAGCTGGAAAGGGGTTAAAAATGAGCAGGAATCAAAGGCTCACAAGCTTGTTATTGTGCTAAGTCTGCTTCACTACACAACCCAGAACTCAGACACTACCCAGGATGCCACTCGGTCATGTTCAACTCCCATGAGGCCTGTGGGACCAGCCAGAGATGCAGGCTTACCGAGGGCTGGGACCACACACCCTTGCCCTTGGTTACATCTAGAGACTCCTAAGTGGAAAACCGCTGCAAACACACCCGGAGTTCCCCTAGCAGGGTGACTAAGGATGACGCAGCTGTCATTGCTCCAGATGAGGAGCCCTGACTTGTTTTATAAGGTGAGTAAGCAGCCATTTCCCATTCAACAAGGGAGCTGGTGAGAGGAGGAACGGGGCATTCAGGAAAGCACATTTGACAGCATTAAGGTGCATTCATTCCTGTGGGCCTCTGGTACCTTGTACACTGCTCCATCGTGGAGCGGATAAACTGGCCAATCAGCGCCAGGAATTGCTCTGTGTACCGGGAGTGGAACTGCTTCAGCAGAGTGAGGAGTCCCAGGACAAGCGGTGGCCAGTCCACAGGGTCGGCAGGCTTTCGGCAGACCATTCCTACAAGGGAACAAAATTCACTACCAAAGAAGTGTTTGTCTTTGACATCATTCATTCAGTATTATTAACTCTCACCGTCTCACTCCCACACACAAACCCTCTGCTGTTGAGCTGACTGTGACTCACGACCCTGTGGGACAGAGCAGAACTGTTCCGCAGCACCTCAGACTATAAACCTTTATGGGAGCAGACAGTTTCAGGTTTCTCCCTCAAAGTGGCTGGTGGGTTTGAACCTCCAACCTTTCAGTTAGATACCCAGTGCTTAACTCTCGGCACCACCAAGAGTCCATGCTACTATCATGAGCAGGTGACTATCTGGAAGAAGTGACTAGAGCTACCCTGTGAATCAATCCTGGTGCTGGTGGGACCTTTCATTGGTCTGAAGGATTTGTAAGCACTGGACCGCAAGGTCAGTTTGAACCACAAGGTCAGTGCTTCAAATCCACCAGCTGCTCTCTGGAAACCCTATGCAGGGTTGCAAGAGTCTGAACTGACTCGACGGCACAACAATCACCAGTATGTATTGACAGATGTTAGTGTAGAAAACATTTTATAGACAATATAAATAAAAATTAAAACTCATGTACTGGGACCTTCTGCTAATGGCAGCATTGGAGAGATGAGAAACTCTAAACTGCCCTCATAAATGAAAACAATGGAAATGCTAACGAAAGTATTTCCAACACATCTTCAAACAATGCTGAGCCTTGTGTACGAAAAGCACCTTCACAAGTCAAGATAGTGGAAGAAGGGAGCTCATGAACAAAGCGAGTCCCAAGTCGGCCTTTTCCCTCAGCGTTTCTGCCAAAGTGGAGACTTGGGACTTCTGCCTGGATGGTCACATGGAGTGCAGGAGACGGAGCTTACAGTCTTTAAGGGGGAAATGGAGCAACATAGTCCAACATAAAAGGGGCTACAAAAGTCTGTAACCTCAATGGAAGTGAAAAAAGAAACTTCAGAAGGAAAAAAATGCTCCTGGAAATTTGTAACCACATATGACACAGTCTACATTTCAAATGAACTGTGTGGGACTGGCAGTGCTCCCACAAGAGAAACAATGCTAACCTGAGTCTCAAAGAATTCTCACAAAGTTCCTTGGAAAATGAGGTCTTTGTTCAAAATCACCAGGTAGCAGCAGAGTGAGGGTCAGCAGAAAAACAATTGTATCAGATCCCAAAACTACCAAGCAGCTATGAAAAAGAGCCAAATTGGATTTCTGAAAATGGAAATTCCATCAATTAAATGTTAAGTATATGGATTAAATAGTTTCACTAATCTTAGTTGAAGAGAAAATGACAGAACTGGATGCTGAAAGTTTCTCAGATTACAGCCTAGAGAGACAATAAAATGGCAGCTCTGAAAAAAGAAACATGGTGAATCCAGTGAGAAGGTCTGCCAGGTCTGATTGGCGTTCCAGGAGGAATGAATAGGGAAACCGGGAAGAGGAATGAGTCAAAGAAATGATGGTTGAAATTTATCCAGTACTGTTGAAGAATATCAATCCTCAGATCCATTTAGGACAAGCTCACCAGCTTCTCCTTGGAAACCCTATACAGGGTCGCTATAGGTCAGAATCGATGGCACTTAACAAAAACAACAAAAGGAGGCAGAAAGAAAAAAAAAAAAAATCCTTATCTAAGCACATCATCGTAAATCTATGGAACATAAAGAAACAGCAGCTTTTAAAAGCAGCCAGAAAAACCACAGATCATTTAAAACAGGGAAACCAATTAGACCAATGGCTTACTTCTCACAGTGGCAACAGAATAGTTAGTAACAATGGGAGGCGGAAGTAGTAGAGTTATGTCTTTGAAGTGTTGAGAGAACTTAGCAGCAAAAATATCCCAGAACAAGGATGAACTAAACAAATTTTCAGACTAAAGATATGTTAGACTTCTACAGTGAATTTTACAAGACACTGTAGAGAAAAAGTCAGGACAACTTAAAACACTTGAAGAGATGCACTATGGGAATGGATTAGAGGACTCAATACTATTAAGCTGTCAAGTGAACTCAAACTGATCTATAAATTCATAGCAATCTCAACCAAAATTCCAGTAGGGATTTTAATAGACACCGATAAGCTAATTCTGAAGTGTTTATGAAAATGCAAAGGACTTAGAATAGCCAACACGATGAGAAAGAACAAAAGGACTTACACTGCCTGATTTCAAGACTTACTATCAAGTGACAATAATCAAGACAGTATTGGCATAAGAATAAGTTTACCAATGGGATCGATGGAAATATTCCCACCCTTACACAGTCAACTGAATTTCTAAAAATATACCAAGGAATGAGGTGAGGAAAGAGAAATTTTTGCAACAAATGGTGTTGAAACAACTATAAATCCCTATGGGGGACAAATGAACATCAACCCCTACCTTACACCATAAAAAAGGAAAATAATTTGAGATGTACCACAGAGTTCAATGCAAAGCTAAAACTATGAAGCTTGTAGTAAAAAAAAAAGGAGAATATGTTGTAATCTTAAAGTAGTCATTAAAATCTTCAATTTACTAAAATCACTAGTAAGAAAAAGATTTGACAAGTCACAGTCTTTGAGAAAATATTTA
>NW_006408519.1:31711894-31729845 GCF_000296735.1 Chrysochloris asiatica
AAAAAAAAAATATATATATATCAAACTAGAACCCAGTGACAAAATGCAAACAAAGCAATTGAAAAATGGACAAAAGACTTAGATACTTCACCAAGGAAGATATAAAGAATGGCCAATAAACATATGAAAAAGTTTATTTTGTTTAAACAACAAAAATGTTGTTTCCCCAATATCATTAGCTGTTGTTGTTAAATGCTATCTAGTGGGTTCCGACTCATAGCGTGCCTGTATAGGGTTTCCGAGCAGTGGATGGTGAGTTGAAAAGCCAACCTTGCAGTTCAAACTGACCTTGTGGTCCAATGCATTATCCTGTAGCACAGGGAAAACCAAATTAAAATGCACTGTGCTGCTACTATGCACTCTTTATAAGGGCTAAAATGAGTAATTTTAGCTGATCAGGCTGTGGAGCAACTGAACTCTCATACAGTGCTGGTAGGAGTGTAAAATAACATAATCAATCACTTTTGGAAAAAACAGACGTTGGCAGTTTCTTTCTTATAAACTGGTCAGACAGGCCACCTGATCCCATTTCTGGGTTCCTGTGCAGTCTTGGTCAATATTAAACCTGCTGCCTACATTTCATGAAGGGACATCATATTCTAGAGGTGTAAAGACAATGTAATTTTTAACATGCATCTAACTAAAATAAGATCTCCTATCTGACATAGCTTTCTGCAGGAAGAGCTGTTTGGTTAAAGGCTAACTGATTGTTAAGTTACTTACTGTAAAGAACAAATATCATACAGTACCTAAGTTTTTGTTGTACTGAAGTTTTGGTAACTGGGCGATCAAAAACAGAAAGTTGACAATTGGGAAATAAGGTAAACGCTTTGTTGTTATGTATATCTGGGAAGAGAAAAGTCAGAAAAATGGATGGTTTCTTCACATTGTACAACACCACAGAACAGTTTCAAGCGTAAGGCTTCAATTTTATTTATTTCCATTTGCTCTTTAAACAGGCTATCTAAAACTATGATGGTTCCATTAATTTGCTGCCTTTGGGCTTTTATTTAACACTGACTCCCAAACATAAATACCTATATAACAATTAGCCCTTCTGGGAGAGGGATACATTTTGCTTAGAAATTCCTAAGAAATAACCCAACCCCACAGTCATCCAATTGATTCCGACTCCTAGCAATACTATAAAACAGAGTGGAACCGCCCCCTAGGGTTTCCAAGACTGAGATCTTTACTAAGGCAGACTGCCGCATCCTTTTCCTGGGGAGTGGCTCAGGGGTTCAAACCACCTACCAGGTAGTAGAACCACTGTGCCACTAGAGCTCCATGACTCCTCTTCATGCCATTAATACAGGTGAGAGGATGAAAAGGATGGAGGAATGAGAGAGGGACAGGGCAAGGGAGGCCGTGAGACAGACAAGGGAAAGAGGCATGGCTCGGGAGAACAGCCGCAGGAACTACACAGATACTGCATGTGTTTCCCCAGGACAATGTCAGCCACACACACATAGCCATTTCCACCTTCCCGGCTGCTCCGTGAATCCATGGAAGGTGGGGTTGCACCAGGGATCTTGATGGAATGGGGGCTCTGGGATCTGAGCCCAGCGAGTTGTTACTGGGGACAGAACACCTTTTGCTCCCCACAGTCTCCCTCCATTACATCTTTGTATACTTTAATCACCAACCTTGTTCAGTGGATTGTGAATGCCAGCGGCCTCCAGATAGGCTGTGATTTCATATAAGAGGGTGTTGTCTTCTTTGGGGTAGGGAAGTGAAGGGTCCTGATAGTGGGCTTCAATGTCTGCTAGCAGAGCCCTAATGCAGGAAAAGAAACCCCCAGTCATCAGTATTTGAGAGTACCAGACTTTCTACAAGTTTGTACAAGCCAACGGTGCCATTTTACAGTGTCTTTATCTGTAAAATGAGGACTTAGTTTTTCTTACTCCCCATTTCCATGCCTGTGGTTGGCTAGAAGGGGAGAGTTTGGCCATGAATTCCTTTATCTTCTAGATGCGTTGCTGTCAATTCCGGCTCCTGATGAGCGAACAGGGCAGAGTAGAACTGCCCCAGAAGGTTTCCAAAGTGGAATGTTAACAAAGCAGACCACCTCATTGTGGTCCCGCAGTGCTTGGCGGGCTCAAATCACCAACTTTTAGGTTAGTTAAGTGCTTAATCACTGCACCACCAGGGCTCCTTATCTTAATTTTTTAGGAGCTGACTAACCTGTTTTTAGAGTTCTGGTGTGGCGCTATAGGTTAATGTGCTAGACTGCAAGGTTGGTTTGAACCGCAAGGTCGGAGGTTCAAGCTCACTAACCGCTCCTTGGAAACCCTATACAGGGTTGCTATGAGTCGTAACTGACTTGACAACATTTAACAACAGCAACTTGTTTTCAATATCTAGTTTGTGAAAAGCACTGCCTTAACAGCCATAAAGCACGGACTACTGAATGAAACCAAACCACTCTGGTTCATTCCAACGCACAGTGAGCCAGCAGGACGGAGGGCTTCGGAGACTGTAAATCTTTATGACAGACAGCTTCACCTTTCTCCCATGGAGTAGTCCGTGGGTTTGAACCAGCTGACCTTTCAGTTTGCAGCTCAATGTCTAACCCACAACACAACTGTTGTTAAATGCTGCTGAGTTGGTTCCAACTCAATTCTACTCTGTATAGGGTTTCCAAGAAATGGTTGGTGGTTTTGAACTGCCAACCTTGTGGTTAGTGGTCCAGTGCTTATCCTACAGAGCCATACAAGAACCCTCTTTGTTGAATAGAAGGCTCAAAATGAGAGCCGGGTGCTGCTGAGGTGCAGGGCAGGACTATACTCTAGTGGTTATGAATCGGGCTGCAAACTGCAAGGTCAGTAGTTCGAAACTACCAGCTGCTCCACGGGAAAAAGATGAGGCGTTCTGCTCCCGTAAAGATTTACAGCCTCGGAAGCCCTGCTCATGGTTGCTATTGGCCAGAGCCGACTCCTCAGCACTTAACAACAACAACAACAACAACACTCTCCCGCTAGCACCCGTTTCTGGTGATTAACGCATTAGCACCACCTTCTGGACAATGAGCGGCTCAGTCCTCTAGAAAGCCCACATGGAGTTTAGTAGTAACTGCTTTCTTGATATAAGTAATGTATGTACTATATCATCAGTCTATATTGGCTGAATTAAAAAAAAAGGAAAAAGAAGAAAAGAAAACGAGACCAAAAAGTAATGACACAATGTGGAGGCAAAGAGACTTTCAAAGACTTTCAAAGACTTCCCTACAGAAAAGAAGCCTAGGAAATCGGAGAGACCTCTTAATAGCAAAGAGTTGGTCCTGAGATGCAGGCCCACAGATGGCGGCTTCAAACCCCGGTACTTACTTATTAAGATTCTCCAGAGCAGCTGCCAGATGTTTGGAGTCAAACCGACAAGAGTAATTTAATTCATTTGCGATCTGTTGTCTCAGGATCTGCATCTGCCCCACCTGTGAACCGGCACGAGAGAGACGAGCTTGCACACCATCATTTCACAGTGACAGCAAGAAGACAAGCTCCAAGAGGGGGTTTTCATTGGAAGGCCACAGCATTCTACAGAAAAAGTTAAAAGCTTCTTGGATTGTCTCCACTGGCCACTAAGATGGTCTTTAGAAAACACGAGATACTTCATTAAAGGTGTGCACAGACTCTTGTAAGCCAACTTCAGATAAGATCCCCCGTCTTGCAGTTTCCAGAGTGATCCACTACTGTTCAATTTACGCATGCAGGTCCTCTTTTGGGATTATAGGTTAGTGGTTGCTATGAGAGGCCCTGGTAGACTAGTGGTTAGGAGTTGGGCTGCCAACCTCAAGGTCAGCAGTTTGAAACTACCAGCCGTTCCGCAGGAGAAAGATGAGGCTTTTTGTTCCTGTAAAGATTTAAAGCCTCAGAAAAACCCTATGCAGGGTCACTGTAAGTCAGAATGGATTCCAGGGCACACCACCACCACCACCAGCATAGTGGGTTGGAATCCTGATGTGGTGCCACAGGGTAAGCACCTGACCTCCAGGTTGGTTTGAACCGAAAGGTCCGCTGCTCCTCAGAAACCCTATACAGGGTCGCTCTGAATCAGAACTGACTCCATGGTACACCCACCAACATGAGAAGCCCCACATTTTTCATTTGTCCTACACTGAGAGTTCTCAAGTCCAAGGAGGCCATTTCATTCTTGGACTCTAAAATTTGGTGCATAGAAACTTCACGATTATAGATTATGCACAAAATTGGATGATAAAATCGTTTGCATAGGCTCTAACAAGAATGAATAAACTCTAACAATCATGACTTCTTAATCTAGGCATTCTTTAACCTTTTTTAATACTCAGAACCCTTGGAAAATCTGGTGATGGGTATGGGCACTGTCTCAGAGTTGTGGTTTCTGAAGCTGTAAGTCTTTATGGGAGCAGAAAGCCTCATCTTTCTCCCATGGAGCAGCTAGTGGATTTGAACTGCTGACCTTGTGGTTAGCAGTCTAACACACAACCCACCATGCCACAAGGGCTCATTTGTCTCAGAGTAGTGCTTTTAAAAGTACAAAATAAAACAGGATAACCATGGGGACCAATCGTAAGAAAAATGATGATCAAAGTATTATAAAAATAAAACTGACTTATCCAGGTAAACTAACACGGCAGAGTTAATAACTACTGTACTTTCAAAGTACTGATGAGCTTCCATGAAATTCAGAGATACTGACAACAAGTGCTGGGTGAGAGGAAGCTGAGCAAGCACAGCTAGCTCCCCAGAGCCGTACTGCAACATAAAGTCAATACTAAAGTCTAAGTTTCTTTGCCAGCTTCTCTTCTGCTTTTCCATTCTGAGAAAGTTCCCTATAAAAGTGGTTGTTTGTAATGCTGTGAAATGAATACATCTCCTGAGCTATTGTTGGAGGTAGTTAAGAAAAAGAACAGGGCCTTTTCTAAGAGTGAATCTTTATGGAAAAGCTGTGATTTAGAAAAACTGAGCTTACAACAATGAAAAACTGTTCAAGTCAATAGAACCTTTGGGGAGGTGAGTTTATGTGAACAGGGAGAGGTACACCTTAGAGAATGAGAACAGCTGCACAACTCAAATCATGTCCTCACTGAATTCTACATGGAGAAGCTGTCGGATTGATGGATGTTTTGCTGTGTATATTCTCAACAAAATGAAATTTAAAATAAAAATGTTAAATGATCTTGCATGTCTGCATTTGATAATTCATTTCAGCTGGATTATCATTTTTTGAGAGTGCGATGGCTCTGTATGACAAACACTGGGCTGGGAACCACAAGGTCAGTGGTTTGAGCCCACCAGCCACTCCATGGGAGAAAGATGAAGCTTTCTGCTCCCACAAAGATGTCCAGCCTTGGAAGCCCTATCCAGGGTCTTTGTGAGTTGATACTGACTTGATGGCACTTAACAGCAATAGATCATTATTTTACTTTTATGTAACAAGTACAGTCAGTCCAAAAAACGTTCTTTATAAGAAAGCTTTTACTTATAGAAAAATGTATTATTTAAAAATGATAATATGGCAAGGCCAAAAATTTGCAGGTTCTTTCAGTCTACTCCACACTGCTCCTTAAACCTGGTAATTGGCCCCAAGAATTCCTTGCTGGATTCCTGATCTAGATAAACTATATCTAGGTTACTCTATGTCAGGGATTCCCTTGGAAATGTCAATCTAGAAATGGAAACAGAAATAAAGTCGGTTAAGTACAACTTGCTGTCACTGATTGTAGCACATCTTAGTGGTCACAGTGTTCTCTCTGGACACGCACTGACCGCACTTCTTTAATAAGCTACAGTGAGAGATCCGGGAGTCCCAAGATGAGAAACTCATTCTACCTAGATAGCTGCCTATTTGGAACTATTTGGCATATCACCCTTTCTTCCAGGATTTCTCGAGTTGTACCGGACAGTAGAGTTGACACCATTTACATTAGTTAAATGGATTAAAAGAACAAAAATTCCATTCTTCAGTCACGTTAGCTATGAATTTCAAGTGTTCAACAGCTACATGTGGCTAGGGGCAACCATTGTGCACAGCGAAGACTATTTCCACTGTTGGGGAAAGTTCTTCCGGACAGACTGCTCCAGATCACCATGGCTTCAATGATGGCAAGCTCCCCACTTGGATCTCAAAGACAAATGCATCCCTGGGCGCCTTAGGTAAAGGTCAGGAGCGTAGGCACAACTGCCGGCTACTTCTCAACCACCACCGATTGTCTGTAGACACCACTGGACTCTGGCCCACCCAGCAACAGGGACATGGCTGAGTCTCTCCGGAGAATCATGGTCATCTCCCTAGGCTCTTCAGTGATGAGACTTGGCCTATGGCAATGTGGGCCATTTGTGAGTCCTCCTAGAAGATTTTCTAGCAATTAGAAACTTGGCCAAATACAGTCTTAATATGATGAGGTTATGAAACGTCAAACCTATATAACAAGACGACACCAAGCAAAAAATTTCCTCCTTCAACAAGAGTCCAAAATTATCCAAAGGTTCTCTGGATCACTTATTCATGTGTTTGCTGTTGTTGTTGTTAAGTGCTGTCAAGTCAATTCTGACCCATAGCTACCCTGTGTAGGGTTTCCAAGGAGCTGCTAGTGAGCTTGAACCACCGACCTTGCAGATCTAATGACTTAGCAGTCTGACGCACTAACCCACAGTGCCACACCAGGACTCCTTGGGTTCAGTATTCAAAAAAATTTTTTTTTACTGAAATTATGGAAAATAGATTACACATTTGGCTGAGACACCAATGAATACAGTCGCAATCAAAAAAACATTTAATTGAGAACAAAAGAATGAACCTTCTCCAAATTCCTATAGCATTCCAGACTTTTCTTATGGTACATCGTACTTTTAACCACAAATCCATTTTCTACTAGAAAGTCCACTACTGGATTGTGAGTAGGCTTTCTGAAGATCTTGTTAGCTCTGTCTCCATAGCGACCAACGATGGTTTATACATAATGAGTGCTCAATAAACGCTTGTTGAATATCATGATAGCAGCTGATTAGAGAACGCCAAGCAGTGGGAACCGCTGCCACAGTGTAAAGGCAGGATGGTGGACAGTCAGATTCTAAAACACACTGGAGTTCCACCCACCAAATGGACCCTGCTTCTTCATCTTACTTATTTCCAAACATATGGTGTTCTGTTCCCAATGTAAAGATAGTAATTCATGGCCCAGAGAACTTGGCACTCTATAGCATCCATGCCAACATATAAGGGAAAAGACACAGAATGTTCTATTCGAAAAAGCCACTTAGAGAAGATAAGATCTGTAAACCGATAGATAAAAAATGTGAAATGAATTCATTATATAGGGATGCACTATTGCTGAGAGAGGGAATTTTTCACTTACTTATATGTAATCACCTCTTGCAAAAACTATTACAAAAAGAAACAACTTGTTGAGTAAAAATGCAAAGCAAAGGTCATGGTCAAGAGCAGTCTCAGGAGGGCAGATAAAGGAAGCAAACCAAATTAGAACTGATGGCAAGCTGAAGAGGTGTATTTCTGTTTTTGTCTTCATAACCAAGGAAGGAAGTATCGCTCTCTTGTGCACCAAAGTTCTATGACAATAATAATTTAAAACATACAACGTTGACCATCACACTCAAAAGTGGGGCCCCTTCCCCTTCCCTCACGTCATACCTTCATTATAGCCTCCAGATAAGCTGTCCAAATCTTCTGTGTTTTGGCAATGGCGGAAAAATAAATTTTATTGGAATTTGCTGAAAGGTTAAAAAAGAATTTTCTGTTTAGTAAATCTGGAAAGACTTTCAGTGTTCTCTCTACCTCAGACTCGTTTTAGGATACTTACCTACAATACTTTTCAGGGGGCTGACGGCATGCATGAGAGTTTTCAAAGTCTCTTGAACAATCCTGTCCCTCAGGATAATTTTTTGAAACATACTGAGGAAATTCTGGACACAAGTAGACATGATTAAAGAATCACACACTGTGAGTCAAAGGGATAAACACTGCAGTTCACTAAAACGCTGCACAGAACAGAGACTGTCCAAGTCACACGTCACGTCTATACACAGGTAGACAGAGGAAAGCAGTAAAGTCAGGTTCTTATGAGAAAAACCACCTGGCATCATAGAAAAAAGGTCCTCCTCAGTTAAAACCTACAAAAGCTAATTACCCATAGAAGTACTACACTGGCCCAAACAAAAATCTAGTTTAGTCTCAATTCTCATTTATGGAATATATACCAATGTTAGTAATAAGAATGCATGAAAGAAAAATTAAATGAGTTTGACTGCCCAGCCAGATCTATTCTCATCTCTTCCAGGGTAGCGAACGTCTGGGTCTCACCTGTAGCTCTTTCACAATCATAAAGCACAGAAGCCTATCTAACCCATTCAGACCAAAAGTCCCCAAGGTGGTCTGGATTTCTGAGAAGAGGCGGCTGCTGGTCACTTCTTGATGAGTTTTCATATCATACCAAGTGTTCAGCTGGTCAAAGTGACAGGTCATTCTAAAACAAAAAGACAGTAAATGAAAAACCCCAGAGCTGTTCAGAATTTACCCTAAAGAGATGTGGGAATCATTAAGATTTGGGGCATTAATTAAGAAGTGTAACACACATGGGATTTGTGTTTTCTAACTTCTATATCTATGTACCGAATGTGTCTTCATGGTGTTAGACCAATGGGCCAGTATGGTAAGATTTAATTAAATCACTCTCCTAGCCCATATTGTCAGGAGGGACCAGTTTCTGGAGAAGGATATCATGTTTGGTAAGGTGGAGGGTCAGAGAAAAAGAGGAAGACCTCCAATGTGATGGATTGGCCAAGTGGCAGCATCGATGGACTCAAGTGTGACAACAGTAGTGAGGCTGGCCCAGGATCGGGCAGTGTTTTGTTTTGCTGTGCATAATAAGGTCGCTATGGGTCGGTACCAACTCGATGGCACCTAACAACAACAACAAAAATTCTAACCTACTGTTGGAATGATATACTTCCACTGAGTTGAGCTGCTGTTTTGAGTCATGTTGACAGGCAAGGTGAAGCCTGGTCACCAAGCTGGGAGGACTTTAGAGTCCAGTTGTTTCCCTAGTGGATGTTCTTTAAATTTCCAGAGACAAACCAGAGCCTGTGGTCACTGCCCATTGGTAGAGGAAGGGACTTGGAATCCTTACTATGATAACATTTTGTTGTTGTTGTTAAGTATCATTGAGTCGGTTCTGGCTCATAGTGACTCTGTATAGGGTTTCCAAGGAGCGGCTGATGAGTTTGAACTGCTGACTTTGTGGTTCCAACTAACCTTGCAGCCAGTGTTTTAACCTGCAGCGCCACACCAGGTCATAACACAGGCTGTGACAGAAACCCAACGACGCATGTACAGCTGGAGAGATGCATGCACAGCTGGAGAGAGAAAGGGTCATTCTACCAAATGTTCCATTCAGTGAGCATGTGCCCAGGAAAGAACACGAGACAGAACACATGAACTCTCTAGTCCCTAAGTTGGTCTTAGTACCAACTGCTTCATTTGAGGCTCAACTGAAGAGCCCGGAGGGAAAACACGCTCTGTCGGACTTAGCGAGAGAGGCAGCATGACAGTCTCTCTCCAACATGGCATCCACCTGGAATGTTCTCAACAGGAGCTTTCCCTATATGAGCGTTTCTGCTGTTAGAACCCGTGAGGCCCAAATATCAACTGGGATTCTCAACATGTCAGAGCCATGGACTGTGGAGCTGCCACTTGTTAACTGTGTGGTCTTTGGGAAGTGACTTAGCTTTCTGTTCCTCAGTCGGTTCAACTTTAAAATGAGAATAAAATAATAATGTCTGCCCGATGAGACTGCTGTAAAGGAAGAGTGTGTGATAAGTGCTCAATGCTATTGTTAAAAGAGCTCATGTGTTGGGCTAAGGAACAAGGGGGTAAACGTAAAAGGTCAGGATTGCCAGTGAGTTAATTTCAACCATTACCAACTATGTGGAGTAGAACTTCCCAATGGCGTTTCTAAGGCTGCAAACCTTCATGGAGTCAGACTGCCACATATTTCTCCCATGGAAGGTTCTCCCTTGGTGGGTTCAAACTGCTAACCTTTCGGTCAGCAGCAGAGCACATTAACCACTGTGCCACCAGGCCTCCTTTATGAATGGACAATGCAAGATCCAGTGATGAGCTTGAGGGCAATGTGCCAGTCACACAAGGTATCATAATATAAAGTTTTAATACACTGGTGCGTCCACAGGACCAAGTGAGAAGAACGTTAGTTCTAAGGCAAGCGTTGCAAAGACTAAAGGGTGGCCAAAGAGTCTTTAAGCTTGTTTCCACCCTTGTGTCATTGGATGGGGGCTTCCTTAGTTACATGGGGGAAAGCAGTCTCAAAGAGAGTGAATTTTAAGAAACTTATTAGCAGAGATCAACTTAGGCCAAAATAGGGGTGTGATCTGAGGAGTCCTTCTGTGGCGCTGGAAGAGAAGCACTGGACTACTAATTGCAAGGTTAGTGGTTCAAAACCACCACCAGCTCCTCGGAAACCATCTACAGGGTTGCTATGAATTGGAACCGACTTGATGGTACTTAACAACACAAGTTTGGAGACTTCGACTGTCCAGGTGTGGTCTTCTGATGACACCTACTTTGGGTCTGTGATCCGCAAGATTTCTCTGCAGAGTCGACCGATAAACGTCGCGGACTCATCCACGGGGGCAAACTTTGGTATTGGAATATGAGTGGACTGGTACATACTTTGCCAGTCTTGAATCTAGAAAATGAAACCATAAATATTTAGTATCTCTCAGTTATCCTTTGCCCACATGCTCTGACAGTTAATATTGCATGAAGAGTAATAATACATGGTCACTGGTTCTGAAGACGAACATTAAAAAAAAAATTTACTAATAGTCACCCAGAATGCCACATTAGACAATTATGATTAAAAAAAAAAAAGAGAGAGAGAGAGAGAGAGAGAGAGAGAAACATCTGTGAAACAGTGAAGTGACTGAAGAGAACTGTGAAGAGATTTTGGAATGTGTGGCTTTTGTCTTAGGCAATGGCATTGTCAGTGTAATATGAAACTCCTCTCTTAAGACACCTGTATCATGGCAACATCACTGAAACACCTGCAGAACGGCTCCTTGTTAACAAGTGATGAAAATCTGTTTCTCAGCTCTAGCACTGGGGAATCCTGAGGCTAAACTGCTCTCTGTGATTTTCTCTGCGTGGTTCTATTCTATTCTGGCCAGCAGTGCTCAGTGGTCCCCAGCAAAGCCTTGTGTTTTCCCAGCACACTCTGATCCTGTCACCTCCACGCCTTCATCTCCCCTACCACTGAAACCCATGGCGGTCCAGCTGGAGTGCTGCCTCATACATGAAACTTCCCCTATCAAACCCAAATACAGAAGTCCTGAGTCTTCTGAACTCTTGACCACTTGGATTCTAACAGTTCCACGTACAGCTTCATTTTGTAGCCATTTGAGTATGTATGGACTTCTGGTGTGGCACTGTAGGTTCAGCACTAGACTGCAAACCACAAGGTTGGCAGTTCAAACCCACCAGCTGCTTCTTGGAAACCCTACTCGGGTCATTACGAGTCAGAATTGACTTGACGGCACTTAACAACAACAACAACTTCCTCCTTAAGGAACCCTGGTAGCAAAGTGGTTAAGCACTTGGCTGCTAACCATCCAGTAGCTTCATGGGAGAACAAAACCTAGTGATCTGCTTCCATAACCACTATAGTCCAGGTCACCCCATGGGGCACTTCTACTCTGTCATACAGAGTTGTTATGAATTGGAATCGACTCAGTGACAGTAATATCAGCTCCTTTTTCAGGACACCAAGCTCCCGAGGTCAGGAGCCATGTCAACCTTTCTGCATTCCAAGAGTATTCATAACTGTCTACTGCTTACTGATTTTTAGGAGCTACTTAAATAACTTTCTTGTTGATATCTCTGAAGATTGAAGGCTGCATTTTACTTGTCAAAAACAAACACATATGGTTAGGAATTAAAAAGAAAAAAATTATTTAGATACCTTTGTTCTTAAGAAGTTATTGCACTCTTGTTCCACGTTATAATTGATAATACGAGATACTTCTTCCTGCCAAATCTTTAGACCATAAATGTTGACATAGTCCTGTATGTATTCAAAAGAACGATGGAACCCGTCCATGGTAGCCCCCAACTCCTTTAGCTTGGGCATCAAGTCACTTGGCTGCGCAAAGGGGAAAAGCAACTCTAGTACATTGGAGTACACTGTCAACCATAATTAGTTACAATAGGAACAAAGTGGCACTGTAGGATAAGCACTGGATTACTAACCACAAGGTCTACAGTTCAAGTCCGCCAGCTACCCTGATGGAGAAAGACAAGGCTTTCAGCTTCCATAAAGAATTACAGCCTTGGAAACCCTATATGGAGTCACGATGAGTAGGAACCAACTCAATGACACGTAACAAACAGTAACACAGAACTTAATTTAGACTTTAAATGAAACAGTCAGTCATTGTTTAAGAAGGTGAAGGGATACTCCTATTCTGCATCATAACTGATGTGAGACATTCAGCAAAACAACAGATTTCATTCATTTGGGCAGAAAACCACAAATAAGGAATGTAAGGAATGGTGTGAATTATTTCCCGGAAGACAATGGATGAATATATCTCATCTAAAGGCATTTATTTTAAGTTGGATTTTTTTTCACTTTTTACTATGAATTGACGGAAGGTTTACAAGCAAGATCATTAACTTTACATTCAACATATCATGCACTTTGCTTCATCTCAATGATTTCAGTTCCCTCCATGCGGTTCCCATTGGCATTCCACCCATCTTCCCATCCCTTCTCAACTTTGTCCTTAGGAAAATGCTGCTCTTTGGGTTTTGAATGCTTATCCTAAATTGGATTTCTTGAGGTAAAAAGTATTCTATGTATTAATTTCAGGGCTAATTATTTTCTTTTTCCTATGAAAAAAATGACCATGTTCCTAACAGATAAAGCAAAGTAAAAAAAATGAGAGTTTTAAAAGTTCTAATGTAAAACACTGCAGTTCTTTATTCTGTTGTGCACAGTCTGAGTCACTCTGAGTTAGAGCTGACCTGAAGGCACCTACAACAATGACAAACAGATATACACTTAATGAGGAAGAACTGAAGTTCTAGTCCATTCTGTACGCTGAGTGGGGAGAAAGGATGCGGTTATTTTGTTCATTTGGTACCTTGGCTCGAGGGTTGAAGATCAAACCCTTGTGAAGGGCAAAAGCAACACGTTTAACTAGCTCCTTCCTTATTCCATCTTCCAGCAACTGTTTCGGATCCACCTAAGTGCAAATCAAAGATACAGGGTGGTGAGGGAAAATCCACAATGGAACTTTCCTATCTTTAAATGATTTACCTTTAAATGTTCCTTCTCTGGCCACTTTGCCCATGGGCAACCTGGACAGAATTATTAAATCTGTCACCTTTTTTGGACTTGCTTTACCTTACTCAATTACATGATAATAATTTTTACAACAGAACTTTTCAGAGATGGGGTGGAGAGGCATCGTAAATTTTAAACTGCCTCATATTTTTATCATTTCATGAAAAGTAACAAGGCAGGAGGAGCTGATGGCATGGAAAACTGAAGTCAGGCATGTATTACTTCTCCAACAAGAAATTGACATCCACATGAGAACCGAGTTTAGGGCTGGACCACACTGTCGAGTAACAACTCTCTTGCCTTTCAGTGTTCCTGACCACTGTTAGGAACTAGGAAGATCAAACAGGAAGCATATCTAATACCTTACTTTGAAAGTTTTTTTTTCCCTACAGTGAGGAAACTTTATGTATTCTCAAAAGGATTGTAGATCCAGGAAACATCGAACACTTTTACCACACTTTTTTTGAATTCTCTGAGACTTCTTTCTTTAATTTGCAAAAAATCATTATTTTTAAAAACGCATATAGGAGGTAACTGATTGGTTTTATCTGGCTTTGCTGACCTTTAAACTTAATAACTGTAATAAAGGTACAAATGACTAAGCACTTGGCTGCTAACTGAAAGGTTGACGGTTGAAACCCACCCAGTTTCTTAATGGGAGAAGATCTGGGAATCTGCTCCTAAAAGATTACAGCCAAGAAAACGCCCATATCCTGTCATATGGGGTCACCATGAGTCAAAACGATTCAATGGTACCCAACAACGTTACTAACAGATCACACGGACTAGCATCAAAATTATTACCTTGATAATGCCAACCAAAGTTGTCTTCATCATTAAGATGCCTTCAGTAAAAATGGAAATTGCGTGCGTAAGCTTGGCAACCTTTAATGAAGATAAAGAGGTATAATGAAGTACTTCCGGCAAAGACTCTTCATTTCCACAGAAAGTTAAAATTGGCTAACAGTCCCTGAAGGGTCAAAGGGGACAGAAGTGAGTGTGCAGCTTCAAGACCCCTGTGGAGCATCTCCGAAAGAAATGAGGTGCTGGGTTTATCAGCAAGACCACGGCTGGATAGAAAGGGTAGCTGAACAAGAAGGCATTCTCTAGCTTGGAAACCTCTGACAAATCGTTTCCCCTTCTTGGGGCTCCGGTTTCTCTCATGCATGCAATGAGAGGGCAGGGCGCAATCCTAAGGACGGCCCCTTCCATCTAGAAGCGACACTGAGACTCTGAGGAGCTAACTGTTCCTTCACTGGCTCACACTCTTTCCAACAACACCAGGAACTATTACTAAGGCCGAGGCAGGCTAGACTTTTGAGTGCCGATAACTGTGGGAATAGTAACTAAATTCCTGATGTTCTCTGTTGAGTTGGGCCAGAGTGTGTGAAATGGACACTGGACATGCCTTTTCAATGTTCACTTGATGAGACTTCTCATTTTAAGTTCACAGACAGAGAAAAGCAGAGGTATTTGGGGAGAGCTGCCTCTGTGACAGTATAACTATCATGAGCTTCTAAGTCTGAGTGTTTGCTGTTGTTGTTGTTGTTAGGTGCAATCGAGTAGGAACCGACCCCCAGTGACCCTAGGCACAACAGAACGAAACACTGCCCAGTCTTGTGGTAACAGATTACCTTCAGACACTTGAATGTGTAAAGAAAAGAAGGGCTGATTTCCTAAAACTGCTCAAGGGGACTGTGACCAGCTGAGCTCAACTTCCACTGAGTGATCAGTGACATGAGACAACATAGAGAATAAAGGAGGGATGGTACACGAGCATGTGTAAGACAAATCCACATGGGTTCTGGGGTCATGGGGGCAGGGCGAGTCATGCATCAAAAAACAAGCAAAAATGATAGGAACACAGTACCTGGTATCGTGGACCAAGCTGGGCATAATCCCTCAGTTTGTCTTTGTCCAGGCGGGTAGGCACCTCAATGATATCGTGGGTCTGAAGCTTTATGATCTTCAGAAGAGAAGTAAACATGCTTTCTGGAATGATCTGCAAAACCTTTAATGAAAGGGGAAAGAGGAAAAACCACGACAGAACATCAATTTATTTTTCGCCTCTGGGTATTAAGAGTAAAGGGAAGGAATGCCGAGAAAGGCATGGCGCTGTCCAACATGCAGTAGGTCACCAGCTGCTTCTCGCAAACCCTATACAGGGTCGCTATAAGGTGGAACCGACTCGATGATACTTAACAACAACAATTATAATAACTGCTTTCAAACCCTACAAAGGGTCACTATGAGTTGGAACCAACTCCATGGCACTTAACAACAACAACAACCATGCCTATCTGTCAGACTTCTGGATGGAAGGATCATTAAGATGACTCAGAACGAGGCAACGTTTCTTTTTATTCTGCATGTGGTTGCCATGAGTTCAAGTCTATTTGACAGCAACTGACAAGCATCCACAGGTTGATGTCCCTTCAAACAAGAACAACTCACAGAGGCTGTAAAAAAGGTACCATTCCCACATTTACAGATTTTAAGAAGAAAGAAGTCTAGAGATGCTAAATAAAACTTCCTTAGATCACTCTTGGTAAATGACACCCCGAGATCTCAAACCCAGGCCTGTCTGATTTGCTGCGGCATCATCAATTAGTAAAACAAGGAATGAAATTCCCATGAAAATTTTAGGTTCTGAGTAGGACATGGAGTCCTGGTATGGCACTGTAAGAGAAGCACTGGACTGCTAACTGCACGGTTGGCAGTTCAAATCCACCAGCTGTCCCTCAGAAACCCTACCATGGGCTGCCAAAAGACCAAACAGATCTGTGTTGGAAGAAGTGCAGCCAGAGTGCTCCTTGGAGGCCAGGATGGCCATACTTCGTCTCTCATACTTGGACATATTGTCAGCAGGAACCAGTCGCTGGAGAAGATGTCAAGTTTGGTAAGATGGAGGGTCAGAGAAAAAGAGGAAGAACCCCTAGCGAGACGGATTGGCAAACTGGCAGCATCAATGGGCTCAAGCATGGCAACGATAGTGAGGTTGGCCCAGGACCGGGCAGTGCTTTGTTCTGCTGTGCATAGGGTTGCTATGAGTTAGTACCAACTCAATGCCACCTAACAACAACAACAATTGAGTAGGCACTGACTCCATGGCTCTTCACAGTAACAGGATACATTAAATCCAGAGCTGGCTCTTTGACCAATTAATTAGCTTTGTGATTTTGAAGAAGCCACTATAATCTCTGCTCTGCAATTTCCACATCTATCAACTGGAGCTTCATACCACCAGCATTCAAAACATTGTTGCTCTTACGTGCTGTCAAGTTGGTTCCACCTCATAACCTGTATAGGGTTCCCTAGGAGCGGCTGGTGGGTTTGAACCACTAACCTTGTGGTTCAAACTGACCTTGCGGTCCAGTGCTTTATCCCACAGCACCACACCTCTGGAAGTAAAAACACATCTGCAAACTCAAAGTTATCTGTAAGAGTAAGTTTATTTTCAGATACTGCACATTTAAATCAAATCAAATTAAGAAGAAGGAACCCAAACACGTCTCTTGCAATTTCAAACAACAGTTAGCAACTAAGTGAAGATTCATCTTAATCATTTCTTACCTTTCTCACATAGGACACCAATTCTCCCGAGTAATACTGAGACACGCTGAGAAGGTCAGGGCTATTTGCTTGGTTAATACGAAGAAGGGGCAGGTCAAGGGCAGAGGCCAGCTGGAAGACAAATCAGATCTCTGCTTCTTTATAAGTGTCCTAGACATCTCCCTCTTTCCAGAAATGGTAACACACAACCGAGTCCCTGGGCTATGCCCAACACGGAGCAACAACCACTGGATCTCATCAATATTGTGAATAGCTTCAGATTTTACTTCAAAGAACATTTAAAAAAATAAAAAATCATCTGCTATGGCAGTGGTTCTCATGTGGGCTTCAGGTCTGCTGTACCAGCATCACCTGGGGGCAGGGTAGGAAAGCAGTAAGAACTCTGGTGATTCCAACACAGGTTCAAGAGTCACTGTAATTTGAAAAAAACATGACTTCATGGGTATCAGACATTTCGATTGATGGGCTATTGTATTTTTAGACCACTCTAAGGTGCATTGAGTGTCAAAAATGTCAGTATTCTATGCCCCACTCAAATAGATTAAAAAACAAACATGCTGACAATTCTGATAAGCCATCAATGATAAAAACCTATCCCCAATGACAGAGAAAAGAAAATATGTGGGGAAAGTACATCTTGCAACAGAGAGTTCCTTCAGAAGACATTGAACACATGAGTTATTATTGGATACATTTATCACCATCTGAAACTACCTGAGAGCTTGGGCCACTAACTACTTCAATCTTAGAGCAAACCCTATCCTATAGGAGGGACTCAACAGGCATTGTGGGAAAACTTTAGACCATGAATCCAAATTCTATCCTAACAATCCAGAATGCTCAGCCTGAGAATTATGCTCTTTTAGAGATGATCGCCACCACACGTATGTCAGTTTGTGGTACTATGGTGGCTTGCGAGTAGCTGATTCTGAAAGCTATGCCACCAGTATTTTAAATACCAGCAGGGTCACCCATGGTGGACAGGTTTCAGATGAGCTTCCAGATGAAGACAGACTAGGAA
>NW_006408519.1:31731602-31762463 GCF_000296735.1 Chrysochloris asiatica
TACAGAAAAGGCTGCAAGCATTGGACTCAAGTGTGGCAACAGTAGTGAGGTTGGCCCAGAATTGGGCAGTGTTTCGTTCTGCTGTGCATAAGGTCACTATGAGTCGGTACCAACTCGATGGCACCTAACGAACAACAGAGAACGATCTGAGATCAAAGTGTTCACGGCAACCCTACGCGTAGTTGAGAAGCTTAGGTGGCAGTGGGGTACAGTCACTGGTGGTGGAACCGGGAGGAGGGTGACACAATGTGAAGATCAGAGTCTGTGTTAAAGACTGTACTTGTAGTAATTGCTGCACATGTAGCACTTGTTATACACGTAGTAATTGTTGAATAGGTGTATGCTCTGCTGTACACTATTTTCACCATAATTAAAAAGAACTACTTGAATAAGTAAGTAAAAGGACCTAATTCATATCTAGGGAGTAAGAGGAGACCACAGGACTCACACTTCTAGCACACTAATTAATTAATAAAACAACTAAATGATTTTCTTCATCTAAAAACAACTTGTTAAAAGGAACTCCAACTATTCATTGAAAATTTAAATATATTTGATATCTCTTGAAACTATGCTTTCGTGGAAAACTTGCTCACAATTTTCAGGGTATAAAAATAGTCAACCACGTGTCTAACTTTGGAAAGGATGCAGTCTTTGTCTGAATTTGTGAATGAGGTAGTATAAACGCTGACACTTCCTAGGAACTGAGCACGTGATCTCCCGCTTCTCACCTTACCTTTAGGAATGTAGCCCTGAGCTTAGTAACCATCGAGGGGTTTACCCTTATGCTCTCTTGCATGATGGAGGTAAAACTGTAAAAAGAGATAAAAAGGAAGAAGTTGTTTGTAGCACTTTTCATCAAGGGCAAATGTCTGGGTGTCTTGAGTTGATTTGGAAATAACTAAGCAGATGTCGCCATGTCCAAGTTACCTGTCAATTAGCTGCCAAGCAAAGGACAGGTCCCCGACGATGTGCATTGTGATCAGGACCTCCTCTTTAATGTTGATGGTTCTGATCATTTGGTGGAGAAACTTGCGGGTATCCGCCAGAAACTGACACACTTGCAGATTGGACTCCAGCTGGTGGAACTCCTGAACCTATAGGGTATAAATGCATTGAGTTTTCAAATTCGGAAAGGCCTAAAGCATGCTCACTTTTTCTTGAGAACACTCCAAATAAAGCACATGAACTTACTAACGACTGATACAGTTTGTATTTCAAGGTGCAATGCTAGAACTGGATAAACCATGTTACAGGAGAATGCAAGTTTCTGTGATGAGACACGATCCATTATTTACTACCTTGTACATATGTACATAAGGAGCTCTGGTAGCGTAGTGGTTACGAATCGGGCTGTGAACCTTAAGGTCAGCGGTTCGAAACTACCAGCTGCTCCACGGGAGAAAGATGAGGCTTTCTACTCCCGTAAGGATTTACACCCTCGGAAACCCTGTACAGGGTCGCTATGGGTCGGAACCGACTCGACGGCACTTAACAACAACAACAACAACAACAACATATGTACATACAGAACACAATATGTGAATATTCCCCCATTTTTGGAATCAATGAACATACATTGTAAAATCCTAATGTTCAAGATTTGTAGGACCGCTTTTTTTTTTTTTGTAACATTAATATATCTTTTTTTGGGGTCACAATTCAATACATAACAGTATGTGTAGGACTGCTTTTTTTAAAAAATGTTTTTTATTGTGAATTATGTAATAGTTTACATGGGAGAATATTAGCTGTACATTCATTCTATTATATATTATTTCATTGCCATGATTACTACTCCTTCCATGCATCACCAACCAAAGGGTATACCTTGCAAGCCTGCCCCATGGTTGTCAGCACACAGCCCCTCTCCCTTTCTGGGTCTAGAGTCCCCAGCCACTCCATATCTCCAAGTCATTGTCTCTGCCTCCATCTCTGGCATCACCGTCTCCACTCTTCTCCTTTGATGGTCCCAGGGACCTCAGCTCCTGGACTGCAAAGTCAACCACTCCCCTCTTTTTGCTACAAAATGTCTACCTTTACATTTCCAACTCTCACAAGCAGTCCTGATAACAATTATTCACTATTGTATCACAAGAGTCCTATCCCCATCTCCTTTCATCAGCCCTGCTCAGACAGATTGGCTACTACTCAATGGAGATTCTACCTTCCTCTAACCTTCTGGATCTAGGTTCCCTCTTGAAAGTTTGTAAGCCAGTCACTTCTTGCCTTTGTAGCCCCTCCCACCTCCCGTTTTGGGTAGCCAATGTCCAAGTTGCCCATCCCTGTCTACCTTGTGGATGGAGAGGGTGGGAATGATCGTTGCTAAAAAGATTTGTTCCCTCTTATGAGCTACTGCATCCATAGGTGTAGGTCAAGTTCATCAAATTGTATCAGACTATTCTGTTTTGTGTAGGACTGCTTTTAAAAGAAAGCTACATACCCGTGTGGCTCAATTTTCAGTCAAGCAATAGATAGGTATGTACGGGGATAGCAACACTAGTGAGGTAGGAACAGCATAGAATGGTCAACCACTGGAGACCAAAAGGGCAGGAGTTACCTAAGGACAGAGCAGGAGGGTTGGAAACAAAGGAGGAATCGAAACAAGGCACCGGGGAAGTGGGCTAAGTGATGCTACACTGGGGGGATATAGTGCCTGAGATGAAGTCTATGTTGTGTTGAATGTCAAACTGATGATCTTACTCTGAAGCTTCTAATTCACAATAACAAGTTTAAAAAAAAAAAAAAAGTTACATCATTACCAAGCTGCTGGCATTTATACATCAACAAATTCTTTTCATGTATTCTTTGAAACACAGTAATGATTCCACAGTGCCCTGAAATTTTAATACTCAGAAATCAAGGGGTCTGGGCTGCATGCTAAAGTAAATAATGTAGAAGATAAAAAGCATCCAAGTGTTACACAGCTGTTTAAGGCTGTGCTGTGGACAGGGAAATGAAAACAAGTATTCAAAACAGAAATAGCACAAATGTACAGAAGGGAAACGTTGGTATCGAACAGTGGAGTATTATATGTGCTGTCAGTAACAGTAACTGTCCTAGAAACCTTGCAGACATAGAGCCTGTGAGAAACTCCACACAATAAACAAAGTATTACTTATCTCTGTAAAAATGGACACTCATACCAGTGGGACAGAATACAGATTCTGAGTGTACATGATGCTTTCAGTTAATAGTTTATTTTATGGCTATTGTTCTGATGCGTTGTTTAGTCTCTATTTTACACCCATGTAAATAAATTTTCAGGTAAACAAACATACAGTCAAATTGCTAAGGGTGCTCACATCACACACAATCATGTGGTCGCTGTTAAGTGCTGCAAAGTTGGCTCAGACGATACAGGGTTTCAAAGGAGCAGCTGGTGGGTTTGAACTGTGGACCTTGTGGTTCAGCGTCTGATGTTTATCATACAACGCCACAGCAGGAGTACACAATCAAGTTAGGGGAGGTAAAGACAAAACAAAACACTTATCCCCACACTCCCCAGAAAATACAGCAGCTACAAGGCATGGGATCAATACACAACTGTCTTCCTTTTTGAGTATCACTTTCTAGTGTCTCCCAGAAGGCACACACCTTTTCAAAAGCCTAAGAACAGTGTGTACATGCAGTATTGGGTTTTGCCTTTTCTTCCTGACCACAATGTCCCCGATGTTTCTAGACTATTTTTGTAACAATCTGCCCCCTGCCTCACAACTAATGGTACTTGTTTCAAGTTGAAACAAGATTTTTTTTTTTGCTACCATTCTCTTCATGCTGGTAATTACTTCCCCGGATTTAAAGCCCTGTATATAATATTACAGGAGGCCCAGTGGCCCAGTGGTTAAAGGGCCTGGCTGCTAACCAAAAGGGTGGTGGTTTGAACCCACCAGATACTCCGTGGGAGGAAGATGTGGCAATCTGATTCTGTAAACATTTACAACTTTGGAAACCCTATGGGGCAGTTCTACTTTGTCCTTATAGGGTTGCTGTGAGCCGGAAATGACCCGAGGGCAATGGCTGGAATATAATGTTACAATGAGCCTATTAACATGGATTGCTTTCTTCTTTTGATGCAACAGTAGATTGCATATACAGAAGTAGATTCCTGGGTGGATCCCAAAGTACGAGTTATGATCTAAAAATTGTCATTTAACAAGATTCTCCTTACCTCCTCCAAAGCTTGGATGAGTTGCACAGTTTTTCTGCCCGCAGCGGTAGAATCATCATAGTTTAAAGACAGTATTTGCTTTGAGATCTCTCGGAACCAAGCTTGAAGGTTTTCTATTAATACAGAAATAAGGGAAGACTACTGAAATCCCACAATTTTTCTACCAGTGGCTGTGAGCTTAATGAAAGCACCTTTTACAAGTCCAGTTCTTACTCACGAGGCTTTTACTATGTGCCTAATGTTGTTGCTCCCAGAAATTCTCCAAACAACAACAGGTGAGAGACCAGGAATGTGTGACCAGTAGAATAAAGGACACATTCTCTATATGTTAACAGAGTCTATCAGATCTGGAAGAAATGATGGAAGACCCAAGGGTGTGCTTTAAAGGATATATGCAGAGGTGATGGGGGCAGAGGGAGGGGAGGATTTGGGAAAGACTGAAGGACACCTCAGTCTCCAGAGATGAAGGGACAAGCATGCACTGGAGAGACAGTGGCCCATCTGGAGGGGGCAGAGGGAAGCCCATCATGTGAGTTGTGGGAGAGGGATGCAGAGTTCCCAGGTTGGCATCTACCTTCACAGAGCAGAGAGAGAAGGCCATTCACACGCTCTGAGCACCCTCAGGCCAAGTACTATCTGCGGAGGCATGGACTGTCCTTCACAGATGGAGCCCAAGTGCTGACCTATGAAGAGTCCTATCTAGGGACTGTCACCAAGATCCGTCCAGATCCCAAGTCTGTGTTCTTCTTACCTCCCATGTTGATTTCTTAGAAACATAAAACTTTAAAAAAATTTTACTTTAGTTTTGTTTTACCAATGGGCTATTATCATTGGCATGAGGGACACTAGTTGTAATTTTAAAGTTTTCTCTTTTTTGGAAGGATTGAGGGATAGCTATGAAATAGTAGGGAGAACAGTTTGGAGCCTGAGGTGCTAAGTTGAATGTGGGCTCTGGACCTTTGTTACCCTCAATGGAATGATCACATTTTTCATCTTCAGTTTCCTTGTATGTAAAATAAGGATACAGAAGCGTATCTGCTAGGGTTGTGAAGACCAAATGAGAAATATCAGTGAAAGTACTTCTTGCGTTGAACACCGCTATATAGCCAGAATGAGTAGCAGGTGGCAGTCCTGAATGACCTCTGAAACAAACCTGGTATTTATAAGCACCCAATGGACTCCTGGTGTGGTGCTGTAGGACCAGCATTGGACTGTGAACCACAAGGCTGGCAGTTCAAATCCACCAGCCGCTCCGTGGAAACTTTACAGAGGGTTGCTATGAGTTAGAATCGACTTGACAGCACTTAACAACAACAACAAAAGGAATCGGCTGGAGACCTGCTGCGGCACTCTAAGCTCACCACTGGACTGCTAACCACAAGGATGGTGGTTCAAACCCACCAGCAGCATCTTGAAAACCCTATACAGGGTCGCATTGAGTTGGAACCAACTCGACGGCACTCAACAACAACAAAGGAGTTCTGTTGTGGCATTGTAGGCTAAGCACTGTACTGCTGAAAGCAAGCTTGGTGGTTCACATCCAAGAGCAGCTCCTTAGAAACCCGACATAGGGTCACAAGAGTTGGAACTGACTCCACAGCACACAACAGTGGAGCACAACACTACTCTGATACACAGACAGGGTCACCATGAGGTGGGATCAACTCAACGGCAACAGGTGGAAAAGAGACACTAACACCCAATGTGGTGATACTGTGGCAGGTGGGCTCTTGGCTCTGAGTTACATTCTGAGGCCCTGTAAAGCTTGTGGTCAATTTCTATCACATCAGGGCAAACTGGCCTGACTCCTGGAAATGATACTGTAGGCTAATTCCTCATACATTAAATAAATCTTCAATATCAGTATACTAAAATAGTGATAACAAGCTCATAGTGATTAAAGATAGCCAAGTTATGTTTTATATATAAAAAGCTACACTATTAAGCAATTCTACTGTATAATTTTGGAGTCCTGGTGTGGTGCTGCAGAGTAATTTGCTGGACAGCAACGTCAGTTTGAACCACAAATTTGGTGGTTCAAACCCACCAGGCGCTCCTCGGAAACCCCATACAGGGTCGCCATGAGTCAGAACCGACTTGATGGCACTTAACAACAACTGTATAATTAACTTCATTGGAAATGAATCTGATAGTTAAAATGACATTACGCATATGTTAAAAAAGTCTGTCAGCTGAAAGTTCAGAATTGTCTTTCAGGATAAACACTTGAAGTGATGCCACAATACACTATAGAGAAAATGTCTTAAAGGAGCTGGCCTCAAATCATTTAGGTAAAACTTGAGTTGTGCTTGCATTTTGAAGTTCCAATGCTTGCTACAACAGGGATAAACCTTGAAAACATGATGCTGAGTGAAATAATAATCAGACAGAAAAGGACAGATATAATAGGGTCCCAGTTACAGTAAACATCCAAAACAGGCAAATGCATAGAGGCTGAAGTATATTAACGGTTATCAAGGTGACTGGGAGGGACACCTCACTTCAGTGATGGATAATGAGAAAACTAGCACACAGATAGTGGTGATAGGTTGAACAACATGAGAACACAGTCAGTGTCACTGAACTGCATGCACACACAAGTGGTTGAGATGGCAAATGTTTTGATTTATAGGCTACCTCAGAAATACTGTATGTTTGGTTCCAGATAACTGCCAATATCATAATAAAGCAAGTCACGAGAATTTTTTTGCTTCCCAAATAAGCAAACATAAAACTAAACCAAAGACAGCAAACAACTCCACTGCCACCGAGTCGATTCCAACTGACAGTGAGCCAGCTGGCCAGTGCACTACTGCTCCTGAGGGCTCCTGGGACTGTCAGTCTTTATGGGAGGAGCCTCACTTTTCTCCCAAGGAGCGGCTGGTGGGTTTGAACCACTGACTTTGTGGCTAGCAGCCCAATGTTTAACCCATGGTACCACCTGGGTTTCCGTTTGGTTTTCCAAGGCATTTAAAAGTCATGTTTATACTATCTTGTAGTCTATGATATCTGCAATAGCAGCATTATGAAATATTCTGAAATAATGTGAGGATTACCAAAACATGACAGGGATATGAAGTAAGCACACACTGTTGGAAAAACGGTGCCAACAGATTTACGTCATGCAAGGTTGCCAGAAAATTCCAGTTTTCAAAAGCAAAAAATAAAATGTATTTGTGAAGTGTGAGGTGTGCCTGTATACTGTTTTCACAAAAATAATAATAAAACACAGAAAGGTCTACTGATCCCCTCTTTTGCCATTAGATGGCTGATGTATTGATGAGTATGAACAAGAACCAAACCACCTTAGACGACAAGTACCTTGGGTATCATCTACGTTGGTAGTTATTAATATTCTTGGGTGATGATTCTTTCTGAGAAGATCATGAAAGCTACAGCTCCTCTCCTCCCCTGACTCAAACACACGGACACTTAGAAATATAATTTTGCAGACTGTTCAGAGGGGAAGTTTTGTTTCTGTGAAGTCTACTCACGAACTATAGTATGAAAACCTCTGATTCAGGCTACTCCCAGCTTTCAGAGATAAAGAACCTAAAGACCCGAGAAGGCAGCAAGACTGTCTGCGGGGAAGACAAGTTAGAAGCGGCAAAAACTAAACTTCAGATCTTTAGCTGTAGCTGTGTGCCGCAGAGTCGAAGAATTTCTTCTGACAGAGACTGTGCAGTGCCAAAATCAAAGAGGGAGATGCTAGGGTAGGGAACGGCCCAAAGGACTTCGGACTATGTCAGTTTCTAACACTTCCATAGACTGTGTATACACTACAAAGACACCAAGATGTCCTCGTCAGCAATCACCATTTTTCTCCACTCTGGTTAGGGGCTTCACTCCGGAGAAGACATCAGCGAGCTCGGTCATGCGCTCTGAGCCCTCCTTCTTATAAAGCTCCCACTTGGTTTGCTTTTCAGAAAGCATCTGCTTGAACATCTATTGAGACAGAAAAGATTTCTTAACCTAGGAGTCAAGCCAAATCAGGCTGTTTATTGACAAAGCCTGAGGGGGACCCCAATTTATTATAATATCTATATTTAGATACCTCAAGAGTTCTGGTGTGGTGCTGTAGGATAAGCACTGGACTGCTAACCACAAGGTTGATGGTTCAGCCACCAGCTGCTCCTCAGAAACCCTATACAGAGTTTGCTTGAGGTCAGAACTGACTCAATGGCACTTAACAACAGCAACCAGGAGCCCTCGGGGCACAGTGGATTCAGAGCATTGGGCTCCCTGAAAGGGTAGCAGTTCAAACTCAACAGAACAGCTGCTCCGGGGGAGAGAGATGAGGCTGTCTGCTCCCATAAAGGTTTACAGCCTCGGGACCCCTTTGAAGTGTAATAATCTGTCCTACAGGGTCTCTCTGAGTTGCCACTGACTCAGGGATAGTGAATGGGGTGGGAAGGGGCCCTGGTGGATTACTAGTTAAGTGTTCCGCTGCTGACTGAAAACTGCTCCCTGGGAGAAAGATGTGGCAGTCTGCGCCCATAAAGACTCCAATCTTGGACGCCCTACGGGGCAGTTCTGAAGCTGAGGCAGTGCCCCAGGTGGACGTAGGACCTTGTTCCCTGAGAGCAGAGAACCATGCTCCCTTCCCTGAGAGGTCACACCTTCACTGCTGTGAGCCTTTGATAAAAGTCCACAATCCTCATTAGGATGCAACTGCCAGGGATCTTGTGCACTTGTGCCTATCACTGTCTCCCCAGGGAAAGTAGACGCTAGAGGATTAAATGTCGTTAACTGCTAAATCCTATCCTCTTTTTAAAGAACCACCTTGGCATCTAGAGTCTGTAGCTTAAATCATGGAGACGTAAGTAGCTTAAATTAAGACATAAGCACTAAATCGTTCAGTTTTTGTTTTACATATTTAATCACATATATAAACATACTAAGACTTTGGCACTTATCCATTCGGCATCTTTACCTCTTTGAGTATAAACTCAAATTGTGCAGTATCTAGCAGCAACTGGAAGAGGATCTTGGGATTGTACCTCGAGTCTGTTAGAATCTGGTCCTTGATTTGACGCAGACGTTTGTTGTTTGGGTCACAGGCTAGTAATGGCAAGAACAAAGAGTTATCAATCTATGAACCGTGTTAAAAATATCTATGGAATCTACAATAAATAAGTAGGCACTGAGTTTCATTAATTTTAAGCAGTGAAAGTCATCAGCAAAACGTATATTAATAACAGATGATGAAGTAAGTTTTAGGTTGTCAAGCTCTGGAGCACTGCTGAACCGCAAGACATGACAAATGGATCAGACACAGAATGTCGTCTCTGAGAGATTGCTGAGCCCGAAAAACAAGCCGTGGATCAGTGCTCCCACCCTCGTAAGCATTTCAGGGGAAAGACACAGCTGTATTTTACATACACATTACACACAGATATAAAGCTTTGCAAACCCTATACAGAGTCTCCATGAGTCACAACCAAGTAGACAGTATAGCACCACCACCACCACCATCATATGTATGAAGGACCGCCGGAAGAATATGTGTTGCACTGTTAACCACACAGCCAGCACTTCGAATGTACCAGCCGCTCTGTGAGAAAAAGATGAGGCATTCTGTCTCCATAAAAATTTACAGACTCACACACTCTATTCAGGGTTGCTGAGTTGAAAATGTCTCCACAGCACACAACTACCACCACCACATAAGTGTGTGTGCATATTAAAGTGACAAGAAGACAACAGTTACCATAGTTTTAATGCAGTGACCACTGGGGAATAGATATGAGGTTTGGAGTTGGAGGGGAGATCAAACGAAATTCAGGAAGGGGCTTTCATCTTTAACACTTCTCTACTTTTTAAGTTTGACATGAGCAGTTAAAGTGTATAAAGTGTAACAATATAGTAACGACTGTAAACACAGCGAGGCTCCCTGAACCATCAGAAAGGCCCAAAGGAATGGCAGGTGGTCAGAGCTGTCTGGACCGTCCATTACAAAAGCAGAAAGAGTTAAGGCAACTTGGCAAAGGTAACAGAGACAGTGACTGACCCAGGGACAAAACACTAACTATCTTGATTCCCAGGCCAGCCTATCAGCTACCAAAGCTGAACTATGTCAAAGAAAATAAACACTACATTCAAAGAAAATTATGCCATCAAAACCACTGATTATTTGTTGAGATTAGTTTTTTGGGCCAGTTACTTATCTAAAAAGATGTAGGAGAATAGGTGAAGGCAAGGATACTTACAAGCAAAAACTAACCCAAACTGTATATAAAACCAAATTAAAAAAAAAACCAATAGAAATTGTTTTTAGCCATAAAGTTCACAGCTGAATCAAGTATAAGGACTTCACAGGCTGCTCTAGTACTGTAGGTGTGAATTCTCCCATGTGCCCCAACAAATACCGCAGCATAGCTGGCAAGGCTGACAGGAAGGTCTTCGGTAGTTGCATTAATATTAAAGGCCTATCAACCAGCTTTCCTAGACCTCTCCTTTCCCCCCTGCCCCATTTATATCACAGGACGGTTGGTATGAGTAGAATGAGTTTTCTAGGTGAACATGTGTTGAGGAGTACAATTTGGGGCTCTTCAGTTATGGCGAAGCTGGTGGAAAACACTGCCATCGAATCGATTCGGACTCATAGTGACCCCTACAGAACAGAGAAGAACTGCTTTCTCCTAGGGTTTTGGTGACTGGACATCTTCCCAGGAGCAGACAGCCTCTTCCCTTTCCTGTGGATGCTGCTGGAACTTAACCACTGATTTTGCAGTTAGCTTAACCAATGCTTAACCCACTATGCCACCAGGGCCTCTTGAGCCTTGGAGGGCCATTTTAAATACTGATCTCAGATATTCCATTGGGAAGGGCACTGTTTTCATAGGAAACTGCAGGGTTTGATTCGTCATGCATTCTCCAGAAAGAGCTGGGAAGAAACTACATTGGAACTGGTAAGTGATTACCCAGAGCGGGCACTGTTTCAGTTTACATTTGTCTAACTAATAAAGAAAACAAAAACTCAGAAGGAGTCCCACTTGTCTTTATACTTGTTCCAATTCATCAAGACACCTGATATTAACTTGCTTTCGTTTTTGGATAGAGAACAGGACAATCTAGTTGGCGGACAAACAGTTTAGATTCCTCACTGGGTATCAACGCTTAGCCATTTCTGCTTATTTTTTTCAGATGGGCCTGTCAAGAATCAGACCCAGGGAACCAAGAAGACAGATCCCACCACAGTGGTGACTTCGGGGGGTCAGTCTTCGATAGCCAGCACTGCAGAAGTACAGAAAGCCTCAGCGACACGGCTGCGGCAGGTTCACAGTACCTGACGGGCCATCCCTCCTGCACACCATGACCCAAACACCATGAAAATGTGGAATGAGTAGTTACTTTCCTACCTCTGACACATAACCGGATGGGCCATCCATCTGTTTTGGGTCAACTCTGACCTTGTGCAATCAGGGCAGGCAATTTTCAGGCACAGAAATGAAAAGCAGATGTGGCAGATAATAAAAGCACAGGCCTCTAAGGAGCGGAGGTTGTCCCTGGCACGGGTGCAGGTCCGGGGACCTACGGGCTCCCAGAACCTGGGCTTGGCTGTCAGGCACAATCGTGCAGAAGATGAAGATGAGGCTGAGTCACTGGAAAACCACAGTCGGTTTTACAAAATGATAAAATGGTCGTTTATATATTCTGGTGAATTTCAGACTTCTGGTAAAGGAGATCGTAGTCTGAGTCAATGGAGTAAAATCCCTCAAGCTAGACCTGGAATTTATGCCAAAATAAATTACAAACAGATCTGTCAGATCATGAAAAACTTCAGCTACAGCATTCCCTCTGTGGGAAAGTTGGAAATTGGAAAGGGATCTAGGCCAGTAAGTAAAATGATGAAAAAAAAAGGAAAGTAGCACTTGTGAGTAGAGGTTTTAAAAAGCTGGAGGTTTCTAGTCTGAGCAGAAAGGCCACACTTTCAAAGATACGAAGGATGGGGGCAGTCCAACTACTGTTTTCACTTGTGACCACTCATGGGAAGTGGGAGCAGATGGTAGCTCCAGGGACTAGGAGGTGACAGTGGAAGTCTATCTCGACCGGAAGGTTGTGACACAAGGGGCTCGTTACTGAGGGAAGCAGCAAAACAAGCTGGGATGGCCTGCTTTTCTAGAGACTGCGCTTTATCTGAAAGCACAAGGAAGTATCGAAGGCAGGGTTGGTCCTTAGGGTAGATCCTAAGAAATGTTTGTTGCATGAAAAACAAAAAGCAGAGACCTTCCCAGGGTTGCTGAATCACACAACTCTGACAGGGAGGAGCATGCCGCTCTGGATGAGTGAATTCATTAACAACGCCCATCAAGCATTTACCAAGTATAAAGAACCGTGCCAGCTCTGAACAAGTTCAGAGGTGTGACTTAACCAGCCTACTGATTTTCCTACTGTGAAACCAGGGTTCGCAGAGTCAGAGACTCCTGGAGCATGAAGTTAAATTTCCTCATAGTCCTCAGGACCTCAGGGTACCTGACAAAGGACAGCTGGTTCAGGTATGAAACTGACATGTACACATTGATGCAAAAGTGGCTGAGCCAAAGAAGCAACTTCATTCTCCTCCAAGAGCTCTCTCTTGCTAACCCACAGTGTGCCACGGAGTAGATGGTAACTGGGAAAGCCTTTGTAGAGGGTGACATAAATGGCCGCCATCTTTCATGCCTTACCTGAGTCTGCGGTATGAAGCATCAGCCACCGGATGGCAACGTTGCAGTCCCTCAGACAATTCAGATGCCTTGGGATGTTGTCCAGGACCACCTCCTCCCGTAAGTAGCCTTCTTTCAGAAACTGCTGCACCTGAGCATGCACTCGCTCACTGACTGTAGCATATCTGCTTGCCTTTGGGGGAAAAATCTTGAATTATGTTCAAAGAAAGAACGAACCATTTATCTTGAAAACGAATCACATTCAAATGAATCCTTTGACAAATAATAAACCTCTAAATGAGGTTTGAAGGAGCTCTGGTAGCATAGTGGTTACGAATCAGGCTGCTAACCTCAGGGTGAGCAGTTCAAAACTACCAGCGGTTCTGCAGGAGAAAGATAAGGCTTTCTGCTCCGGTAAAGATTTACAGCCTCGGAAACCCTATGAAGGGTCGCTACGAGTTGGAACCAACTCCACAGCACAAAACCACCAACCAACCAGATGAGGTTGAATCACGATTAGACAGACGTTTCTGAGGCTCAAAGGCTGACACTTAAAACAACATTTGATTCTGTTATTCTTCAGTGCTTTAGGTTCCCATTCAACAAATTCCACACGAGTTGTTCAGTGACAGCGATTACATTCTTCACAACGTGTGAATGCTTTCAGTATTTCCATTCTGGTTGTTTTGTTTCCATCCATCTAGTTTCCTTGCTTCTGGTAGTCTCACTTTTGTTTTAACGTAATGGTTGATTATTTAGTCTCCTATAGGTGATTCTTTTAAAGGATGGTACTTAAGGGTGATGTTCATTACTTTTTCGGTCACAGTTAAGGCTGTGGCTTTTGTAGACTCTTCGTCTTGTAGACTAGTTTCTTGAATCTTTGGTTTCCTTTTTTCTCTTTTGCTCGGGATGAATAGAGATGTTAGATGGGATATATTTTTTTAACAGAGCACTGGACTTAGAAATAAGAGACTACATCCTAGTTCTGACTGGGATTAAATACTGGTATAAATTTGAGCTTAACTTTTGTATATTGGCTTCTTTAAACGTCAAATAGAAAACTGGAACACGTGACCCCTTAGGTCTATTCTGTTCTTCACTCAGCTGAAAAGAAACATACAGTCAGATGCCAAATTGTCTGTCCTTCCTTATTAGTATGCACCAAAGATACAAGGGGGAGCAGAAATCAAAAGGTAAGACGTCTAGAGGTATACATAAAGCTTAACTAAAAAAACATGCCTCAGTATTTCAAAATTTAATTTTCAAGCTAGCCTTTTGAGAATCTATTAATTTTGCAAAACAAGAATTAAAATAAAATTCCAATGTTATTATCCTAGTCAGGGTACTTTAAAATGATCATAGGGTATTTCATTAGAAGACTCTGAAGAAACTACTTACAGTGTTGTAAATAAGAAAACACAAACACCAAAAAGTAGGCATTTTGGTAATGAAAAATTAATGCTCTGGTGCATGTAAGTATAGATGTTTTACTACTTTCTCCAATGTATTTCTAGGAGATATACCAATGTTGAAGTTTTCTGTTTTATTTATGGTAGGCAATTTATTTGAGTACAACACACAGAAATGTTTGGAGACATCATTCTGTCCAGATTGGAAATTCAAAGACCAAGACAGTCAGGCTGAGGGGGCACTCTGGTTTAGAAATCTGTTATTCTCTCCAAGGAAGACTTAAGGATTATTCTTCTATCTCACACATAGATTTCCTCCTGCTTTGTGTTCTTGTCAAGGAGACAGGATACAGCGATTTAAATTCTGAAGTGATGAATGAGTTGTCTTGTTGCATATCATAAGTGACGAATTCAAATGATAGCAATAGGGCATATTGTGGACATTCAGTTACCGCCATCAACATTTACCCTACTGATAGAAACAGATTCAGTTCAGGTAGTCATGAAATCAGTTCTGCCCCTAAGGGCATGGTCTTTAGGCACAGTAAATGGATGGAGTCAACTGAAGCCCTATGTTGTGCTTATTCATCATAGGACGGTCCATTTTCCCCAGGGCCCAAGTCTCCCATTTACACATATCACATGATTCAAAAAGCAATAAAAACCTACCAAAATTCACTGTTCCATCATCACTGCACTAAGACTGTTTATGTGGAGAGCTTCCAAATTCCTTGGGATAGCTACTTAACCTGTTTCCCACCTCATATATGACACTTGTAGTTATTGGAGAATTCTTCCTGGTTAATCAGAACCTACCTGTTCTCTGACATTGGATAAGTCCAGTGTATTGTTTAAAGCTGTTTTTGCAGCTTTGTAAGGTTCCCAAGCATCTGCCAGATTTACTGTGATTCCCATGTAAATGCTAATTACCTGAAAGAAGAGACATTCATTTGTTCAATATTTGTGAAACACTTACTTCAAGGTAAGGGCACAACATTACAAAAGACACTACCCAGTCCTTCCTTCAAGTTAAATATTGTTTACTCCATTCCACAGAAAATACAAGAGTTTTCAAATAAATGAAGAGAATTCAACACATTTGTGGAAAATCCCAATTTCTATTAATTCCACCTCCCCCCCACCCCCGCAACTTTTTGAAGCCTCCTTATAAAGAAACATATCCTTCCTCATCAGGATTTCCAAACAGAAGAGTGGCAACATTTTTATTCATGGGAAAAGAACCAAAATAAGATTTTCCTTTCTTTTCAATCTGCCAGGATGCTTTCACAGGTATGTAGTAACGTAGTGGTTAGAATCTGGCTGTGAACCACAAGGTCAGCAGTATGAAACTACCAGCTGTTCCGCGGGAGAAAGATGAGGTTTTCTGCTCCCGTAAAGATTTACAGCCTTGGAAGCCCTGTATAGGGTCACTAAGGGTCAGAACCGACTCATGGCACTTAACAACAACAACAACAACATTAGAGTGTTGATGCTGTAGGATAAGCACTGAACTGCTAACTATGAGATCAAAACTCAACAGCTGCTCTTGGGAACCCAATATGCTATGAGTCTGAATGGAGTCGATGTAGTAACAACAATATTGTCAAACTGGATTTTGACCTTTCATAGCACTAAAAACGTTTCTGATTATATAGTATTACGGTCAAAACTTCTTTATTAAATTTAGGCACAGGAAGTCAAGACTTTAAGAAGTTCCTTCTTCATGGTCCAAGTCCAAATTGATTAGTGTGAGTCATACGTCGACAGCAGCCAGCATCTCCTAATCAAAGCTGTTCTTCTATTGCCAGTAAAGCTCCTCATTCTGGTCTCTCATTAAGGACAGGAGCTGGTAAGAAGCGGAACAAAATCTGCTGCAAATACACCTGCCCTTCAAAAGCTCATGTTTCTCATTCATTGGACTTCATTAAACCTTCCCAGCATAAAGAAAACATCTCATGTATCTAAGGATGCTATGTCATCTTTACTCCTTTAAGAATATGTTAAACTGCAGCAAAAACATGACAAGCATATCCCTATAGTGTAAAACCTTATTAGCCCCATTACTGCTCATCCAAACCCATCCCAGTGCCATCTAGTACATTCTGACTCAGAGGCACCTTACAGGATATGGCAGTACTGCCTCAAAGGGGCGCTAAGGCTGACATTTACGGAAACAGACTGCCACGTTGTTCTCCCATGGAGCAGCTGATGGGCTTGACCTGCTGACCTTTTGGTTAGCAGCTGAACATTTAGACACTGCATCACCAACACTGCTAGCTTATAAAGATAACAGCCTGAGAGTCCTATGGGGCAGTTCTACCACGTCCTATAAGGGTGAAATTGACTTGGTGGGTTTGATTTAGATTATCATAAAGTAAAGTACCTATCCACATGATGATAAATTTAATGAGGTATGGATAATTTAATAATAGAAAGAATGCAAGCAAACAAACATTATGTAACTTAAGGTGCAATCTCAGTAGCTAAAGAAAGATGCATTTTAATATGTGGTTTTACCTTCAGAATAACCATTTAGGAAAAAAAGACTAATGGGTTCTTCAGGAAATTGTACTGATCTATACTCCAGGCTACAATGTATGTGATATTCTTAACACACAATAACTTTACGGTAGTGATTTTATGCTACATTATTTATAACATTATGACCTCTGGGTAAAAGCCAACAGAACTGAACATCGTACTCTAGCAAATGTATTATCGTGAACAAAGACTAACAGCAATACTTGCCCAATTATCTGGAAAATATTTATCCACTATCTCTCTCATCTTCGCTTGATGGGTGTGCAGAATGGAAGGCTCAAAGTAGAGAATCACGTACAGCATGGCAGCTTGGTTGGCCAGAGCAGTGCTGCGATGCTCAGGTAATGGGTACGCGGAGACCTTGGACACAGAGGCCACCCCCGAAGAGTCAGCGGTTAGTAACTTTGAATGTAGACAGGCTCCCCGTAAGCACCTAAGCTACCTAGCTCTATGGGCCACCTCCTCTGAGGATCCTGGACACTAGGAAGAATTCTCAGATTGGGGCATGGCTAAAGCATGGCCTTTCTTCTTATCTCCAACCCAGTGAGACTGTCTTTCTTCCAGCCCACCAGCTACCCCATCTTTGTCTTTCCCACTACCAACAATAAGGAGCTCTGGTAGCGTAGTGGTTATGAATCGGGCTGCTAATCTCATGGTCAGCAGTTTGAACCTACCAGCTGTTCTGTGGGAGAAAGATCTTTCTGCGGGTCCCGTAAAGATTTACAGCCTCGGAAACCCTGTACAGGGTCGCTATGAGTTGGAAACGACTCCACGACACATCACCATCACCACCACTACCAACAGTGAAGCCCAACAGTAATCTCTGGCACATGGGAAGACAGACGACTTGCCAATGCTTCAGTAGCTTTAATGCCTGTTTGTCCACCCGCTCTACTTCATTGCCCTATAGTCCTCGTTGTCACCTGTTACCATCTTGCTGCTTCCCTGTGCTTTCCTTCCTAACACTCACCTGGCTTTACTCTCATTTTTTAGCTGCCTATCTCTCTTCTTTCTTAAGCTGTATGCTCATTATGGGTAGGGTCCATGGCCTGCCTACTTCAGTGATGTATATCCAACACACAGGCTGGCACATATGTTGACAGCACACTCAATAACTATTTCTTGAATGAATAATTAAAGGAATACATCTTCTTTGCAAAGACAGTTCAAATCCATCTCCTCCCTAAAACTCTGATCTGTCAAATTAACCTCACTCTTTCCTCTACCCTCCCATAACAGAGATCAAGACAGTTTGCATTGTTTCTAGAGGTTCTTCCTTTTCTTCTCAGGAAGAAGGAAGGGCAAGAACAATTGAGAAGATGGTGTAACTGATCTTTTAAATCATTACAATTATAATGGCTTCACTTCTCACCTGGTTATAAATATCATCCGATCTGAGTCGACCAATGACCATGCTGATGAACGATCCATTGATAGGCACTCTCTGGAAATAGCTCTCAGGATAACTGGTTGGCCTTTTGGCTCCTGGTTGGCTGGAATAACCTGTACTTCGAAGCAGCTTACAAATATCATCTATATTTGAATCGGCAGAAGATCGGGCAGCACTGAGTCATATTCCCAATGGGAAATAAAAGACCAAACACATGGCACATGTTAGGAACTCAAAAACCACAGCGAAAGAATTCTATTATAATTTGACTTTATAGTTTTAGATAGGATCATGAGTCAATTCATACCATTAAGATGCAAATTTACACTTTCAAAAGCTTATTATTGTTGTTGCTAAGTGCTGTCGAGAGTCAGTTTCCAAGAAGCAGTCGATGAGTTTGAACTACCAACCTTGCAGTTCAAACTGATCCTGTGGTCCAGTGCTTATCCTACAATGCCACACCAGGACTCCATATTCCAAGATGGATTGGCTTCTTGGATCAGCTATCAACACTCACAGAAGCAGCAGTCAAGAAATCAGAATTGCATTGGGCAAATCTGCTTTTGCAAAAGACTTTTTTAAAGTGTTGAAGAGCAAAGATGTCAGCTTGAGGACTATGGTATGTTTGACCCAAGCCATGGTATTTTCAATAACCTCAAATGCATGTGAAAACTGGACAGTGAATACGGAAGACCGTAGAAGTGACACATTTGAGTTATGGGGTTAGAGGAGAATATTGAAAGTGCCATGAGCTGCCAAAAGAACCAACAGATCTGCGTTGGAAGATGTACAGCCAGAGTGCTCCTTGGAGGCCAAGATGGCCAAACTTCGTCTCTCATACTTTGGATATATTGTCAGGAGGGACCAGTCGCTGGAGAAGGATATCATGTTTGGTAGGGTTGAAGGTCAGAGAAAAAGAGGAAGACTCCCAGTGATATGGATTGGCAAAGTAGCAGCATCAATGGCTCAAAGGTAGCAACAACTATGAGGTTGGCCCAGGACCAGGCAGTGTTCTGTTCTGTAGTGCATAGGGTCGCTATGAGTCGGTACCGACTCAATGGCACCTAACAACAACATGTGCCATGAAGTTGGTCCCAACTCATAGTGACCCTGCATAGGGTTTCCAAGCTTGTAAATCTTTATGGGAGCAGAAAGCCTCAGTAGTTTTGAACTGCTGTAGCACACTCATAAAACGGGTATTGTTGTTGTTGTGTGTCGTTGAGTCGGTTCCAATAGTAACAATGTTTAGGGTTTTGGAGAGCGACTGGTGGTTTTGAACTTCTGATCTTATGGTTAGTAGTATAGTGCTTATCCTATAGCACCATCCAAGGGCTCAAGATGGGTATTGATAATATTGTTAAGTACCACTGAGTCTGTTCTGACTCATAGAGACCTTGTGTAGGGTTTCCGAGGAGCAGCTGGTTGGTTTGAACCATTGACCTTGGTGTTAGCAGTCCAGTGCTACACCAGGACTCCAAAAGGAGTATTAGTTTTATGTGAAAGTCTACAATCCCTTTACCAAAATCATCAGGCCTGGATATGTTTGGGAATAGAGCAGTTTTCCAATGTAATAAGCAACGTGGTACACAGGTGATTCAGAATACTCCAGCAGGGTACGAGTTGGTGCCCCGCTTTCAACACAGGTTAGTATTTCCACAGTAAAATTTATGAACATTCACGCAAGTGAGATAAATACGTATTGTATACGGCTTTGTATCTGTTCTGGCCAGGTTTTGAGTCCAAATGATTTGAGCTTAGATCAAGTTTTGCTGCCACAGGAGTTACTGTGTGCATTTTCAGGGCTGTTTAGATTTTAGAATTGAAGATAAACCATGTGAATCTCTACCAACAGTTCAGAAACTAAAAAATAATGCCATTTAGTCAATTCGGACTCACACCAACCCTATATATAGGCAGGCTAGAACGGGCCCATTGGTTTTCTCAGGCTGCAAGTCTTCATGGAAGCAGACTGTCACATACCTTTCTCCCATGGAGTGGCTGGTGGTTTTGAACCAACAACCTTTTGGTTTGCAGTCCAGTGCTTTAACCACTGTGTCCCTAGGGCTCCTTGGCGATATACTAATTGGTTTCAATTGGCAAACTGCTTCTTCTGCAGAGTGTAACAAACACCTTCAAGATTTTTACGGTGATTTCAAATAATAATCCCTGAAAGAAATGAACTGCCCTCAAAGAACTGCAGAGTTGGAGATAACTTCCAAGAGCCTCCTTCACAGCAAGGCCGACTCAGAACTGTTCACAGGCACTTGGACAATAGATGCTCATGATTCAAGGAATTAGCTCTGCACTCCAAAGGACAAAGCCAGAGATTCAGAGCTGGGCTTAATGGAACATTCCTGTTTCTGTCTTTCAAAGTATTTTCAGAAATATAGGCAGGACGACTCAATTTTCCTTTTTAAAAACATAGTAGTCAAATCAGCTTGTGGTCAGAGTGATGCGAATGTATTCTGCCGGCTGGTGGGCTCTCCCTTGCCACAGACTAGAAGAGTAGCCTGCGCTGACTTGCTGCTGGGGTGGCAGCAGGGCCCGGTGTGGCTGAATGTATAACATCCCTAGACAATCCCCTTCTCTGTTGAGGAGCTGCTTCTCCTGTCCTATTTACTTTGTCCTCCTCTGTAAGCTTGGAAATGGTCATTTGTGAACATTTGAGCCCAAGTTCTGAACAGACACCTGCTTACTGACAACTGTTTCTCTGAATCTTGGTTATTTCTGACCTGCACCTCATATCCAGATTTTGACTCACTTGTTCACCAAAATAAAAACCTGTATGCTGATCCTGGCATTAGAATGTTGGTCAAGGGGGCTCCTGTCTTTAAAGTCCTTCTCGAAGAGTCACATTTCTGTACCGACATCCACAGCACAAGACTCGGGATGTGCACTTTTGTGTGTTTGGCTTTTCTTTCAAAATTATATGAGACTTTACATCCAACCTGACCTGGCGCGGTAACTTTCCAAAATCATCAACAGGAAATGACAACAAAGAACGTACTAATTTCCTTATGTGCCGCCAAGGAGCAATATTAGGAAAAAACCAACCAAACAGAAACTGAGAAGAACGTTCATTGTGTTGTTGTGTGCCATGAGTCCACTGACTCACAGACCCCAAGTCACAGAATAGAATTGTCCCCCTGTGTTTTCTTGGCTGTGACTTTTGCACAAGCAGATGGCCAGTTTTTTTCTCCCATAGATCATCTGTGTAGGTTCGAACTGCCAACCTTTTGGTAGGCAGCAAGAATGTTAACCATTTGCACCAGGAGGGTTCCTTGGTGGTGGTGGCTATGTTCCGTAGAGTCGGTTCCGACCCATAGCGACTCTGTACAGGGTTTCCAAGGCTGTAAATCTTTACGTGAGCAGAAAGCCTCATCTTTCTCTCGCAGAACAGCTGGTAGGTTCAAACTGCTGACCTTGCAGTTTGCAGGCCGACTGGTAACCACTACGCTACCAGAGCTCCTTAGGAGGGTTCCTTGGACTTGCCAAACTCTTTAAAGTTTACCTTCAGGGTAAAGAAAATTCAGATTATTTTTCATTTGTTTAAACTGAGATACTATCATGGATATAACAATCTATAGTTTAGTAACGTTGCTCTTGTTGTTAAATAACATAGAGTTCAGTCCAAGCCACAGCAACCCTGAAGTGTTTCAGAGACTGCAAATCTTCGCAGGAGCAGAAAGTCTCATCTTTCTCCCTCAGCTGAGTAACAGCCTATGCTATACAGATTATTGGCGTCCTGGTGTGGCGCTGTAGGATAAGCACTCGACCGCAAGGCTGGTTTGAACCACAAGGTCAGCGGTTCAAATTCACCTAGCTGCTCCTCAGAAGCTCTATACGGAGTCACTATGAGTCAGAACCAACTCAATGGTACTTAGCAACAACATATAGATTATTATTTTAAACTAGTTTAAGCTACTGTGACATAGATGGCGTTCTGATGTGGCACTGTAGGATAAGCACTCAACCACAAGGTCGGTTTGAACTCATCTGCAAGATGAGGCTTTCAGAGCCTTGGGAACGCTACACAGATTCTGCTATAAGCCAGCATCAACCTGATGGCAGCTGTTTTGAAATGATGTATAGATATATACTCTATGTTGTTGTCGCTGTTAAGTACCTTCAAATTTGTTCCGAATCATAGTGACCCTTCAAAGGGTTTACGAGGCTGTGCGTTTTGTGGGGAAGAGAAAGCCTCATCTTTCTCCCACGAAGTGGCTGGTGGGTTTGTAGTCAGAGCCACGGTGCTCCCCATACACTCTCACCCTGTTGTTAAGTGTCGCTGAGTTGGTTCCGACTCATAGTGACCTCGTAGAGGGTTTCTGAGGAGCAGCTGGTGAGTTTGAACCACGTACCTTGCAGTTTAAACTGACCTTTTGGCCCATTGCTTATCTGCAGTGCCACATCCAAACTCCATATACTTTGTAATAATTGTTACATTCTTATAACATATTCAGAAAAAACGAGATTCTTAGACTTTTGCACCTAGATCATATTGTTGCTGTTCAGAATATAAGCATGGATACACAGCTGCATTTTACCAAGAGCAGGGCTTTTGGAGTATGAAGTCCAAGCCCAATGATACCTGTATCGGTAGTAAGAAACCAGCATTCTCTCTCTGACTTCTCCTTCAATTTTCTGGTCGATGACCAGCAGCATAACGCCGTATAAATACAGTGCTTCACACTATGAAGAGAACAAAACAAAGGCCGCAATAGCAGGCACATCCACTCTTAGGGAGTAAAGCTGATTATGGGTGAAAAAAAAAAGAGAATCAATGTGTTGACATTCCCCCTAAAAGCTTGATGTTGCAGGAAAGTGCAGGTTCCCCAAAGGGCTCTCACTTGCTGCACAGGATGGGCTTGCAAAAGTTCATGCAAAATACACTTGAGTCCTCAATGATTATCTTCCTGTGGGCACATTTTTGGTATCTGGCTTGGGATAACAACATGGAATCCCACCAGAAGAACCAGACGGTACCTGGCTACCACTACCAACTGCTCAGAGGGGATCAGGTTAGAGGGTCCCGGAGAGAGTGGGAGAAAATGTGGAACAAAACTCAAAATTATTTAAAAAAAAAGACCGGCTTGACTGGTCAGAAAGAGACTTAAGGAAGCTGAAACTATGGTCCTGAACCACCATTCTGGTCTAGAAAGGAACTCAACCTCATGGCTCAGTTTTCAGCCAAGCAGTATAGAGATACACAGTGGGGACAACAGCAGTAGTAAGGTTAGTCACTGAAAAATCAAAAGGGCCACCTTTCCATAAGGACAAAGGTGAAAAGGGATGGGAAGGTGGGTGGAATGGGGAAAAAAAAAAAAAAAAAAAAAAGCACAGGGAGGAAGCGGGTAACTGGTGTTGCATGGAGGGTATTGTAATCACTGAGATGCAACAGTGTGTGATGTGCTAAATATAACTGAGGATTCTGTCTGTAAACCGTCACTCAATTCACAATAAAAAGCTTACAAAAATGAAACCCTACTATTATAAATTCCCTAAGGACAAAGGTGAAAAGGGATGGGAGGGTGGGTGGAACGGAAATAGGAAGCACAGGGAGGAAGCGGGTAACTGGTGTTGCATGGAGGATATTGTAATCACTGAGATGCAACAGTGTGTGATGTGCTAAATATAACTGAGGATTCTGTCTGTAAACCGTCACTCAATTCACAACTAAAAGCTTACAAAAATGGAACCCTACTATTACAAATCTCTCCTCATCATAAAGCGGTTCACATAGTAAACACAATTTCCTCAATGGTCACTGTCTATTGGGTACCAGGCCAGGATAAAGATGGGGTTGTTGGCCAGGGCTCTGTATGCACTGTGACTGAAAAGCAAGAGAAGCAATGCCAGGTTTGATGTTCTGTTGTATGGCCAGTTACTTACTAAAAGTTGTTTTCCATCTTCATTGAGAAGCACAGTTTCTAAGGTTTGCTGAATATAAACACCTTCATGGAGGTCATCTAGATATCTAGAAATGAAACCATAAAGCAAGCCACTCACTAACAATGGGAACATTAACAGAGCATTTGTGCTGATAATGGAAATGCTAACAGTTTTGAGAACAGTACAGATTTTTTTTTAACGACATGGAGAACATCAGGTATTTTGGTCTCTGACTAACTTCAGTTCCTTCATGCACTTCAGAATAGGGTCTCATGAACAGAAATTCACAAGGATTTTTTATATTTATGGCTAATCCAACTCAAAAGACTATTTCCTAGTCCTGACTGATGAACTGAGAGTACCTTAGGAGTAATGGCATTAAAGGAGTCCTGGTGTTGTATTGTGGAATAAAGCACTGGACCACAAGGTCGCTTTGAAGTAAAAGGTTGGAAGCACAAACTCACCAGTTGCTCCTTGGGAACCTTATACAGGGTTGCTATGAGTCAGAACTAACTCGCCAATACTTAACAATGACAACGACAACGACATTAAAAAGCAAATTCACTGCCATCAAGTTGATTCTGACTCGTAGCGACCTATGAGTCTTCACAGGAGCAGGTCATCGCCTCTTTCTTCCACAGAGTGGCTGGTGGGTGTGAACTGCCAACCTTGTAGTTAGCAGTCCAGTGCTTATCCTACAGCGCCACCAGAGCGCTTTATACCAGAGAATATTTAATAATGAGTCCTTAAGAGCTTTAGAATAGAAAGGAAGTCAGCTGCAATAAATAACTTATCTGTTCACTTCTCATATGTAAAACTTTGGTGTCAGGTGCTGTCAAGTTGGTTCCAACTCCCAGCTACCGTGTGCACCACAGAATGAAAGCCAATCATAAAGGACAGGATTGAAAGCCATATGATTTCGCATAAACCAAAATTAGTATGCTATTTCCCAAGAGAAAGGAGCTGATCATAAAAGTCTAAAACACTTAAGAAGACCAGTATCACAGGAAGCAGACAACAAGTAGGTTGGATATATGCTAGTCAGCTGTGTAGACACTCAGAAAGATGCATGCCCCTGGGGTCCCTTCTCCCTCCCCACTCAGGAGGACCAGCAGCAGCAATAACTAAACGAATCAATACCTGTTTAAGTCTACAATGTACTTATGCACACTTTGAAATGCTAGATAGAATCTGGTCACAATCTCGATGTTGTTTTCACGGAATTCTTCATCTAAATCCTGCAGCTCTGGTTTAGCTTCCAGTTTGTTTTCGCATGACTCTGGACCCTAAGAAGGAAAACATCATGATGGGCAGGGTCAGTCAAAGCATATTTGCTGGTAACAATGTCTAGATAAGTCTTTTCAACATTTGTTCTTACACTTTAAAAAGACTATAGAAAGTATTTGAAGCGGAACAATAGAAAGTAATGAAGGCAACAGAAATCTAACCAGAAGAAACTCAAAGAAAGAAATGTGTGAACTGCAACCAACATGAACATGTATTTAGGGGTGGGGCACTTTAGTTTGAAATGTATTATTCCGGTTATTATTTTTTAACATGATTATACTGTGTTAGGGCTTCCACACAACACTGGTGTCTCACTTTCAAGTTGTTGTCGTTAAGTACTATCGAGTTGGTTCTCACTCACAGTGACCCTGCACAGGGTTCCGGAGGCTGCAAATCTTTACGGGACCAGAAAGCCTTATCTTACTCCCGTGGAACAACTGGTAGTTTTGAACTGCCGACCTTGAGGTTAGCAGCCTGATTCATAACCACTACGTTACCAGAGCGCCTTACTTTCACCTTAGTAGCGGATATTAAGTTTGGTTCAGAAGCTTTGCTCTTTAACTCTTTCTCCAAAACCACTTAAATGTCTTAGCCTCACGGTTCCCAAACAAAGCGTGCGTGAATAGAAAATGCAGTTGTGAAAAATGTGGTGGAGGCGGGTTACCTTAAAATAGCTGAAATCAAATATGATATCCCCATATTTCTGTTGGTCAGCTCGGTCTTTTAACCTGAACACAGCAGGGATAAACTCCGAGAGCCTCAGAAGTTCAGCGATGATGGCATTGCCACAGGAAACGATCCTCAGAATGGCTTGGCCACAGAGGTTGTTCTCAGCCAGAAAATCCAACATGGTGACGATGGCGAACTAGTCCGTGCTTCCTTAGTGAATGCTTAGCTGGCTTCAGAAGAGGAGCCTGTAGCTCGTGAGATGAAGCCAGGCCCGCTCATACACTGGCTGCCCCATTAGAGAACCTATATCCAAAAAGCAGAAAACCATAATTTTTTTTAAAGGAAACGTGTCCACATATATGCAACAAACATAAAAATTATCTCCCAAACTCATTCAATTTTTTTTTTTTTTTTAACACAAATAGGGAATTCTGATCTGGAACTCAAAGAGCACTGACGGTATAGTGGGCTATGCATTGGGCTGCTAACCACAAGGTCAGCAGTTCGAACCCACAAGTCACTCCACAGGAGCAAGATGAGCTACCTGCTCCCATAACGATTTATACTCTTGGAAACCCTATGAGGTATTTCTATTATGTCCTCTAGGGTCGCTGTGTGTCAGAATCGACTTGAAGGGGGTGAGTTTAGTGGGCTATGGAACTCATGTTTTTCATGGGGGGCACTCTTGGCCTTTCTCAACCTTTTACATACCTCTCCCCATGAGCAAAGATGTGATATAGCTGATCTCTGGGCTCAGGAAAAGGGCGGCTTGAATATCCCCTCAGCTGCCCGAGCTGTCCCCTACTGTTTGACAGGTTAGGAAAGCATCACAAACACTATCAACAAAGGTGGGAGAAGCACCCCTATATGTTACTTTCGGGCATTTGCCCAGTTCTTTACTGAAGACAGACTTGTAGGGATACAGCATAAACGTGTTCAAGACTCCAGTAAAGAGTATAAATGACAGGTTGGGCAACATGCTGCGAAGATGGTTTATTACTGTCAACTCAGCGTGGTCCACATGTCTCCTATAACTGAGCAGTTAAGGTTTAGCACTGTTGGTGGGATCCGTTGCTTGGATTTGGAAGCAGGTAAGGACAAGGGTCAGAAATATGCTGAAGACTGTCATGACGGCTAAGAGCCTACAGGCTTTTTAAGGTGAGGCTTGATTGCCTTCATCCAAGCCCTCCTGGCTGAGCACCTCTCTGCCAACTGTAAAGATGTACAGGCAACTCCTGGGTCTCAAACCTGGCTGCATCACAGACTCACTGGGATCTTGGGGCTTTTGGGTAAGTAGGTTAGAGACGGTCACAAGCATCTCTATTTTTAACAAGTTCCCTGGATGGTTCAGATGAAATTGAGAAAGACTAGTCTTGTGGAAGATTACAGGAAATAAAAAGGAAAGGATTTATTCATTTCTGTATCCTCTGTGTTTTAACTCATTCCCTGGCACTGACATATATGACAGTCATGTAAATCACAACACAAGGGACAGAAGAGAGGAGCCCTGCCACCTCCCCACCCCCAGCCAGCTGCCTGCAATACAGCTGGGAGAAAAGCCCCAAAGGAAAAGTCAGAGAAAGAGATCTTCGAAGACCTTGAGTGTGTGGTCATTAGAAAGCAATACCAAGGGTGCAGCAGTCACTGAATTGTCACTGTGGCCCCTTCATGTTTTAGCATGAAACCCACCCACTGTCATAGGGGCAATTCCAACTCCTAGAGCCCCTATGGGACAGAGCAGAACTGTTTCTTAGAGTTTGAGACCACAAATCATTACAGGTGCAGACAGTCTCATCTTTCTCCTGCAGAGTGGCTGGTGGGTTTGAACCCACCTTGTGGTTAGCAGCTGAACTCACTGCACCACCAGGGCCCTTTACTTTTGAGCATGTTGTTGTTGTTAGGTGCTATCGAGTCAGTACCAACTCACAGTGACCCTGTATAGGGTTTCTATGGAGCAGCTGGTGAGTTTGAACCACTGACTTGTGTGGTTCAAACTGACCTTGCGGTCCTGCACTTTATCCTACAGTACATAAGTGATCTTTAATACAGTGGCCTCTCCTAGGAATTCAGGATTAGAGGAGGAAACTCAGAAGTTATAAAAGAAACACATATTTTAGTATATTAAACTTAAAACTTTCTTATGGCAACAAACTTTGAAGAGGGCAGATGGAGGGTGGATTTTTAAAATTCACAATGCAATCTGACAGGCTGGTCAGAACAGAGCAAAAAATCCAGAGATATATAAGGGGAGTCCACAGATGTGTGATCCAAATGACAAACAGATGTATGAAAAGAGCCTTAACTTGAGAGCAGTTAAGGGACTACAAATCAAAGCCACTGTTACAAATCACTTCACATGCATTGTTGTTGTTAAGTGCTGTCAAGTAGATTCTGACCCACAGTGACCCTGCATAGGGTTTCCAAGGTTGTATATCTTTACAGGACCAGAAAGCCTCATTCTCCTCCTGCAGAACCACTGGTAGTTTCGAACTGCTGACCTTGAGATTAGTGCCCAATTCTTAACCATTGGTGGTGGTGGTGGTGATGTGCCGTGGAGTTGGTTCTGACTCACAGCGACCCTGTACAGGGTTTCTGAGGCTGTGTATCTTTACGGGAGGCAGAAAGCCTCATCTTTCGCCCATGGAACACTTGGTAGTTTCGAACTGCTGACCTTGTGGTTCATAGCCCGATTTGTAACCACTATGCTACCAGAGCTCCTTAATGTATAAACATGAGGTTGGCAATAATTATAAAGCCTAATAACATCTGCACCAGGTAGGAACGTGAGAATACATTATTGCTGGATTCATGAGAGCGATTAGTGGGAAAGTAAACCAACATCAATCAAATTGAAAAATATATACTCTTTTTGATTTAGTGTCTCATGCCTAGAAATTTATCCCTGTGAAATAAGCAAAACCAATAACCAAACTCAGGCCATCGCGTGGACTCCGACTCACAGTGACTGTGTACAGGGTTTCCACGACTGTAAAATCATTAAAGGCGCAGATAGCCTCATCTTTCTCCAGTGGAGTGCAAGGTGGGTTTCAATAGCTGTCTTTGAAGTTGGTAGTCCACTTCTTATCCTACAGTGCCACTAGGGCTTCTTGCAAGAAATAAAAGCAGCAACATATAAAGAAGATACAGGTCCCAGAACATTTCCTGGAGCATTGGTGGCTATCTGACAAAAATCTGAGGACAAGCTGCCATTAAGTGCTGTCGAGTCATTTGTTACTCATAGCGACCGTGTATAGGGTTTTGAAGCAGTGGCTGAGGGGCTTGAACTTTAAACTTTTGGTTAGCAGTCCAGTCCTCAGCCTATATGTGCACACCATGGCAAAATAAATATCCATTAATAAGGCAAGTGAGATTTAAGCAGTCATTAATAAGACCGCACTAGTAGCTCTCTATAGGAGAGTATGAATCAGAGTCTCCTGTGGCATCCACATTGATCTTTTTCTTTCTTTCCTGTCTTTTAATGACCCTTAGCGTAGTGGACTATAAGCTGGGCTGTTAACCTCCAAGTTGGCAATTTGCAACAACTAGTCGCTGCATGATGGACCTCTGGTAGTGTAGTGGTTACGAATCGGGCTGCAAACCTTAAGGTCAGCAGTTTGAAACTACCAGCCGAAAGATGAGGCTTTCTGCTTCCGTAAAGATTTACAGCCTCAGAAACCCTGTACAGGGTCGCTATGGATCGGAACCAACTCGAAGGCACTTAGCAACAGTTGCTGCGTGGGAGAAAGATGAGGCTTTCTGCTCCCGTAATGATTTACAGCCTCAGAAATCCTATACAGGGTCGCTGTGAGTCGGAACCAATTCCACGGCACACCACCAGGCTTTCTGCTCCTGTAAATATTTACAGCCTGGGAAACCCTATACAGGGTCATTATGAGTTGGTACCGTTTACATGGTACACCACCACCACCACCATTTGTGTGTAATTGTTTTGGTGTACAAATCAACATATCACAGCATCGCAGAGTTGCCCTTGTGTCTTCTGATTATCTTCTATATCACAGAGACAGCCTGTGGTGTAGTGACCTATTTATTTAATATGTCTCTTCTAGCCTGAGTCTGTAATCCCACCAAACAACTCTTTCCTGATGGGTCTGGGGAAGAGACAGTAGGAGAAGATACTGACAGGTGATATGGTTTAGTTGTAAGTGATTGTTAACGGGGTGAACAATGAGTGTAAAACTTGAAACTCTAACATGGGGCTAAAACGAGCCATCTCAGAAGCAGGAGAGAGGATCTCAAATCCGTCAACGATGAAGAGCCATGGATTAGACGTACCCTTTGGACATTGAGATACATGTGCCTTGAACCTCCTTGACCCAGGGAGACACCGGAGGAGCAGCAGCAACAGAACCAAGAACCAGAGCACAAGACAGAGTGGTGAGCTTCCAGCCCACTGAGCCAGTAAAGCTTTGGGCAGGGAACTTGCATGCAGAGTGGAGTGCCTCCAGACTTAATTGGAGAAGCTACGTTTGCTGAACCCAGGACCTTCAGGCTGAGGTTTATGATGGAGAGTTGCATCATGTAGACAGTTCTCAGCAGCTCTAAAAGAGCTTTGTAACATTGTGGGAGCAGGGCACAGGTCAGACCAAGGGGTTGAGGACCAGAGAAAGGCCTGCCTGTGGGCACAACAGATGAGACGCTGTCCTGACTGGAAGAACTGTGCCATGAACATACTTAAGCCTGTGGCCCTGCAGGTTAGTGCACTGGACTGCAAAGTCGGTATGAACTCAAGGCTGGTGGTTCAAGCTCACGAGCCACTCCTCGGAAACACTATACAGGGTCGCTATGAGTCAGAACCGACTCAGTGACACTTAACAACAACAATTCCCTTAA
>NW_006408519.1:31762818-31772156 GCF_000296735.1 Chrysochloris asiatica
AACAACAACAACAACAACAACAACAACAACTCAATAAAACTTCTTTAGTCCACATCCCTTTCCTCTCCTCCTAGATTTCCCTATAGATGGTGGAGAGATAGCTGAAGTGACAGATGTCAACGGGAGGGCGTGGGGTGCAGGAGAAGGAGGTGAGAAGAAAGCCTTTTAAAATGTAAGGAACTCCTAGTAGTATTGTGTGGGTTGTGCACTGGGCTCCTAACTTCAAGGTTAGCAGTTGGAATCCACCGGTTGCTCTTTGGGTAATGATGAGCCTTTTTCCTCCTATAAAGAATTACAACCTTGGAAGCTCTATACAAGATCGCTAAGAGTTAGAACCGACCTGATGGTATGCAGCTGCAGCAGCTAGACCTGAAGGGGAGTCCCAGAGCGTGCAAATGGTTAAGCGCTAGACTACTAGCTGAAAGACTGGTGGTTCAAACCCACTCAGAGGTGCTCCTGAAAGGTCACAGCCGTGAAAGCTCTATGGATCCATTCTACTCTGCACACAGGGAGTTGGAATTCATTTAAGCCAACTAACACCAACAAGGTCTGAAAAGGCATCAAAATAAGTCTTTGAAGTGGGTTCCTTGTTTGTGACATCGTCTTTTTTATGCCCCTCTGTTCTTCCAGACGCAAGCACCCTATTCAGGTCTGTCTGCCTCCTCCTGTAGTCCTCACTTCTCTTCACTTTAGGATTTAGGAAAGCAATCTCATTACAGCACCATGAGAGCCAGTTTGCAAAGATGGCTCCCAATCCCAACAAGCGCTCACTGCTCTTCACATGGAGGGAAGAGCTTCTTCCCCTTCCCCTTGAGTCTGAACTGTGCCTGTGGCCTGCTTTAACCAAGAGCTGCTGTAGAAGTGACTCCAGGCCAGCCTCACGCCTAAACCTGGAGCAGGCCTGATGGCTTCCACATTTGCTGGGCTGCCAATGTGAGAAGACTAGCTCTCCTATTGGCGCGGCCAAGGCACTGCCAAGCAGAAGGCCTGGTGAAGGAGAAATCCTGACACTACATGGAAGAGGAGCCAGGAGCCCAGCAGACAGTGAAGACTGAGGCCCAGAAGTATGACCTCGGTTGCCTTGTTCCAGTCAGACCCTGGCTCACACAAGGGAAGAGGTCATTTTGGACATTCCAGCCAAGCCTTCTGGGTCCTGTCCAAATTCCTCACCTCCCGGAAAACGAATCAAATGGGAGCTGTTTTGTGTGAATACATGTCGGGGTAGTTTGTGATGGATCTGACATTCAGCTTTGAGTCCTAACTGCTCAAGTGGCCAACCTGAACAGCATCGTGGTGCTGTGGCTGGGATCCTTCATTTACCAGAACGCTGCCCCACATCCTTCCTGCACACTGATGGTAGTGGGACTATTGGAGGTCCCTTCAATGCCCTCCTTTTCAGCAGGCTACTTCTACTGATGGCTAACATTTTCTGGCAGGAACTGTGCCTTCAGTCTTTCTTTGGGAAAAGATTGTTGTTGTTAAGTGCTGTTGAGTTGGTTCCAACTCATAGTGACCCTGTATAAGGTTTCCAAGAGCAGCTGGTGGATTTGAAATGCCGACCCCACAGTTAGCTGTTCAGTGCTTATCCTACAGTGCCACACCAGGGCTCTTGGGAAAAGATTACTATGCTCTAAATCCCTGAAACCGGAGGAGGACTACCTTTAAAATGATGTTCTGCTCAGATTTCAAGTATTAAAGTCCTTGCTACCAGGATAATTCATAGCTGAGAAATGTTACCATTTCTAAAGTGAGGACTAAAATTTCCTAATCTTGCTTAGGTGCCATCCAGTCGGTTCCAACTCATAGTGACCCTGTGCACAAAATAAGCAAACACTGCCCGGTCCTGCGCTCTCCTCCTCCTCACAGTTGTTGTTACGCTTGAGTCCACTGCTGCTCTTTTAACAGATGTGGCAAAAGTGTTCTGGTATAATGAAAACTTACTAAGTTTTATATTAAACAAAATTGGGAGCAAAATGTCAATAAGTATATGGACAAACCAAGTCAAGAGGTGATTAATTTCAGGGCAACAGATGATTTTACCAAATTGTGAATTTGATAACAGTGATTACTACAGACTGGACTTTCATAGCTTGGTCTTAAAATGGTGATTTTTGTAAAATAATTTCAAGGCATCATTGTTTTCCCAAAGGTTCCCCCAATCCTTTTTCTTTTTTTTAAACTTTTATTGTGAATTGAGTGATAGTTTGGCATGGGAGAACATCGGTTTTGCCCAATCCTTTTTCACACTATTATGTTTGGAAGTATTGATGTGATGCATTTCGAGAGTTAATTTACTTAGGCCAGCACTAACCATAAGTCCTGGTGTGGTGCTGTACAATAAGCACTCGACTGCTAACTGCAAAGTCGGTGGTTCAAACTCACCAGTCGCCCCTCAGAAACCCTATACAGGGTTGCTATGAGTTGAAAACAACTCAACGGCACTTAACAACAACATCATTTGTGAAGTTCACGGAAGCCAGAATCGTTTTTGAACTTCATGGAAACCTATGTCTTTGGCAACATTTGCACTTTTAATCTGCACTGCTATTGTACTGTGTTCACATGATACTAACAGTTAGGAAGCCCGGCTAACACAGATAAGCATTTGGCTTTATAGACACCACTGACCAGGAACATTGAACAAAAGTTGTCTGTTTGTGACCATTTCTAGGTCAATACCATCTTTTACTTCCACACACAGTCCTGGTGTGGCACTGTAGGATAAGCACTGGACCACAAGGTCGGTTTAAACTGTAAGGTCAGCGGTTCAAGCTCACCAGCTGCTCCTAGGAAATCCTGTACAGGGTTGCTATAAACCAGAACTGACTTAATAGTACTTAACAATAACAACAGATTAATAGCTACACGGTTTCAGACAATGAACACTGAATACTGTCAAATGGGTGATGGTATTAAGGAGTAGGGATTATGTTTTTGCTACTTTTATATCTCACATGGAGTCCTGCTGTGGCAGTAGAAGATGAGTGCTGAACTGCTAACTACAAAGCTGGTTCAAACCCACCAGCTGCTCCTTGGAAATCCTACATCAGTGGCTGTGAGTGGAACCAACTTGATGGCACTTAACAACAACAACAGAGAGAGTGAGGTGAGGGGGTGGTGATGGCTCAGTGGTAGGATTCTTGCTGTTCAGGGGGAGATCTGAATTTGCTTCCCAGTCAATGCACCTCAGGCAGAGCCACTGTCTATTGTCTGTCAGTGGAGGCTTCACATAGCTATGATGAGGAACAACTGTGGCAGAGCTTTCAGACTACGATGGACTGGGAAGGAAGACCAGGCTGTTTACCTCTGAAAATCAGCCAATGAAACTCTATGGATCACACCCTCAACCAATCATAAGAATGGCACGAAACGAGGCAGCATTTTGTGTCCATTGCACATGAGCTTGCCATCTACTGGGGGTCCAATCAATGACATCTAACAAGAACAAGGAGTGAGGTACAAATAGATTGTAGAAGGAGCTCGATGTACCCAGCCTTTGAGAGGCTCTCCTGCTGCTAGAGATGAAGGAAATGAATGCAGGCTGATGTTCTCAATATAGGCTGTATTGCTAACCCACAGGCATATTGCCATTGATGCCCACACATAACTGTATTATTACTGGTATAAAATAGAATCAGAGAATCAGAGGTCTCACACAATTTCCTAAGGGTTTTTTTTTTTTTAAACAAGTCACCAAGTAAGAATGTGGCATGAAGTTGTCATTTTCAGTTGAGAAAATAATCTTAGAAGAGAAGACAGCATGCGTTCAAGAATGAAGCTTGGTGTTCTCACACCAATGACCCCATCAGCACAGAACAGAAGTTCTGAAGGAAATTAAGTTATTTTGAGACAAACCACTGCTTACCCTACTCAGAGGACAAAGGAAGATAGGCCTTATTTTTCTTCTATAAAACCTCAGTTCCATTAAAAAGGAAGCATTGGTTTCCATAAATCCATTATCAAGGACAAAATATAGTGATTGTCGACCAAGATAAAAGTCACCTGCATATCCTTTTTCAGAAACGTTCCGAAATGACCCCGATCACTCTGTCCAAAGGCAGAAGAAGGAATACCCGGTATGGTGGCCCTCATTGTGGATAGCGGCAGTACAACTTTCCTTCCTCCCTCCCCATCATCTATGTTGGAGAGAGAACCATGCACTTGGAACAAGAAGACACAGCTCCACGGCTGGCTCTGACACTCATTTACAAAACACTATGAGATTATACCCAAATCAGAACCTCCAAAAAAAAAAAATAATTTTTTTTTTTAAATGCAAAGAACACAACTATGGCACTACAATGTCACCAAGGAGAAAATTACGGTACAGAGAGGCGCAATGATTTGCTCAAATCTTTACAAATCGGGCTGCTAATCTCACGGTCAGAAGTTCGAAACTACCAGCAGTTCCGCGGGAGAAAGTGGAGGCTTTCTGCTCCCGTAAGATTTACAGTCTCGGCTACCCTGTACAGGGTCGCTATGAGTCGGAACCGACTCCACGGCACACAATAACAACAGTTCTTTACAAAACTAGAATTCAAATTCGGGTCTGTTAGATGATGGTAAAAACCCTCACCAACCAATGAGTTTTCTCTTGAGTAAAGAGAGGAACAAAGATCTCCGCACAGCATTACTGCCAGGCACATCCTCGGAATAATTAGATGCAGCCAAGCAGGTAACCAGCACTCCCTAAATCTCAAATGGGATGTGTATCCTTTTTTTCCGTCAAAGTGGGAATGAAGATTCCAGACTGCACTTTCTAGTCCCCAGTGGCCCCCAAGTCCTTGGTCTCTGGGCCCTCCCTCCAGACCCCACCCGACGCCCCACATTCCCCGTCCCCCCTTCTCCCAGGCCAGGACCGCGGAAGGCAAAGGGAAAAGTGAACGGAGAGGGCGCGCGCATCCTGCCCTACTCACCTATCACCCAGGTCACGTCAGCGGCGCTAGTGCAGGGCCGGCGTTCACATGCCGAGTTCCCACCCCTCCCCGCTAAGCAAGGGTCCCCTTAGATCTCCAGTCTCACTCGGAAAGCGAGCCTGAAGGACCTCTGCTTCCGCCCTTGGGTCCCCGGTCATCACATGATCGAAGTGGCGGGGCCCTGGGCGGGGCGCCATGTGACCACGCTCCGGCGACGGTTGATGACGCAAGGCCCCGCTAGTTGTTAACAGAGACAGTATTGGGGTCTGGGTCTGGGACGTCAGGTGGCAGCCGGAAGGAGATAGGTCGGATAGCCAGGTAAGGCAGATGCATGCGAGGGATGGCGATGGGGAGGGTGGGTGCCCCGAGCTGGGAGACTGTCAACTTGGATTTTAGTCCTGGCTCTTTCCTTGCAGTGAGTCTGGGACAGTTTACCTCCCTCTCCGAGATGTTATCGCTCCATCCTTCAGTCCTGAGTGTGTGGGGAAAGCATCACGGATTTTCGATCCAAAAAAATCTGGTTTCAACTGTCATTACAAGCAGGGCCTTGTTGTTGTTAAGTACCATGGAGTCGGGTCGACCCATAGGGAGCCCTGTACAGGGTTTCCGAGGCTATAAAGCTTTGCTGGAGCAGAAAGCCTCATCTTTCTCCCGCGGAACCGCTGGTAGTTTCGAACTGCCTACCTTGAGGTTAGCAGTGGGTTAATGTGTCAGACTGCAAAGTTGTTTGAACTGCGACGTCGGTGGTTCAAGCTCACCAGGTGCTCCTTGGAAGCCCTATACAGGGTCGCTATGGGTCGGAATCGACTTGAAGACACTTAACAATAACAACAACTCGGGCTGCCAACTGCAAGGTCGGCAGTTCGAAACTACCAGTGGTTCCGCCGGAGAAAGATAAGGCTTTCTGCTTCTGTAAAGATTTGCAGCCTATGAGTCGGAACCATCTCCAGGGCACAAAACCACCAAGCACCGCCTTAGGCGAGTCAAATAAAACGAGGCGTCGACTTCCTTTTTCTCTTCAAATAAAACAAGGCTCAACTTCCTTTTTTTCTTAGGTGCGTTGTTGTGAGATTAGCGAAAATAGCAGAGAAGCGCCCACAACTACTTCATAGGACACTCTTGTAAACGGACACACGGTTATATTTACCCATATTTTTGCTCTTTCTGTTGTTCGTTCTTCCTTCCTGACATTCCAAGACTCTTTTTTTTTTTTTTTTTTTTTTTTTTTTTTTACGTTTAGGGAACTTATTTAGCCATTATTCTTTGAGGGTAGGTCTGCTGGTGACAAATTCTCATTGTTTCCTTCACTTGAGAATATCTTGATTTACATAATTGAGGGATATATTTTTAATAACTTTATGTGAATTGAGTGAAGGTTTTCAGACGAGATCATCAGTTTTACGTTCAGCAGATCATAGACATTGTTTCCGCTCAGTGATTGTAGTCCCCTCCCTGCAACAACAGGTGTCCCACTACCTCCTTGTGGAGGTCTATTTCCCTTCCACTCTCCTTCCCATCCCCTTCTCAACTCTGCCCTTAGGTAAAAGGTGCCCTGTTGATTTTGATGATTGACCTTTCCATGGTGAGCAGACCTTACTAGTCCTGTTAACCCCATTGTTGTTGTTAAGTGCTGTGGAGTCGGTTCCAACCCATAGCGACCCTGTACAGGGTTTCCGAGGCTGTAAATCTTTATGGGAGCAGAAAGCCCCATCTTTCTCCTGCGGAGTGGCTGGTAGTCTCGAACTGCTGACCTTAAGGTTCACAGCCCGATTCGTAACCACTACGCTATTACGTACCAATATACTTATGGACTGAAAATTGGGTTATGAGGGTGAGTTTCTTTGCAGCCCCAAATGGTAGTCAAGGGCCACAGTCTTGGGTTCTTTCTGTCTCTTTTTGACCAGTAAGCCCAGCCTTAAAAAAATAATTTTGAGTTTTCTTCCACATTTTTTGCCATTCTATACTGTGACCTTTCAAAGCAGTTGGTAGTGGTAGCTGGGCATCTAGTTCTGGTCTGAGTTGTAGTAACTGACGTTCACCTGTTCCATAGGTCCATTGGACTAGTTGATTCCAAGCATCTTCAATTTTCATCACTCTTCTTTCTTTTGCACATGGAGAGACCAATAATTCCACCTTGGATGGCCACTCATGAGCTTTTAAAATCCCAGATGCTACTCGCCAAAGTAGAATGTGGAACATTGTCTTTGTGGGTTATGTTGTGCCAGTTGATCATGGTGTCCTCTGAGTCCCTAGTCCCAGCAAGTAATTTCATTGACATGTGTGATAATATCTAAGTTTTCATCATTTTGCGCCCTATATGCTCTACCACATTCATAGGTGTGTTTGCAGCAAAGTGAACTCTTTCAAACCCCTATATATTTGTGGGTATATGTCTACTTTCCCCCATACCTGTTCAGCCTGTGTATCTGCCCATGTACCTACCCACAGAACACTGTTGTTCCCAGGGTTGTGTATATAACACTATTTACCTCTTTCTCCTTTAACCCTTGCATACCATGAAGGATATTTTGGGGGCTATAGAATTCTGGGTTGACAATTCTTTTTCTTTCAGCACGTGAAGATTGTTGTGCCATTTCTTCTGACCTCCATGGTTTGTGTTGTGAAATCTGGTATCATTCACATTGTTTTCCTCTGTAGGAAAGGTTTGATTCTGTTGTATGTAGGGTAGCTATGCATTGGAGCCAACTGGAGGGCACCTAACAACAAAAGTAGCAGGAAAAGTGGCCTTTCTGTTTCATTGCTTTTATGATTCTTATGCGCCTTGATGAGGATTTCTTTTGAGTGTGTACTATTAGTGGACTTCTGGGTGGTACAAATGGTTAAATGACCAGTAACCTGAAGGCTCACTGTTCGAGACCACTCAGTGGCACCAAGGAAGAAAAGCTTCGTGTTCTGCTTTCAGACTGCAGCCAAGAAAACCCTATGCAACTGTTCTACTCCGTAACACATGGAAGTTGGAATTGAGTGGACAGTAATGAGGTTGGGTTTTGGTTTTTAACCTGTTTGTGATTCACTCAAATTCTTGAAACAGTCGGCTTATGTCTTTTGCCAAATTTGAAAAGTTTTCAGCCATTATTTCTTTGAATATTTTCTCCTTCTTTATGGGACTCCAGTGATGTGAATATTAGGTGTTTTCTTCTAAGTCAGCTTTTGGTCTTTTCCCCCTAGTTTGTATTTCTCTGCTGTTGACATTGAGCCATTTCTGTTGTTCTGTCTTCAGTGTCACTGATCTTTTATTTGTGGTCTCCATTTTGCTGCCGAGTCCATTCACTGAGATCTTTATTTCAGTTAGGAAATTTGTTTTAGCTGTTTTTATCTGATTGGTCTTTATATCTCATAGTGATTTGCTGGGACTTTTTTAAAAAGTTGTTTTAAGCTTGTTTGTAATTGCTCATGAAAGCATTTTTTTTTTTTTTTTTAATGATGGTTGCCCTAAATCCTTTGTCAGATAACCCTAACACGTGGGTCATCTTGGGGTTACATCTGTGGATTGGCTTTTCTCCCTCTAGTTGAGATTTTACTAGCAGTTCTTGGTATCACCGGTGAGTTCGATTGAATCCTGAACAATTTGGGATGAGACTGTGGATCTTATTTCAGTTTTCTGTTTAAGCAGCCTCCTCCTCCTCCTCCTCCTCCTCCTCCTCCGACTTTGCTATGAGGGAAGGCGACACCGGCTTGTTCTCCTCGGTGGTGTTGGAAGTCCACTTCCCCTTGTGGCCTTGTCACGGCTGTGCAGGGGTGGGAGTGCAGGTTCCCTACTAGGTGGGGTGAGGGTCTTATGACTGCTCTCTACCTGGCCTCCACCACAGGAGCTGGGGGGCCTTAACTGTCTCTCCGCCTACCAGGCCTCCTGTGACAGACACCGCAGAGCAGAGGAGGGTGGAGTGGCATACAGGCTCCTCACGTGGTGATGGGAGTGGGAACAGGTAAGAGGACTACACAGGACAGAAGTTGCAGCTTTCCGCTGGGCTCAGAGCAGTGCCTCTTTACTGCCGGGAGAGGATGGTGATGATCTCCGCCTTTGCTAGTGGAGTTGAAGCTACAGGGGTTTTGTTGTTTTTGGTTGGGTGTGTGTTTGTGATGTTTGACTGGAGTGAAATGGTTGTCTGAACGTTTGGCTTACTGCTGATGTGGTTGGGGGCCGTGGAGTTGATTTCGGACTCTCAGAGACCCCATATGACGGTCCAGTTGCTGCACAGGGTTTTCCTGACCGCAGCCTTCTCAGCAGCTGCTCCCCCGGCCTTTCTCCTGAGGACTGACTGCGTGTGTTCAAATGGCGAAACTTTGGGTTGGCAACTGAGCGCTGAACTGCAGTACCACCAAGGTTCCTTTTCTAGCTTACTGCTGTTAAGTGCTGTTGATTCAGTTCTGACCTAGAGTGACCCTGTCTAGGATATCCGA
>NW_006408519.1:31772256-31799953 GCF_000296735.1 Chrysochloris asiatica
CAACCTTGCAGTCCAGTGCTTATCCTTCCGCGCCACACCAGGACTCCTTTAGTTTGCCAGGCTCCTCCTTTCTTGGTCGTTTGGTTTGAAAAGCAAACTTTCTGTGGGATTTTTGTTCCCCTTTAAATCTGTGTCTGTTGTCCTGTGTGGGTTGTTGGCGGCTGACTGACCTGGTCTGGGACAGAGGAGGCAAAAAGAAGGTCCAAGGAACTCACCCACTTGTCATTCCTCAGGCCCGACCCTAGGCAGTCTCCCTCCTCCTTTCTATCTTCCAGAGTCTTATGTTTGCATCCATAATGGCCAGGGTGTTTCCACAGGACTGGGCCTCAAACTCAGGCCATCTGGCTCCAGAGACTGCGTGCTTAATCCTTATTCTGTATTGTCTCCACACTGTAGCTGATATCTATTTTAATTCAGATGTATTTCATATGATCTTTACTTGCAATTGATATTCCAGTAAGATACGCTCAGCTTATATACATCTCTATCACCGGTAGTAATCAATGCATCTTGATTGTGGGCTTGATTAATTTCCGAATGAAGAAGATGGTAAAAATCTATTTCCTCCCCTTTGGCTACATTAGTAGTTGATGTGTAAATTGCAATAAGCCATATTAATTGGTCTTCCTGGTTGTTGCTGTTGTTAAATGCTGTTGAGTCAGTTTCAGCTCACAGCGACCAGGTATATGGTTTCCAAGGAGTGGCTGGTGGTTTTGAACTGCCAACCTTGTGGCTCAAATCGACCTTGTGGTCCAATTCATTATCCTGCAGGATCACACCTGGTCTTCCTGATAGGCGTATGGATAGTTACACTTGAGGATAGATCTTTAATGTTCTTTTTAACAGTGAATGTGACACCATTCCTCTTCAATTTGTCATTCTTGGCATAGTAGACCATAGGATTGTCTGATTCAAAATAGCGGCTATCAGTCTATTTCATCTCACTAATGCATAAGTTATCTATTGTTATGTGTTCTGTTTTATTTCTGATGACAGAGTTTTTCTGAATTCATACTTTGTACATTGCACATTCTGATTGTTAATGTTTGCATCTGGTTCTTCTCATGGTGAGTCATGCCACATCAGCACTAAACGTCCAGAAAGTTTTGTGTCATTGACGTCATTAATGTTGACTCTACTTGGAGGAGGCAGCTCTTCCCCAGTCTTCTGAATGCCTTCCAACCTGAGGGACTCATTTTCTAGTACTATCACAGCCAGCGTTCCATAGCAGTGGAACCTAGGAATAGTACAAGCATACTTGGTTTTACTACTCCTCATTGTTGTGGTGGTGGTTATGTGCCGTGGGGTCAGTTCCGACTCATAGCGGCCCTGTACAGGGTTTCCGAGGCTGTAAATTGTTGTACTTTGTGGATATTTTATTTTGTACAAATAGAAGGTTTGTGGCAACCATTCACCATTTTGCCAAGAGCATGTACTCATTTCATGTCTCTGTCACATTTTGGGCATTTTCATGAAGCCTTCAGGTTTCTTCATAATACTGCTGCACACCCCATAAACTATAATGTAAACATTACTTTCGTATGGTATTGTGATGGTCTGGAAAGGAACCTGCATTTTCTTGGAGGTCTGTCTGTATTTTTACAGCCTGAGCCTGGCTGCGAGCACTGTGCGGGTGGGAGATGATGAAGAAGAGAAGATGTCAGAGTTTTTTTTTGTTTTTTTTTAAACTTTTTATTGTTAACTGAGTGAAGGTTTTCAGAACAGATCATCAGTTTGACATTCAGCAAATTATGCACTTTGTGTTATCTCATTGATTGCAATCCCTCCATGCCTTAACAGTTCTCTCACTTCCTCCCTGCGGTTCTGATTTCCTTCCCACAATCCTTCCCATCCCTTGTCAACTTTGTCCTCACTTAGGTAACTTTTGCCCTTTTAATCTTGAGCTATTGACTGTGCCCCACCTCACTCGTATTGTTGTCCTCACTATATCACGATGTAGTGCTTGGCAGAAAATTGGACCATGAGGGTGTTCCATTCCAGACATGAAGGGTGGTTGAAGGCCGTAGCTATGGGGTCCTCCAGTCTCTTTCTGACCAGTAAGCCTGGCCTTTTTAATATCATTTTGAGCTGTGTTTCATGTTTTCTTCCACTCTGTCTTGGACCTTGTAGTGTTATCCATTTCAGAGTAGTTGGTAGTGATAACCAGGCACCAGCTAGGTTTTTTTTGGTTTCAGCGTCATGGTGACTGATGAGCACATGTTCCATGAATCCACTGGACTAGTTGATTTCAAGCATCTTCAAATTTTCATCACTCTTCTTTCTTCCACATGTGGAGAGACCAATAGTTGCACCTTAGATGGCTGCTGTGAGCTTTTAAGATCCCAGTCGTTATTCATCGAAGTAGAATGTAGACCATTGTCTTTGTGGGCGATGTGCCGATTGACCATGGTGTTTTCTGAGACTTCGGTCCTTAGCCCCCAAGCCCAGCAACTCATTGCCTTAAGATATTTGATAATCTCTGAGAAGTTTTTTCATCACTTCCCCTGCTGTATACTCTGCCACAATCAGGTGTGTTTGCATCAAAGGTAAATTCCATGTCCAAACATCCTCTTTCCAGCTCTTATATATGTGAGGGGATACTCCTGCTATCCCTTCCATACCTGTGCAGCTGGGTTACCTGTCCATGTATCTACCTGCCGAGCACTGTTGTTCCTGGGTGTGTATGTAACACTGCTTACCTCTATCTCCTCTAATGCTTGCATAACTAACTCCCTGTGTCTTTACCTGTATTCATCATTCTTCTACCAACCTCTCTCTTCCTGTCTACTCTGTAGCCAGTGAACTACTCTCCCTTCCCTCCCACTTTTTTATTGTGAAAAGCTTTTCTTGAGTTTTTATAATAGTAGTCTCATACAATGTTTGTCCTTTTGTGATGGACTAATTTCACATATTGTCAGGAGGGACCAGTCAGTCCCTGGAGAAGGACATCGTGCTTGGAAAATTGGAGGGTCAGTGAAAAAGAGGAAGACCCCCAACGAAATGGACTGGCGTAGGAGCAGCAGCAATGGGCTTAGACATAAAAACGATTGTGAGATCGGTGCAGGACTGGACAGTGTTTGATTCTGTTTTGCGTAGGTTCGCCTTGAATCAGAACCAACTCCATGGCGCCCAACAACAGCAACAGTTTTACTCAGCACAGTGTTTTCTCTGTTCATCGATGTTATGAGGTGTTTCGCAGATTCAGTTATTCTCCAACGTGGTATTGTATATATGTAGCCAGTTTGTTTTTCATTGATGGCCATTTAGATGGTCTCCATCTTTTCACTTTGTGAATCGTGCTGTGATGCACATGGCTGTGCATAGATCTACTTGTGTCGTGACTCTTCATTTCTTTTCAGAAACCCTATACAGAGTCTCTATGAAGAGGAACCAACTCGACAGCACTTAACCACAACAACAACAACATACCAATAGAGTGATTGCTGGGTCATACAGTATTTCTATTTCCAAACTTTTGAGGACGTGCCTTACCATTTTCCACAGTGGTTGCATCATTTTACAGCCCAGCAGTAATGTAGGAGGGTCCCAGTCTCTCCACATTCTCGCCAACATTTGTTGTTTTCTGTGTTTTTGAATGTTGCTCTTAATGCTGGGGTGAGATGATGTCTCATTGTTTTAATTTGTATCTCTCTAATAAGGAGCTCTGGTAGCGTAGTGGTTACGAATCAGGCTGCTAATCACACGGTCAGCAGTTCGAAACCACCAGCTGTTCCGTGGAAGAAAGATGAGGCTTTCTGCTTCGGTAAAGATTTACAGCCTCAGAAACCCTGTATAGGGTCACTATGAGTCAGAAATGACTCCACGGCACAGAACAACAACAACAAGTGGGTTAATGTGTCAGACTGCAAAGCCATTTGAACTGCAGGGTTGGTGGTTCAAGCTCACCAGCTACTCCTTGGAAACCCTATCCAGGGTTCGTTATGGCTCAGAACCGACTCGATAGCACGTAACAGCAACAACAAGTGGCTAATGGCTGCCTGAACGTCTTCTCTGCTGAAGTGTCTGTCCATCCATGTTCTGTGCCCATTTTTTAAAATTGGGTTGTTTGTCCTTTTTTGGTAGAGGTGTTACAGTTTTCTATAAATTTTAGAGATTAGTCCTCAGTCTGATATGACATTGTCAAAATTTTTCCCCAGTCTGTGGCCTCTTTTTTACTTTTTTGGCAAAACCTTTTGATGCACTAAAAGTGTCTAATTCTTAGGAAGTCCCAGTCATGTATGTTTCCTTCCACTGTTTATATGTCATGTTTGACAGTGCCATGTATCAGAGTCCTGGTGTAGCTCTGTAGGATAAACACTGGAATGCTAACTGCAAGGTTGGTGGTTCAAACCCACCAGCCATTCCTTGGAAAGCAATATACAAGGTCGCTGTGAGTCAGAACTGACTCGATGGCACTCAACAACAGCAACAACATCAGAGTCAGTTTTCCACGATGAGCTTCATAGTTCAAGGTTTAACTGTCAGGTCTTTGATCCACATTGAATTTGGTTTTGTATGTGGTGTGAGATACGGGTCTTGTTTAATTTCTCTGCAAATAAATTTCCAGTTTTGCCTGCACCATTTGTTGAAGGGACTATGTCTTCCCCATTTAATGGGTTTTAGTCCTTTGTCAAAGATCATTTTACTACACGTGAATAGATTTACTTTATGTATTGCTTTGGGTAGTGTTGATGTTTTCACAACATTAAATCATCCTATCTATGAACAGAGTATATTTTTACATTTTTTTGTAAGTCTCTCTTGATTTCTTGTAGTAGTGTTTTATAGTTTTCTTTGTATAAGTCTTGTGTTTTTATGGTTAGATTGATTTCATCTTGCGGGTGATTATTGTAAATGGCATTGTTTTCCTGATTTCCGTTTTGTAGCTGTTTTTAATAGTGTAAAGGAATCCAAGTGGCTTTTGTTTGGTTGCATCTATGTTCATGAGGGATATTGGCCTATCATTTTCTTTTTCAGAGACGTCTTTGCCTGGTTTTGGTATGACGGTTATGCTCACTTCAGTTGATATTGTAACTGCCACTCTGCTTAAACTTTCAGTGAGTTCTAATAATTTTCTTGCTAAGTCCTTGGGATTTTCTATGTATAGGTTCATATCTGCAAATAGAGGGAGTTTTACTTCTTGCCAAGGAGTTTTGGGTGCCTTTGATTTCTTATTCTTGCCTTATAGCTCTGGCTAAGACTTTTCAACAAATGTTGAGTAGGAGTGGTGATAAAGACATCCTTGTTTACTTCTTTTTCGCAAAAAGAATGTTTTCAGTTTCTCTCCATGTTGGCTATTGGATTTATATTGTTGTTATTAAGTGCCGTTGAGACATTTCCGACTCATAGTGACCCTGTATAGGGTTTCTGAGCTTGAACTGCTGACTTGTAGTTCAAACTGACCTTGCAGTCCAGTACATTACGCTCAGTGCCACACCAGTACTCTCTGTTGGATATATATATATTCAGCCTCAAAAACCGTGTACAGAGTCGCTATGAGTTGGAATCGCCTCCACGGCACATAGCCATCAGCACTAGCACTTAATTACATTGATAAATTTCCTTTCTTTTCTTATTTTGTTGAGTGCTTTTATCAGGAATGGATATTGGATTTTGTAAACTGCATATCAACTGATATGATCATGTGGTTTTTCCCCCTTTATTTATGTGGTGAATCATATTTATTGTTTTTCTCATATTGAACTATCCTGTATACCTGGTATGGATCTCATTTAGTCATGATGAATATTTTTTTATGTGTTGTTGAATTCTGTTGGCTAGGATTTTGTTAAGAACTTTTGCATCTATGTTCATGAGGGATATTGGCCTATAATTTTCTTTTTCAGAGATGTCTTTGCCAGGTTTTGGTATGACGGTTATGCTCACTTCATAAAATGTATTTTAGAGATTTCCATTATTTTTTATGCCCTAGAATAATTTGGAGTCCTGGTGTGGCGCTGTAGCATAAAGCACTGGACTGCAAAGTCAGTTTGAACTGCAAGGTCAGTGGTTCAGATCTACCAGCTGCTCTTCAGAAACCCTCTACAAGGTCGCTGTAAGTCAGAACTGACTCAATGTCACATAACCTCAACAACAAGAATAGTTTGACTCAGATTTGGTATCAGCTCTTCTCTGAATGTTTGGTGGTGATGGTGGTGTGTGGTGGTGATGGTGTGCTGTGGAGTTAATTCTGACTCAGAGCCACCCTGTACAGGGTTTCTGAGGCTGTAAATCTTTACAGGAGCAGAAAGCCTCATCTTTCTCTCACGGAGTGGCTGGCAGTTTTGAAATGCTGACCTAAAGGTTAGCAGCCCGACTCGTAACCACTATGCTACCAGAGCTCCTTTGAATGTTTGGTAGAATTCACCTGGGTCTGGACTTTTTTTTTGTTGGGAGTTTTTAATGACCAGATCAATTTCTTCTTTCATTCTAGCTCTGTTCAGGTTCTGCCTCATTCTGTTAGTTAGGTAAGTCATATTTTTTCTTCTAAAAATTTGGCCATTTCTTCTAGATTTTCAAATTTGTTAAAGTTTACTTCTTCATTGTATACTGTTACTACCCTTTTTACTTCTGTTGATTCTGTTTTGACATCACACATATTGTTTCTTAAGCATGTTATTTGCATATTTTCCTTCTTTTCTTTTGTTAGTTTTGCCCATTGTTTGTTGGTTATTAATCCTTCCACAGAACCATCTTCTTTTCTTGTTGATCCTTTCTATTGGTTTTCTGTTTCATTTATTTCTGCTCTAGTCTTTATTAGCTCTTTCTTTCTGGTGATTGAAGGCCTATTTTGCTGCTATTTTTTTTTCTAACTGTTGGAAATATTGCATTAACATTATGATTTTGGTTCCTTCTTTTAGCATGTGTGCATTTATTGCTACAAATTGTCCTCTAAGCACTGCTTTTGCTGTGTCTCAGAAGTTTTAGTATGTTGTATTTTCATTCTCATTTCATTCAAAGAATTTATAAATTTCATTTTCTATTTGGTTTGTTACCCAGAATATTTTAAGCAGGGTATTATCCAATTTCCATATGTTAGATTTTTTTCTCTTGATTTTCCTATTGTTGATTTCTAATTTTATAGCATTTGATCTGAAAAGATGCTTTGTAGTATTTTGATGTTTTTAAACTTAAGGAGGCTTGCTTTGGGGTCTAAGATATGGTCTGTTCTAGAGAATGTTCCACGTGCACTGGAAAATAACATGTATTGTGCTATTATAGGGTTGAGTGTTCTATATAAGTCTATGGGGTCCAGTTGGTTGACTGTATTGTTTAGTTTTTCTCTGACTTCTTGCTTTCTAGTTCTGCCCTTCATCGAAAGTGATGTATTAAACATTCCTACAGGGTCACTATGGACTCCTGGTGTGGCACTGTAGGATCAGCACTAGAAAGTGGACTATAAGATTGGCAGTTCAAACCCACCAGCTGCTCCTTGGAAACCCTACATAGGGTCGCTATGAGTTGGAACCGACTGGATGGCACTTAACAACAACAACAAAGCATTTCTATGAATCAGAAGAGACTTGATGGCACTCAACAACAGCAACTGTTTTTATAGATAGTGATGTATTAATATCTCCTGCAATTATTGCAGAAAGTGGGGTATTAAAATCTCCTACTATTATTGCCGGGACTCCTGGTGTGATGCACAAGGTTGGCTGTTCAAGCTCACCAGATGCTCCTTAGAAACCCTATATAGGGTCACCATGAATCAGAACAGACTCATTGACACTTAATAACAATAACAACTATTATTGCAGTCAAGAAATCAGATGACTTATTGCATTAGGCAAATCTGCTGCATAAGACACCTTTAAAGTATTCAAGAGCAAAGATATCAATTTGAAGACTAAGGTGTGCCCAAACCATGGTATTTTCCAGTAACCTCATATGTATGTAAAGATTGGACATGAATAAGGAAGACTGTGGAACAATTGATGTCTTTGAGTTCTGGTGTTGGAGAAGGATTTGAAAGTACCGAGGACTGCCGGAAGAACAAACAAATCTGTGTTGAAAGTACAACCAGAGTACTCCTTAGAAAAGCCAGGAGGACCTTTCTTTTTGCTCTGTAGTTGTCTTCATTCTAAATTGATATGTCTCATTCCCTAGTTTCAGTCTTGTGTGCTTATATTACTTTGGGTGTTTCTACATCTGGACTGAATTCTGGGTGGTGTTGCTGTGTATGCCAATCTCAGATTGTTGTCTGTTGCTGTTGGTTTTCAGGCCAAAGGACTCCCTTTAGTATTTTTGATTGTCCTGGATATTTCAAATTCCTTTAATTTCTGTTTATCTGGAAAAGCTCTAATTTCACTATCATATTTAAGAGAAAATTTTACTGGGCTTAAAATTCTTCGTTGGCAATTTTTTTTATTTCCATGTTTGTATAGGGTATTCCCCTTTTTTTTTTCCAGCCTGTATGGTTTGTGTTAAGAAATCAGAGCTTAATCCTATTGGTTCTCCTTTGTGGGTAACTTCAGATTTTTTTCCAAGCTGCTCTCAGAATTCTCCTTGGCCTTGATTTTAGAAAGTTTAATAATATAGCTTGGTGATTTTCTTTTGGGATCTATCATGTTTGGGTTCATTCCGCTTCTTTATTGCTTATCTTCTTGTGTTTCACATTAGGGAAATTTTCTTCCAACAATTCTTCAACAATTTTCTCTCTACTTTTTATTGTCTCTTCCTGCCCTGGAATTCAGAGTATCCATAATTTATTCTTCTTAATAGTGTCCTATCTGATTCTTAGGCTTTCTTCACATTTTTCCATTATTTTTTCTGATTGGTTTTCTAGCTTGTTGGTATTGGAAGATTTATCTTCAAGCTTACTAATTCTGGTTTCCATTGAGTTAAATCTACTACTCCTTTGTCCTTTCAATGTATTGTTCAGTTCTGAAATCTTAGTATTAATTTTCTAGAGTTCTAATTGCAGGTTTTATATTTTCTCCGATACTTTTATCATTTTTTTTTTTTTTAATGTAGTGTTTTCTTAAATTCTCCCTTGTTTTACTTGACCTTTCTGTCAGTCATTTGGAGGTCCTTAATTATCATTTTCTTTAATTCTTTTTCAAGTAGTTATACTTTTTTTCCCTCAGAAACATTTGTAGCTATGCCACTTTGTCAGGTGTTTGACCCACTCTGTCGTATTTCTTTGTGGAATAGAAATTGTGTGTTGCTTCTGAGACCTTGCAGTGGTGTATTTGTATTAAATTGGTGATTGTATGTTGGAGTATTCCTTGGCACTCACCAGGTGTCTCCTGGTGGGTGTGTTGGGAGATAGAAGCATGTGTACCATTCTTGGTTCGCCGTTCTTGCAGCTCAGTTTCAGATAGGTTTGGCTGATGTTGGTTGCTGTAATTGATCAGATGTATAGCAGTGGGTACTGGCTCTTGCCCGATAGGTGGGCCTGTAGAGTGTGCCATTGTGGCTGGGCTGTATGGATCCAGTTGCTGTTCTGTGTTGGGTGAGACAAGAAGACAAAACATACAGGAGAGAAGGAACACAAACAAACAAATAACAGTGAAAAAAGGAACAATTAATGAAAAACAAAACAATGCAGGCCACAGCTAGAAAAAGAATATAAAAACCAAAAAGATAAAAGAGGGAAAAGAAAATAACAAAAGAAAAAAGGGAGAAAATAAAAAGAAAGGAAAAGAACTGAACACAATTAGGGAGACTGAGTAAAAGGGAAAGAAACCAAAGAATAGTAAAGAAAAACCAAGAGAAAAAAAGCAGCAGTGACGGTTGGGTAAGAGAAGCAGAAAAAAAAGAAGAAAAAGTGAAAGCAGAGATGGCAAGAATGAAAATTAAGGGAAGGTAAACAGAATAAGAATGGTAAGAAAGAAATAACAAACCACAGTAATGAAAGGAAAAAACCAGGACAGGCACCAGACCCAGAGAGGAGACAATTCTGCTTCTCCTACCAACTAGGGACCTCTTGTGATGGACAAGGGATGAGACAGTGACACCCCCAACACTGCAGGTGGATTTTCTGCAGGGCTAGGTGCTGTTCTGGGCACCCAATCCAGAAATAGTTCATGTAGACCCCAAAGCAGCTGGGAGGTCAGGGGTTTTCCATCCCAGAGGGCAGCCGAAGTTGTTGTGAGGTCCCGTTAGTCCAGAGTCGGCCAGCTTTGGAGCAGGTCACAGCTGATTCCAGGCTCTGGGTTTGGTGCTGCCAATTCCTCACTCCCTTTGATGTGGCTCTGATGATGCTACTCTGACCACCCAGACAGCAGGAGCTTTGCTGGGAGTGTATGCAGGGCATGGGAGAGTGCCTCTGGCCATGCCTCTGGTCACCAGGATAATGTGGGGTACAAGAAAATCTTTCTCACCTTTCTCTCCACCAATAAGAAGTCTATCTGTGCGCCACTAACAGCCCTCTGCCTTGAAAGCTGTCTGCAAAAGTTCATGATGGTTGCACTGTGCCTGGCTGACACACAGACAATCTGCCTTCATGTTTGTTTCCCCGTGCATCTGTTAGCTGCGTCTCCTAGTCTCCTAGGTAGGGCTAATCCCAGGGCTGGCTCTGCAGGTTTGGAGCAGGGACCCTATGAAACCAGGTGCTAGAATAGGTGTGGACAGATCCCCTCTCCTCTAATGGGGCTCACAACTGCAGCGCTCACCTCTGAGTAATCAGGGACTTCCCTGGGGGTGTATGAAGGTGGGGGCCGTCCACTACTCTGGTCACAAGGGGAGTGTGGGGAACAAGAAAAAAAATGACCTTTCTGATACGTTTCTGCAATGCCAGTAAGCTGTTCTGTCTCTGAAGCTGCTTTTAATAGTTTAAGATGGCCACGCCTCGCCTAGTTGGTCTGCATGGGTTACCAGTCTGCCTCCTTTTTCTGCCGTGTCTCTTCAGCAACCTCTGCTAGGAAGCACTCATTCCACTTCTCTTTCCCTTCATCTGAGGCTCAGCATTCCAGAGCTGCCATCTGCATCTGTTTTATTTGGTTTCCCTGGTCTTTCTTGTAGAGGGTCTGTGTAGCGTTACTGTCTTTGTTGTAGAGGTTCTGTGTAATATTACTGGTACTTCGTTGTAGCGGGTCCGTGTAGTGTTACTGTCTTTGTTGTAGAGGGTCCGTGTAACGTTACAGTCTTTGTTGTAGAGGGTCTGTGTAGCGTTACTGTCTTTGTTGTAGAGGGTCCACGTAGCGTTACTGGTACTGGCTAGTCTGCAATCTTGTTAATTCTTTTTATTAAGAATTATCAGTTTTATTAAGAATTATCAGTTGGTTCCATTTCAGTGGCTACTCCTCAATGTAACATCACTCATTCCACATCCTCCATGTGTTTCTTGCTTCCATTCTTCCTTTCCCCATCCTTCTGAACTTTATTCTTAGATAAATGCTGCCCTTTTGATCTCAACTGGTTGACCATTCTGTGGTGTACATACCACATTGGCATTGTTGCTCCCCCATATACCCACCTGTCTATTGCTTGGCTGAAAATTGAATCACAGGAGTTTCAGACCTGAAGGGTGGCCAAGGAAAGGACCCTAATCTTGGGGTTCCAGCAGTGAGGGAGCAGAGCTCCACATGCAGAATTTCACTCATTGATTCTTCAGACCTTCATTAGAATGTCTACAGTGTGCCCCATAGACTTTGTTATAGGTACTACTGGGTCCAGAAGTTAATGAACCAGAAATTCTTTATGAAGCTTACAATCTAATTGTTGGGTGCTGCAGAATCACTACCCCACGTGACAGAGTAGCACTGCCCCATCGGGTTTTCTAGGCTGGAGTGTTTAGGGAAGCAGATTGCCAGGGCTCGCCTGAGCCCCGTGGGTTGAATGGCCAAGATTTCTGGTAGCAACCCAGCTCTTAAGTACTGGGGCTCTTGTTTGGTGAGGACCTACACCTGCTATGAAGAAAGTTAAAGATAGGAGGGAGGGCACGAAAGGCCTGTGGGGGTCTTGGGAAGGGCTTGTTGTTGTAGATAGTGTGCCCAGGGAGTTTTCCTGGAAGCGAGGGAGTTGGCCAGGAAGCTAGCTGAGCGGCAGATATCTTGGCAGCTGGAACAGAGACTGAGTAAGCTCTGAAGGAGGAGGCCCAAATTCTGAACGCTGGGGCTCTCCAACTTCTAGAACTCTGAGAGGGGAGGAGACAGGAGAGAGAAGAAATGGCTTGAGGTTGGAAAAAAACACAAGGGAGACCTGTGCAAAAGGGGAGCAGGCGGGGAGGGAGGGGCTAACTGTAGGATGCTGTTTGCTAGGAGCTGAGCGCTTACTTTGGGTTTTGCAGTAGTGACCTTGAGGAGAGCAGTGACCTTGAGGAGAGAGTAGGAGTGAACATCCGAGAGAAGAGATCAACAGATGAATGGAGGAAATGTTAGTCATAAAGAGAAATGAAATTCTGATGCTCACTAGGACATGGATGAGCTTAGAAAACAGTGTGCTGAGTGACATAAGACAGACATAAAAGGGCAGATACTATATAAGCCCACTCATAATAGCCACAAGAGGTAGAGGTAGAGAAACCAAGAGGGCCCAGCCCCTAGAGAAGGACACCATGATTGGAAAAGTAGAGGGTCGGTTAGTGTAAAAGAGAAAGACCCTCAACAAGATGAAGTGACGCACTGGCTGCAGCAGTGGGCTCAAACATAAGGGTGATTGTTAGGGTGGCGCCCGACAGGCTCTCTTGTACGTTGGGTCACTGTGTGTCAACATCACCACCCCACAGAATCCAAAGCAGATTCATGCTTAGAAAGGAAAGAGTGGGGGGTTCTTGCTAAGTGGGTCCTTAATTTCTATTGGGGGATGAAGAAGCTTTGGAAATGGATCATAATAATTGCACACCATTGTGGATTTAATTAGCATCATGGAATCATTCAAGTGACATTGTACACAAAAAAATGGTTTAAATGGCAAATCACATACATATTTTACCACAACTGCAAACCCAAAAAGAATAATAGTAGTTAACAGTCAGAGAGAGAAAAGGAGCTCTGGTAGCGTAGTGGTTACGAGTTGGGCTGCTAATCTCACTGTCAACAGTTCGAAACTACCAGTCATTCTACAGGAGAAAGATGAAGCTTTCTGCTCCTGTAAAGATTTACAGCCTCGGAAACCCCACAAGCAGTGCACACGGGGCATCACTAGAGTCGGAGGTGGCAACCCGCTACGACATCCACCAGAGGAGAATTCGGCTGCAGGCAGGCAGTGCTGTTCATTAAGATGGGAGAAGCAACAGTCTAGTTGTTTTGAAGGGAAAATTGAACGATGCAGGAAAGCAGGGAGCATTGCTGGGAGAATGCTCTAGAGTAGGAAGAAGGCATGGGATCTAATGGATCAGTGGGCAACTGGAAAGGGTAACCTGACACAGCTGATTCATTTTGACAAGAGACCAGAGGGCAGGCAGACTATGGGAACTGATGTAGTAGTTGGGCGAGTAAGTAGTGCGCGCTTGTAAAATAACTCTTCCGATTCCTTTGCTAAGTGGAATAGAAAAGAAAGTGTTTAGCTGAGAGTGAGAACAGAGAGAAATCATAGAAACCTAACATGGTTGAGAACATTCAGGCAGTGTCTGCAGTTTGTAGCTAGTTCTGCCTGCCCGTTCTCTGTCAGAACGTCTCTCCCACCATGCCTCCATCTCTGTTAAACTGCCACCCTTCCGTATCCTGTAAGATCAGTCCTCTGTTACTTTCTGTCATCTCTTAAGGAAACATTAAACATTTCCTTTTTGGTGCCTCTATTTTGCAGTGACTCCCATACTGCATGAATCACTCGTTGATCTGCTGGTTTCTCCTATGACAGACTGGGGGTGCTTGACATGCAGTAGGCTTTCATCAAATTGAATTAATGAACAAGATAGCGAATTGAAATGAAAGTACATGAGACAAAGTTTCGCCACCCAAGGTTCTACGTAGCATTCTAGTTGTACTTCCTCCAAGTCATATTTGTTTGTTCTTTGGCAGTCCATGGTATTTTCGTTCTTCGCTAACACCATAATTCAAATGCATCTATTTCTCTTCAGGCTTCCTTATTCATTGTCTAACCTACACATACATATGAGGAGATTGAAAATACTGTGGCTTGGGTCAGGCGCACCTTCGTTCTCAAAGTGACTTCTTTGCTCTTTAACAATCTACAGAGGTCTTTTGCAGCAGGTTTGGTCAGTGCAGTCCAGCGTAGCTTCCAACATCACAGCCCCACACAAGCCACCGGAGTACAACAACATGTGGGAGATTAATTGTATGGTGAATGCTTGTCTGCCTGTAGTAGACCAATCACCTAAAAAGTAACTATCATTGTCTTATGCATGTCCATGCCCTTCGCTTTTAGTGACATGTGCATTTTTAAATGCATCTAGTTATGGCTATAGTAAGACACTCAGTACCTACTCTAATTGAATGAATAGGGAATCCAATTTAAAAGGACCAGTAGTTGAGAAACTCCGGCAGTAGTCCAGGTATGAGATAAAGGTGTGGTGGTGGTGGAAAGATTGGAAATATCAGAGCTGCTCTATACTTCCTCTTGGAGTCCTAGTGTAGCTCTATAGGATAAACACTGGACTGCTAACCTTGAGGTCAACAGTTCAGAATCCTAGGAAACCCTGTGTTGTGGTTGTTGTGAGGTGCCATCAAGTTGGTTCCTACTCAAAGCAACCCTGTGCACAACAGAATGGAGCCCTGCCCCGTTCTGTACCCTCCTCACCGCTGCTGTTGTGAGGAGACTATTGCTGCTGCCAGTCCATCTTGTTGGGGGGCTTCCTCTTTTTCTCCGACCCTCCACTTTACCAGCCATGATGTCCTTCCTTCTCCAGGGACTGGTCCCTCCTCATAACATGTCTGAAGTATGAGAGATGATGTCTGGCCATCCTGGCTTCTAAGGAGCATTCTGACTGCACTTCTTCCAACACAGATTTGTTTGGTCTTCTGGCAGTCCATGGTACTTTCAGTATTCACCGTCTCTAAATGCCTCAATTCTTCTATACAGGGTTGCTTAACAACAACAGCAACACATACTTCTCAAGTTAAGAAACGAAGACCACTGATAGTCATTCCCATTTTAAAGATGACAGAACCGTGTTTCTGAGAGCTTTAAGCAATCAGCCCAGGGTCACTCAGTAGTAAAATAGCAGAGCCTGACTTTGTACTTTGCTTGCCTGATCCAAGGAAAGGCCTACGGTTGTCATATAGCCTTTGTCATGTATATTGTCCTACATCCCTTCTCTTTATTGTTTTTTAGGTGCTGTCCGTCCGTCCGGTCCATTCAGACTCAGAGCGGCTCTGTACAGGACAGAATGAAACACCTCCTGGTCCTACATCATCCTCACAATCATTCTGTATTGGAGGCTATTATTGCAGCTACTCTTTCAGTTCATCTTGTTGAGGATCTTCCTCTGTTTCACTGACCCTCTACTTTACTAAGCATGGTGCCCTTCTCTTTAAATGAATTCTGCCCTCTTTTTTAGTTGGTTTTCAGTGGATTGAATTTCAGATGATTTCTTAATCCAGCGAAGAGGTCTTCTGATAGGCGGCATTACATAGTGGCCCAGAGCTTAAAGAGTTGGTGGTTGAACTGATTAGATTGTTGCTGTCAGGTAGCATAGAGTCGGTTCTGTGCAGCAGAACGAAGCACTGCGCAGCCCTGCATCATTTTCACACTCATTACTATGTTGAGTGCATTGTTGTAGCCACTGTGTCAGTCCATCTCAATGAGGGTCTTGCTAGTTCTTCCATGACCATTGTCTTTACTAAGCATGATGTCCCTTTCCAGGGACTGGTCCTACCTTAGACCACGTTCAAAGTACGTGAGACAAAGTCTGGTCATCGTCGCTCCTATGGAGTGTTCTGGTTGTGCTTCTTCTGCAGCATTGAAGTCTTCAGAGAAACAAGGATTCTTCTGGAAGAGGGGAATCTCTGTTTGGACTCCTGGTGTGGCGCTGTAATATGAGCATTGGACTTCAAGCCATAAGGTTGGCAATTCAAACCCATTAGCTGCTCCTTGGAAAACCTGTACAGGGTCACTATGAGTTGAAATCACCCGATGGCACTTAACAATGACAGTCTCTCTTTAGGATTCTAGTGGTTCCGTACAATAATCACTGGACTGAGAACTACAAGATCCACGTTCGAGTCCGCTAGCCACTCCGTGGGAGAAAGATGAGGCTTTCTGCTCCAGCAAAGATTTCAAGGCTTAGAAACCTGATACAGGGTTGCTATGAGTTGGAACCGACTTGACAGCACTTAACAATAACAACAAAATCAAGACAGTTGCCTGCTGTCTCAGTTCCCTGCCGCTGACTTGCCGTGAACGCTACTTTAAAGAACAGAAACGTATTGCCTTTCAGTTTTAGAGGCTACGTGTCTAAACCACGGCACTGGATCTAAGGGAGGGTTCTTCACTGCTGGCAGCCTCAGCTAGGTTTCTTGGCCTGTGGGTGCATAGTCACATGATTTCTTCCCCTCTGTGTGTTTGTCTTTGTGTGTGCCTGTTCTGCTGTTTTTATAGACACTACCCAGAAGTGGTCAGGTTTAGTACTCACGCTAACTCTGGTTGTTGTTGTTAAGTGTCGAGTCAATTCTGACTCATGACGATCCTGTACAGGGTTTCCAAGGAGCAGCTGGTGGGCTTGAACCGCCGAACTTGTGGTTTGCAGTCCAGTGTTGATTCTCCAGCATCACAACAGGGGTTCCTAGTAAGATCTCATTAGAATAAGAAAACAGCTTTTTCTAATCAGGGTCCTGTTTACAGGCACTTGGGTCAGGATTTCAGCACAACATTTTTTTTGTGTGAATTATGTGATAGTTTACATGGGAGAACATTAGCTTTACATTCATCCTATCGTATATCGTTTTATTGCCATGGTTACAATCCGCTCCATACATCATCAATCAACCCAAGGGTGTACCCCGCAAGCCTGACCCCTGCTCATCAGCACACAGACCCTCTCGCTCTCTGTGTCTAAAGTCCCCAGCCACTCCATCTCTCCATGTCATCATCTCTGCCTCCGTCTCCGGCGTCACTGTTTCTCTGGATAGGGTCCCGCACTCAGCTCTTCTACCTGGATGGTCCCAGGACCTCCGCTCCTAGACTGCAAAGTCAACCACTCGCCTCCTTTTGCTACAAAACGTCTACCTTTACATTTCCAACCCTCACAGTCAGTCCTGATAGTAATTATTCACCATTGTACAACATGAGAGCCATCTACATCTCCTTTGATCAGCCCTGCCAAGACACATTGGATGCTACTCCATGGAGATTCTGCCTTCCTGAGCACCCTCTGAATCTACGCTCCCTCTTAAAAGCTTGTAAGCCAGTCACTTCTTGCCTTTGTAGCCCCTCCCCACTCCTTTTTGGGTAGCTAATGTCCAAGTTGCCCATCCCTGTCTACCCAGTGATTGAGGGGGTGGGAACGATCATCGCTGAAAAGATTTGTTCCTCTTTTGAGCTACTGCATCCATAGGTGTAGGTCAAGTTCATCAAATTGTATCAGATTACTCTTTTTTTTTTCCCTCTTCTTTCTTCTTCTAGTTGAGTTCTGATCATCCAGACATTGAAGCCAGGTCAAGTGGGTGTTACCTGCAAGTGTGGGTATTCTTGTGTATGTGCCCTCTCTTCTTATCAGCTGGATACTTCACTCTCCACTCTAGTCCTCTGTGTCTATGTCACTGACACTGAACCCAAAGTCCCCAGATCTTGCCACACTGCTGGCCAACCAGGTCTCCACCCAGGTTCACAGGAGTCTATTGAATGTGATAGCGCTTAGCTCGCAGCTTCATTGCTTTTTTTCCCCTCATTTCCCCTTATCGGTGACCAGTCAGAGCACATGTCTGCTCATGTATTCCCATTGAGTCTTAGGCTTATAAGGGGATTTGCCCTGAGGGTGAGCAACTTGCTTGTTCTTGTAGTAGTCAGACTGTCATTATTGTTTTGTATTTATCCTGTCCATCTTTCTTTCAAGATGTATCTTCTGTTCTTCTAGCTACTCCAGGCTGGTCTGCTTATCCTTTCAAGTGGAAATTTCCCACCTCAGAAGATTCTGGATGGGATTCAGGATTCCACCTATGGTCTTATACAATGCAAAGACTCCGCAGGAAGTTGCCTTCACTGGGCATATTGTAGCCCCATTTTAGGTATTCCAATCAGTTATAGGCAGAAGACGGACTTAATAGTCTTTCTTTGGTGATATTTCTGGGTATTCATTTTTCTCTCCCCCTCAAGTGTCTATTTTATAATGGTATGCCAGGGAAACCAAGATTCAAAAGACAGCTAAGCATCTTAACATTATCCCCCACTCCCCTTTGCCCATTCCAACCATACCTCAATCCCTGTATCCCAGAGCCCTGTTGTTTCAAGGTTGTGCATACATCATTATTTACCTCTGTCCAACTTAGCCCATGCAAACCCACCTAATTGTTTTTCCATCTGCCTTGTTCTAACATCCCCCTCCCCCTTCTTGGGTATTGCCCCCCTCCCCAGCATCTAAACTATCCTGTGTCTATTCCCTACCCTGTGCTCTACCTTCCTTCCCTCCCCTCACCGCACCTCATACACCCCAGTAACCAGCAAAGAATTCCCTCACCCCTACCCATTAGTATGGATTCTTTTTCCTAGTCTTTTACAGTAATGGCCCTATGCAGTATTTCTCCTTTTGTGACTGACTAATTTCACTCAACATAATGTCCTCAAGGCTCATCCATATTATGTGGTAGCTTACAACTTCCTTGTTATTCTTCAAGGTAGCATAATATTCCATTGTGTGTATGTACCAGTTTGTTTATGCATTCTTCAATTGATGGGCACTTAGGCTGTCTCCATCTTTTTGCTATTGTAAATCAGCACAACTTTTTAGGAAACACGGTTCACACTACGACACCCTTTCTATAACATAGAAGGCTCGTATCTGTGTCTTGTGTCCAAAATGATGGTCCTGTGCTTCAGTATGCTCTCAAGGGTTATTAAGAACATAGATAGTAATGTAGTTGTTGTTAAATGCTGTCTGACTCATAACAACTCTGCATAGAGTTTCCGCAGTTGTAAATCTTTGCACAATCAGAGAGCCTCTTCTTTCTTCCATGGAGCAGTTGGTGGGCTCAAATCACTGATAGGTGGTTTGTAGTCCATTGCTTATCCTACAGAGGCACTGTGCTCCACAGTAATGCAGTAGTTGTAGGGGACTGAATACAGTCAGTCGAATATTTGCAGCATTTTTTTTCCCCTATGCAATTATTATTCTGCTTCATGAATCTTATTTCATTGTATTTGAAACCTTAGGTCATTATTACAAGATGCCAGGGCGCTCAAGTTCAAGTTCAACTGGCTTCATCTCCTTCAGCGGTGTTGAGTCAGCTCTCTCCTCCTTAAAAAACTTCCAGTCCTGTATCAACTCTGGAATGGATGCAGCTTCTAATGTTGCTTTGGACCTTGTGGAAAGTCAGAGTAAGTAAAACTTAAAAACTTCTTTCTATGTGTGTAGTTTGAGGTAACATTCTGTGGTTGCATTAGTCTTGGACACTCGGTGTGGCTCACCTTTGCATTATCTTTGGGACAGTCATTGATTCCCTCTAGGCATATTTTTTGTTTTTGTTTTTGTTTTTTAGGCATATGTTTTTGCATCTTGTTCTCATATCCCATAGTGTTGATTTATTGTCTTGAGGGTGAAGTGAGATGAATGATTTCATTCATGTGTATTCTGCTAGAAACCTGTAGGCAAAGGCATGAGTGAAGGTCCCTAAATGCACTGTGAAATGGAGCCGACTCAACAGCATTTCTTTTGTTAAATCCTGGATGATAGCCAGTCATTAATAAATGTAAGAAGAAAGACCTGTGCATTGAATTGTGGGGCAAAGGTAAGTTTGAAAGTCTGTTTGAGGCTGTAAGTTTGAGCGAGATTAAATCACTAATTCATCAACTAAGACAGCCAGAGTTATAAAGATGAATCTATGTGTTTTCCTTCAAGCTGTGCTTAGTCTAACAGGGATGTAAGACACATATGAGGGAGCTTACAAAAGTTCATGGGAAAAATCTATTATTTCGTAGTTCCTTGTCCATGAACTTTTGGAAGCCCTCTGACATTGATCATTGTGTGCCTATAATGTGATGCTTTGCCCGGGAGTCTGAGCCTCATTCATGGAAGTTTTTAAGCCGAAGCGGAGTGTGGTGAGTCCAGTTGTAGAATGGTAACCCTCATGGCCATACCGAGCATGGTGTGAAGTAGCAGTAATCAATTAGGAGATGATCTCAGCAGCTCAGGTGAAAGGAGAAAATCCCTTGCACTAACAGATGCAGTGGAGGGTTTGCTTTGTATGGTGCATGCTGTAATGCCGGCAGAGCCTGGGTGGATACCTTGGCTCCATCACTTACTATCGTGGTGGCTTTGGGCTAATTCTTAGCCTCTGTGTGTCTCACACTGCTCATTGGTAAAAGATAGTGCAGCTGTGAGGATTCAGTGAGATATACTTAGCAGTTCTTACAGCAGTATGTGGCACTTAATGAGTGTTCAGGAAATGGTAACTATTTTTTATGACTTAAATTTTTATTTTATGATACTTTACATAAGCAAACTTTAATTTAGGGAGCCCTAGTAAGGAGCCCTGGTAGCATAGTGGGTTGAGAGTTGGGCTGAAAACCACAAGGTCAGCAGTTCGAATCTACCAGCCGCTCTGTGGGAGAAAGAGGAGGTTTTCTGCTCCCTCAAAGATTTACAGCCTCAGAAACCCTATGCAGGGTTGCTGTGAGTTAGAACCGACTCCATGGCATGCCACCACCACCACCAATAAAGAGCCCTGAGTCCTGGTGCGGTGCTATAGGATAAGCTCTGGACTAACCACAGGGTTGGAGATACAAACCTACAAGCTGCTCCTGGGAAATCCTGTACAAGGTCACTGAGTCAGAACCGACTCAACAACACTTACAACAGTAAGGAGTCCTGGTGGCACTGTAGAATAAGCACTGGACTGCTAACCACAAGGTCAGCAGTTCAAACTCATCAGTCCTGGAACCTCTCTACCCCTTAGTCTCATGAGGATGCATGTAGTCTTTGCTGACTCTTAGGATTGCTCAATTCCATTACAGCGCAGAATGAGCTTCAGTAAATTTGATTGTAGTGACCACCATCCATGGCACACATGGTGAAGCACTCGACTACTAGCTGAAAGGTTGGCAGTTCAAACCCACCCAGAGGCAACTTGGGAGCCAGGCCTGGCGAAGTGCTTCTATGAGGTCAGCGTTGTGAAGATCCTGTGTATGGGGCACAGTTCTCCTCTGACACTCAGGGAGTCACCTGCATTGACAGCTCCCAACAGCTAGCTAACCTGTTTCACTCTGCCTGTCTCCTCTTTGTCAGTATAGTATGAAATGACTGCTCACAGGAGATTCCTGAGCCTCGAAGAACTGGAGTAGTAGTGATGTACTTCTGTGTTTGTTCTCTTTCCTACCCGTATACCAAGGCGGGTGTCCCTACTCAACATTCTAGTTCATTTGAAATGACCCCGTCTGCCTTGTTAGGTTACATACAGCATATGGTCTGTAGGCAGTTAGACTTTCACTACCACTGTGTTGTTTAGGTCTTTCTAAATTTGCTAGTATTGTAGTATAATACCTGCTTTATTTGACCTAATTGGGAAATGAAATGTGTTACATGAGGTTTTTTTTTTGTTGTTGTTTGTTTGTTTTTTAAAGGGAACTGAAGCTTCATTTTCAGGTTTTGAAATTTTATTGCCCACTTTGCTGCTTTTTGAAGCAGAATGTACCAACCTCATTGATCAGAATTGTTGTTGTTATCATCACTGTTAAGCCACTGCATTTTTGTGAAATCTTTCCTTTTCCGTAAGGAAGGGTTTACAGCTGACCCTCCCCTACAGTGTTAATGTACCTCAGAGCCGTGTCTTCTCTCTTCTTACCCTAGGCCAGGGCTTGTCCAGGGATGGACTTCCGAGGTTTGCGTTAAGGTTCGGCTCAGCAGTCAAATGAAGATGCAGGTTTCTGGGGTGAGGATTGAAAGCACGTATCAGATTCTTGCTAAATAATTGTGAGTGAGGAATGTTAAGAAAAGGATAAATGTTGTAAGGGTCCAATAGTTGAGAAAACCTTGTTGGGGAGCCTCTTAGGTTTTTTCTTGGATTACTGCTCTTCTCCAGGGACACTAGGGTCACAGGGCAGAAAGAGTTCAGCTACTGTGATCTGGCAGGTAGCTGAAAGCTAGCTGAGGTGTGTCATAATCAGGAGGACCATTTAGCTGAAGGTGTTGCACATGTACTATGTGCTGGACTTGGTGCTGTTTTTATTTGGTCTCATTTGGTTCTGACAGAAACTCTATGAAGCAGGGACTGCCATTATCACTGGTAGATAGCGGAGGACTTTTCCTAAAGTCACACAGTTCATTGGTGGAGTAGGGATTTGAACGTAAGCAGTCTGATTCCATAGCTTCTAACCTTGACCATTACTCCATATGGAACTTTGATTCTGTCTTTTTAATGGTATTTGCAGCTGATATGACACTGAAATGGCATTTTTGTTACAGTGCTGAGATACTAATGCTCCCTGATGCTTTGTTGTTTTTTTTTGGGGGGGGGGGAACTGAAATGAGGTTGTATCTCTGAAGCAGCTCCTGTGGCCCTTTTCGGGTGGTGAGGTTCTCAGCAGCTTGCCTCAGGCCTTGTCATGCTCTGAAGCCGGGCTGCGCTCTCTTGGTTTGACTCTTCTCTCTGTGAAGACATGATGTTCTGGCCAACTCCAGCCAGAGGAAGGAACAGGGCCACTGGGGCCTGTAGCTCTGGCTGTAAACTGTCTATTTCTGCATTTGTTATAATGGCAGGAAAATAGCCCTCTATGGGGTTAAGTGATAGCAGTCAGGTTTGCCGATTCATGTCCAGCGCCCCCCCCCCCCCCAAAAAACAAAAAACCACCCAAAACAAAAACCAAATCCAAACCCATTGCTGTGAAGTCAATTCTGACTCGTAGCGGCCCTCTAGGACAGAGTTGGACAGCCCCATAGGGCTCCAAATGCCAGCCTTCTGGTTAGCAGTTGAGTGCTTAACCACTGTGCCACTAGGCTCCTGCCTGTTTCATGCTGCTGATGGCAGTTCTGACCTCCACAGGTGATACAGTGAGTGGATGGGTTGTAGTTCCTTCATGGCTCCACCATCTTTATTTTCTGGCTCAGAATTTTCACCTTTGTAGACCTGATACCTTTTTTTGTTTTCCCCTTCACTATAGTTTCTACCCAGCCATAAAGCAAAGTCTTTGCTCTGTGACAGTAGTTCCAGGATTAGTGATGCGTAAAAGAGCTGCTGTCAGAGTAGAGCTGACGTGCTCACGGTCACTGGTGGTCCTCACAGAGTAGAGCTGACGTGCTCACGGATATTGTTGGTCCTCACAGGCCCCTGAACTTGTAAATTTGCAAATGTGCAGCATTTAATTTAGTAAATAATTTAGAATGTGGTTTATTTGGGGTAGTGTTCTAGTTTTACTCTCAATGTAAGGTATTTTTAAATGTAAAGATTAGATGGTAGTGGACAAAAATAAAAACAAAACAGTTATGATCACTCATCATCTTGTTTTATGAAAAAGAGGTAATTGAGTCTTTCATGTTAAAATATTTTGAAAATTGCTTCATAATTGTATGTGCCAGCACAACTGGCCTGCCAGACTCTAGACCTATTTTCTTAGGAACAGTCCCCTTCAGGGTTTTCACTGTGTACTTCTCTGCCCAGTGGACTGCTTCTTGGAGGCAGAGCTCTCCTTAAATGGTGGGCTTTCTTTGTAGCTTGTCTCCTGTACTCTATCATAGAATTACATTATTGAATGGTGGTGGTCGTGCTGGTGGTTAGCCGTGGAGTCAATTCCAACTTGTAGTGACCCTGCATAGGGTTTTTAAGGCTGTAAATCTTTAAAGGATCAGAAAGCCTCAACTTTCTCCCGTGGAACCACGGGTAATTTTGAACTTGTGACCTTAGGTTAACAGCCCAACTTGTAACCACTACACTACCAGAGCCCTCTATGTGTTTGAACAGAAGCCATTATGAGAGGTAGGTGATAATGGTGATGGTGGTGGTGGTGGCCACAAAGGTTATAAAAATAACAAGAGATGTAAGAGGCCCCTGTTTATATTTCTTGGATTGATTTCACAACTGAAACCGGTTATAAAAGCATAATGTTATTATAACTCAAATGGAAACTTTAAAAAATACCTACTTCCTGATGATGCCTGTGGTACTGGAGGTAGACCAGGCCAAGTCTACAGAAGTCAGCTCTCTAGAAAGGTGCCCTTCATTGGCTGCTAGGACTGTGTCTCTTTAGACTGTAGCTAGTTCACCGAGAGCAGCCTCTCTGGAGAATATGCATTTAGGGGAGAAAGTGTTTAGTTAAATTATTCCAAGGAGGGGATAAACATTTTCCAAGGAAAACCATCACAATTATTTGGAGCCGATCTTGAATGCATCAAAGTGTAAACCAGCCTATGTTCAACAAAATGAAACACCAGCCCAGTCCTGCGCCAGCCTCACAATCATTGTTGTGTCTGAACCCAAGACAGGTTTTGTTTTTTCATAACATTGTCACTGGCCAATTTTCTAGAAGTAGATCACTGAGGCTCTCCTCTGAGTCTGTCTTAGTCTGGAAGCTCCTGAAACTTGTCTACCATGGGTAACCTTGATCATTTTTGAAATGCCAGTGGCATAGCTTACAGCATCGCAGCAACATCCAAGTCAGCACAGTGTGACTGACGGGTGGTGGAGAGAGATTTTGTGAAATGCTGTAAAGGCTGGAAAGTCTACATCAGGGGGAGAGAACGTCTGGCCTTCAGGCCATGTGTTGTTGTTAAGTGCCCTCGAGTTGGTTCCAACTCTAGCAACCTTGTATTGGGTTTCCAATGAGCAGCTGATAAATTTGAACTGCCAACCTTGTAGTTCAAACTGACCTTGTGGTCTCTACTGCATTATTCCAGAGCACTTCACTGGGACTCCGCAGACTGAATGTTGTTTTTGTTGTTGTTAAGTGCCGTTGAGTTGATTCCGACCCATAGCGGCCCTGTATAAGGTTTCCAAGGAGCAGCTAGTGAGCTTGAACCACTGACCTTGCAGTTCAAATGACTGTGCAGTGCCACACTAGGCCCATGAAATCATTTGGTCTGGCCCTGTGAAGGCAACTGCAGTGCCAGCCATCATATTGTTGTTGTTGTTAAGTGCCGTTGAGTCGGTTCCGACCCATAACGACCCTGTATAGGGTTTCTGAGGAGCAGCTGGTGAGCTTGAACTGCCGACCTTGCCGTTCAAACGGCTTTACAGTCTGGTGTATTAACCCACAGCGCCACACCAGGACTCCAACCATCATATTGTTGTTGTTAATGTGCCATGGAGTCGATTCCGACTCATAGCGACCCTGTACAGGGTTTTTGAGGCTATAAATCTTTATGGGAGCAGAAAGCCTCATCTTTCTTCCATGGAACAGCTGGTAGTTTCGAACTGCTGACCTTGTGATTCACAGCCCAATTCGTAACCACTACACTACCAGAGCTCCTAGCCATCATATTGTTGTTGTTGTTATGTGCTGTGGAGTCGGTTCTGACTCATAGCGACCCTACACAGGGTTTCTGAGGCTGTAAGTCTTTATGGGAGCAGACCGCCTCATCTTTCTCCCACAGACTGCTGGTAGTTTTGAACTGCTGACCTTGCGGCTCGCAGCCCAATTCATAACCACTATGCTACCAGAGCTCCTTAGCCATCATATTAGGGGTGTGTTAATTAACAGTTTGATCAAATATAGGGGCTAATTTTTAAGTTGATAATTTTGTATAGCCTGTGAATGATACGAATTTTGGCAGAAAAAAGGTTCCCCACCCTTGGCCTGTATCGTGGAGGAACTTCAGGCTCAGCCTCTTCCTCACCGGTGAGACTCATCCATATTGATGAGCATCTTGAACATATGTGTGAGAGCTCTTCAGTGACGGATCACTGCCATTAGAATACTGTGTAGTCTTGACCTGACCACCCGCTCCCCTCGGGGCTCTTTACACAGAGGTGGGGTGTGGGAGAAAGGGAAGCTGTCACTGTCTGCTGTAGACTGATGCAGTGAAATCAACATGCGTCTGGTGAAGTTCCCTGAGAGAGATCAGTATTCTTATTTCCATTTTACAGAGGGGAGAAGGAAGCCCGGAGAGTGGAAGTAAACAACCCAGGGGCACACACCCACGTGGCAGACATTTGAATTTGAGCCTAGCTCTGCTTGACTCCAGATTCCATTCCTTTGATTTATCTCATGAACTTTTCTTCTTCGTCTTTCTGAGAACTGGTCTTGTTAAGTGCCACTGAGTCAGTTCGAACCCATAGCAGCTCTTATAGGGTTTCCGAGGAGTTCTGGTAGCTCAGTGGTGGTTACGAGTAGGGCTGCTAACCTCAAGGCCAGCAGTTCGAAACCACCAGCAGTTCTGTGGAAGAAAGGGGAGGCTTTCTGCTCTCATAAAGATTTACAGCCTCGGAAACATATGCAGGGTCGCTATGAGTTGGGAACCGACTCCACAGCACACCACCACCACCATAGGGTTTCTGAGGAGCGGCTGGTGGGTTTGAACGGCTGCCTAGCAGGCCATTATCCTACAGCTCCACACTGGGACTAACAAGTCTAACAATAGTGGTGGTTATATGCCGTGGAGTCGGTTCCGACCCATAGCAACCCTGCACAGGGTTTATGAGACTAAATCTTTATAGGAGCAGAAAGCCTCATCTTTCTCCTGCGGAACAGCTGGTAGTTTCGAACTGCTCCCCTCACAGTTCACAGCCCGATTCGTAACCACTACGCTACCAGAGCTCGAGTGATTTAAAAGCCATTGAGCTGCCAGGTACTTTGTTTTGGCCTGAATATTTCTTCTAGTTCTTACTGTGCAATTCTATGAGGTTTGTTTTATTGCTTCTTCCTTCTGAAAAAGGTGAATTTTTCAACCAAGGTCACAGAGCAGTAGCTGAGCATTAGATGGCAAAGCAGTATAGCTCTTGGCCCTGTCCACTGACATCACAGTGCTTGCTGAGTAATGGCAATGCCAGTGACCAGCATTCTTTTCTTCAATCAGATTAAAAAGTTTACATTTGACCTTTGGCTCATCCTCCTACAGTGTGCTGCAGGACTCCTTAAAATACCTGTACCACCTATATTACTGTTTGTGAAGTTACCTGTCATGTTAGAGACTTTGGTTTGCACGGTTAGCCCTCAGAGTTGGCTACTTTTCTCCTAAGCCTATGTTTGTGTTTTGCCAGTGAGTAAAGGGATTGTGCTTAATTAACCACTGTGTGAGCTAATGGCCAAACTGCCAATAGGACCTTGGAGCCAATTCTTCCTCATAATTCTTTAATTATGAATATGGACTTACTCAAATTCAGTATTTTTGTCCTTCAAAGAATTTAAATAAATGCAAATCTCTAGATACTCGGAGTCCTGGTGTGTCTGTAGGATAAGTACTGGACTGCTAACCACAAGATCAGCTGTTCAAATCCACCAGCCGCTATGAGTTGGAACCAACTGGACTGCAAATAGCAACAACAGCATTATGGAGATACTTTATAGGACTTCTCTGACTCCCCAGTTACTTTGAATTACTAATTTAAATAACTAATGTCTCTAAGAAAATAAACAATGTAGCAAGACTGTGTCAGATCTGCCTTTCTCTTGATTATAACATCGTTGCACAGAGCAGATGTGGACAGTGTACTTTTTGGATAGTGTCTGCTATCGTTAGAAAGTCCTGCTATGGTGCGTGGGTTAATGTGCT
>NW_006408519.1:31800478-31824641 GCF_000296735.1 Chrysochloris asiatica
TTGTTGTTGTTATCTGGGTGCAGCACCGTAGAATAGGCACTGGATTGCTAGCCACAGTGTTGGTAGTTCAGAGCCACCAGGGGTTCCTCGGAAACCCTATACAGAGTGTGTGGCTATGAGTCAGAACCAGCTCAAAAGCACTTAGCAACAAGGGCCTTTCCGTACTTACACTTTCTTTTGTTTAGTTCACATGACTGGTCTTTACTGTGGACTGGGGTTTTATGGGACAAAGACCCCAGGGTGCTTACTTGATATTTTCAGTGGTTAGAACTTATTTTATTTTTTTGTGTGTGAACTGAGTGGTAGTTTACATGGAAGAACATTGGGTTTTACTCCATCATTTCATTGCCGTGATTACAGTCTTACAGTCTCCTCCGTGCATCATCATTCAACAGTATTTGCTTCCATTCCTTCTGTGTGGTTTTTTTGGGGGGAAGGAGGAGAAGGGGGATGTACACAGAAACACTAAGGAATATATAATAACTTAAACAACCAAAAGGCAGATTCTGCAAGCTTGCCTCCTGGCCGTCAGCACTCAGTCTTTCTCTTTCTATGAGTCCTCAGCTGTTCTCTCTGTCTGTGTCCCCCATCTCTGCCTCCATCTCTGGTGTACCTGCTTCTCTGGATAGGGTCCCACATTCTGCTTATGCTCTTCTCCCTCAATGGCCTTAGGGTCCTCTGTTTCTGGACGGTAAGATTAACTACTCCCCCGTTTTTGTTACAAAACTACCTTTACAGTTGCGACAGTCACAATTAGTCATGATAACAGTTACTCACTATTGAATCATAAGAATCTTATCCCCATCTCTTTTCAACAGATCCGTCTAGACAAGATGAAAACTATTCGGTGGGAATTCTGTCTTCACCCGCACGCTGAAATTTAACTCCCTCTTGAAACCTTGTAAGCCAGTCACTTTGTGCCTATATTGCCCCCTCATTTTAGGTAGCCAAAGTCTAAGTTGCTTGTCCATATCTATCCTGTATACAGAGGGAATAGCATTGATACTTGATGTGCAGACTCCTTCCCTCTCAGTTGGTATTTTGAGCTACTACCTCCATGAGTATAGGTCAAGTTCATCAAATTGTAACAACTTACACTTGTTTCCTTTATTGAAAAAAAAACATTTTTTTTTTTTTTTAAATCTTCCTCTAGTCGAGTTCTGATCATGAAGCCACTGAAGCTAGGTCGAATGGGTACTGTCTACAAGTTTGGGAGTTCTTGTGCATTTCCTCACTTCATATCAGCTGGATGCTTCGCTTTCAACTTTAGCCCTCTGTGGCTATGTTCTTGTCCATGGGCTCAGGTGTCCCCAGGTCTCACCACACTTTGGATCAACCAGCCCTTCCTCTTCTTTCTGTCTTCTCCAAGTTGACGGGAATCTATGGAACATGGTCGAACTCAGCCCATTTCTTCATTGCTGCCTTTACCCCTCTTCCACTCACCAGTAGACCAGCATGGTCACCGGCAAGCTTACATGCCTGCTCATGTGTTCCCTTTGAGTTTCAGTCTTGGAGAGGGGTTGTCCTGAAGGGACTTGATTGCTTGCCTTGATGGCTCCCCAGAGAACCTTGTTATGTATAGTAACCAATCATACTGCCATTTTTGTTTTGGGTTTTTCCTGCTGGTCTTTCTTTGAAGATGTATCTTCTATCTCTCTAGCTGTTCCAGGCTGTCTTCTTGTCCTTTCTAGTGGGAGTGTCCCACCTCAGAAGGTTCCAGATGGGGCTCAGAATTTCACCTAAGGTCCTATACACTGCAAAGACTCCGTAGGAGGCCAGTTTCATTGGGCAAGTTCTAGAAGCCCTTTTAGGGATTCCAATCAGTTACAGGCTGAAGACAGGCTTACAAGTTTTCTATAATCATGTTTCCCAACATTCTTTCTATCCTACACGTGTCTGTTTTACAGTGTAGTCAAGGGAAACCAATATTCATAAGACAGTTAAACATCTTAGTATTATTTCCCCCTTTCAAACTATGCCTTGATCCCTGTGTCACAAAGCCCTGTTGTTCCAAGGTTGAACATGCATCACTATTGACCTCTGTCCGCTTGGAAGTTATTTGATTTGCCCATTAGTGTTGGATGCATGTACAAATGTGTTATTATGTGGCAGTTAATAGTGTTTAATAAATATAATATTATGATGCAGAATGAAGAAATTGAGCACTTTTGTTAATTCCTGAACCCATTTTGTGTGTGGTGGGGGAGATGGCAGGGAGGCAGTCTTTGCACTTTGTTTTTGTTGCGGGACTGTCTAGCTTCCTGGGGAGCTCGTGTCAAAAACTGTTGGGCCTCACCACTAGAGTTTTAGTAGGTCTGGAAGGAGCCCAGGAATTTTGTTTTGTTTTTAGCAAACTCACAGGTGATGCTGATGTGCACTTCCCCGGGGCCACTTAGTTCCATTTGTTAGGAGGAATACACCACTAGGGGGCAGCAGAACCCTTCTGCTGAGGTATAGGGGTTAGTATTGGAGTTTGTTGATTGCAGATTTGGATTGTGTAAAAACTATGCTGTTGTTGTTAAATGCCTTCGAGGCAGTTCTGACTCATAGCGACCCTGCATAGGGGTTCTGAGGAGCAGCTGGTGGGTCTGAACGGCCGACCTTGTGGTTTGAAGTGCTGATCCTACAGCGTTGTCCCAGGTGTAAAAGCTGTCACCACTAAACACCAAACTAACCTCAGTGCCGTCAAGTTGTGTATGACTCAGAGTGACCCTATATAGAGTTTCTGAGACTAAACCTTTACGGCACAGACAGCCTCATGATTCTCCTGAGAAGGGACTGGTGGGGGTGACTGGCCAACCTTGCGTTGACAGTCCAATGTTACTGGAATTTAGTAACTTGGAACCTGAAGTAGTCCACATATATGAAAATCAGAAACATGACACCATCTACAATTAATCCCTCTAGGAATCCATATTTCATTTCCCAGTTTCCAGGTTACTCAGTTTCATTTACCAGTGATAGATGCTGGCCCCGTTGTAAAAGAGAAGTGTGTATTTTATATTGGTGGTGGTGGTGAGTGACGTGGAGTCAGTTCTGACTCACAGCGGCCCTCTATAGTGTTTCCAAGGAGTGACTAGTGGGTTTGAACCGCCGACCTGTGGTTAGCAGCTCAGTGCTGATCCTACAGTGCCACACATCTGGATCACAAGTCAAAATAGTATTTATCATTCTCAGTCAGTGAATCTTGATTTTGTTGTTGTTGGCTACATTCAAAAACTACTTTAAAAAGACTTACACAGGTTGTTTATGTACAACCTGTAAATCATGCCACTGGGCCAATTCTGTCTGTCCAGTTTTGAGACGTTACAAAGTGTGAAAGGTCATTTCCTTTCCTATTGGCGTCCTTTGTCAGAAAGTTGAGTGGCTTCCTTCTTGAGAGCTGTTGAGAGGAAAGTTTGGGCTGTGTTTGACTCACCTCCTCTCCTGTCACCCCGGAGCCTCACTCCATAAATTGCTAAACAGAATAACACCTCCAGATTCTCCTTCCACGGACTGGAACAACCTTGAGGTTGGCGTAGCTGCTCCCATGGTAGAGGGCCTGGAAACTATTGCTCACTGCCTTCGTGTGTTGATAAAGTCCTCCTGTTCACATCAGGATGTCACTTTTCAAAATAGCAAATGAGTCACTTTTCGATCTTAAAGCAGAAGGTTTGACTACCTTTTGGGTTTTTCTAGACTCTAGATTCATGTTTCAGTTGCTTCTGTGTCTTTATCTTTGGAGCAGAGGATTGGGTTAGGTTTCAGTGACCTAATAGGAAATGAAAATGACTGGGACAGAAAAAACAACAACAACCAACACCCCAGAATTGGAGCCCAGTAGCGCCCGGCTAGCATGTTATCAGGTATCTCTGATCATTGGGAAAAATAAGACAAGTCTAGTGTCCAGCCTAGATGGCAACTCATGGCAAAAGTGGAACAGACATCAGGATCAATTTTGAAATATCAGGTTCCTCTTTAAAAGACACAAAATTTCACCACGCCTGGCATTAAAACAGAAAGTGGCTTTTATGAGGGGGCTTCAGAAAGTTGGCAGAAAATCGGAATGAAAAGATAATGGAATTTTTTTCATGAACTTTTTCAGTCCTCCTTGTATTAGGTTGGTGATGAACATCTATGAAACCAATTTGATTATTCTGGAGAAGATTATTTTATTATAAAGACTTAGTCTTTTTTCCTGTACTTTACAAATGAAATTATGTATCTGTGTTATACAAATGGAAGGCGATATTTACACATTACAATGGCAGTTTACTGAAACTGTGATGTGAACCTCAAATGTAATGGCGTTATGGGAGAAGGCACGGGACCACAAGGTTGGTTTGAACCACAAGGTTGCGGTTCAAAACTCACCAGCCGCTCCTCGGAAACTCTGTACGGGGCCACTATGAGTCAGAACCGACTCCATGGTATGTCACAACAACAACAAAGTCTCCTCATTACAAAAGTAAGACTAAAGAAAGAAGTGAAGTTAATTTTAGTAATGTTGCGTTTAGCCCAATAGATCTAAAATATTAGTTCAGCATGTAATTTATGTAAACACGATTGATGAGACATTTTACCTTTTTTTAATGTACTAAATTCCCAATCTTAGAGTGAATCTCAGTCTAGACTAGCCCCATTTCGTATGATTAATGGCCACATGTGGCAAATGGGTGCTGTATTAGATAGCAGGAGATTATAGGGTATTTTGCTTTTCAGAAATTAAAAGAGTTTTTAAATCAGTAATAAGGTCTGCAGCGTTTTAGTACTTTCGGTGGCAATTCAAATTGAAGTAGGTGATAGCACAAGATAGTATTATCTATTTATTTCTCTGTGCGTGTTACTCTGTTCACTTGTGTGGTTGCTATTTTAGGCTTTTCCCCAAATTGTTTAACCAGCTTAAGCTTACTTACTTTGGGGCACCCTATTAATACTTGCTTTCTTTTGAAATGCGCGCGCTAATGTGAATCCACATGAAAGGTTGTGCAGTCAGAGTTTGTAGGTGATGTGGCACACCAGTTTCTTATGGGATTGGGCAAGCCACGGAGACTTAAGCCTCTTCCACTTGGGCAGCCAGAAAGCTGTAGTTGCAGTCAAACAGGGAGGCCTGTCAGCAGTTGACCTTGGGAATGCTAATTCGCTTGTCCTTGGGCGCCGCCTTAGGCATTTGATTTCTCTCTGTGGGTGGGAGTTATGAACCGAGTTTGGAGAAGGACTGGAGGCACTTGGGGCAAGCTCCAAACAGATGTGCTTCTTGCTTCATATTTGCATGTGACCAAGTTGCACGAGGCATGTTCCTTGCATACGTTTCTTTTAAGGCCTTTTAGAATCGGATGCTTACGCCTACATGCCTACACTGAAGTTGCTAGGGAGCTTCATTTACTTTTGGACTGCCTCTCCCCACCCCCACCCCCTCTTTAATGTAACACTCACCTGTCATATGATAAAGGATTTCCCAGTGGTTTGAACTGCTGACCTTTTGGTTAGTGGTCCAGTGCTTATCCTACCATGCCACCAGGGCTCCTACCCATAATGATGTTGTTGTTAAGTGCAGTCGAATTGTTTCTGACTCATAGCAACCATATACAGGGTTTCCAATGAGTAGCTGGTGGGTTTGAACCGCCAACTTTGCGGTTCGTAGTTCAGTGCTTATCCTACAGCACCTCACCATAATGATTGTTGCTGTTAAGTGCTGTCGAGTCAGTTCCAACTCATAGCAACCCCGTACAGGGTTTCTGAGAAGCAGCTGGTGAGTTTGAACCACTGACCTTGCAGTTCAAGATGACCTTGAGGTCGAGTTCTTATCCTCAGCTCCTTAGCCTCACACCAGGACTTCATACATAAGGAGAGTTACTTTTAAATAGATTTGTTCAGTGCCCTTGAGTCAGTTCAGACTCATAGTGATGATGTATAGGGTTTCCGAGGAGTAGCTGGTGGCTATGAATTGATGACCTTGTGGTTAGCAGTCCAGTGCTTATCATAAGCACATCAGGGCTCCTAAAAAATGATACACACTCTCATTTCCATCCCGATAGCATTAGATTCCTTAAGCTTGTTGAAAGACAACATGGAAGGCATAGTTTACCCCCCTTTGGGGTTCTATCTGTTACTACCAGTGTAGTAACAGATAGGGTAAGCGAGAAGAGAGAAATGTTAGTTGGAAAAGTTCTACAAGGTGAGAAGAAGTTAGACAGTGTCCTGTAGAAGGAGGAAGGGCAGGAAGAGCATCTCTCATAACCATGGTGGCTGCAGCTTGGCTTTTCCCCCAGACAGAGTGGGTTTTCCTTTCCTTTGGGACGTGCTTGAACAGGTAGAATCATCTTCCATGACTGCCCCAGCACTGAGTCAAACATGTATTTGAGTTTGGGAGATTTGCACTCTTCTTAGGTAATTATTAACACTTTAGCTTGGCCATTTACTGGTTATTTATGGTCCATAGGACTCCTGTTGTGTGCTGTAGGATCAGCACTGAGCTGGGAACCACCAGGTCAACAGTTCAAACTCACCAGCTGCTGCTCTGAAACCCTATACAGGGCCGCTGTGAGTCAGACTCCACTCAATGGCACTTAACAACAACAACAACAAACTCTCAGTGAGTTAATAATTTAGTTAACAGGTAAGGCAAATATATCTGTATGAGGAAACTTTTAAAAGTTTGTAGAAAAATGGGATGAAAAGAGAATGGAATTTTTCTACAAGTGTTTTGCAGACATCTCATATGCATAAAAATACAGTGGTTAAGTGTTTAGCTGTTAATGGAAAAATCAGGGTTTGAACCCATCAGCTGCTCCCTGGGAGAAAGGTGGGGCTCTCTACTTCCATAAAGGGATCTGCCCCACAGGGCTTGCAAGGCTTCAGTCTTCACAGAGGCAGACTGCTATGGCTTTCTCCTGCTGAGCCCGCTGGTGGCCTTGAACCACCTACCTTTTGGGTAGCACCTGAACGCTTAGCTGCAGCATCACCAGGGTTCCTTTTCAGATATCCACGAGTGTCCTGCTATTGTTAGTTGCTGTTGATTGTGACTCGTGATGGATGACCCACGTGTGCAGAGTACAAGTGCTCCACAGGGCTTCCAAGGCTGTGACCTTTTAGAAACACATCACCAAACCTGCCTTCCGAGGTACCTCTGGGTGGGTTCCAACAGCCAGACTTTTTCTGCCAGTAGTCAAGCACTTAACTGCCTGTGCCACCCAGGGTGTGTGTGCATCTCCATATAAATCCACGCTGTGTCCTGGTGTGGCGCCCTAGGATAAGCACTTGACTGCAAAGTCAATTCGAACTGCAAGGTTGGTGGTTCAAACTCATCAGCCACTCCTCGGAAGCCCTATACAGGGAATCAACTCAACGGCTCTTATAACAATGATAACGTGAAAGAGAGAGTGTGAGCGTGTGCTACGTGTCGTAAATAATATGTTCCAGATAAGGAGATGTTGAGTCTGCCCATCCCATTCCAGAATTAAGTGAAAGACTTTACATTATGACCTAAAAGGCTGATTTTATTATATACAATGTTGTTGTTGTTGTTGTTAGGTGCCATCTAGTTGGTACCGACTCATAGTCACCCAGTGCACAATAGAACAGAACACTGTCTTGTCCTGGGCCAATCTTACAATCGTTACTACGCTTGAGCCCATCGATGCTGCCACTTGGCCAGTCCATCTCGTTGGGAGTCTACCTCTCTGACCCTCCACCTCACCTACTCCAGTGACTGGTCCCTCCTGACAATATGTCTGAAGTATGAGAGATGAAGTTTGGCCATCCTGGCCTCCAAGGAGCACTCTGGCTGCACTTCTTCCAACACAGATCTGTTGGTTCTTTTGGCAGCCCATGGCACTTTCCATATTTTCCTCCAACACCATAACTCAAAGGTATCAATTCTTCTACGGTCTTCCTTGTTCACTTTTGCATGCATATGAGGGTATTGAAAATACCATGTCTTGGGTCAGGCACACCTGAGCTGACATTGTTGCTCTTCAACACTTTAAAAAGGTCTTGTACAACAGATTTGCCTAATGCAATATGTCGTTTGATCTCTTGACTGCTGCTTCCGTGAATGTTGATAGTTGATCCAAGAAGAATGAAGTCCGTGACAACTTCAATCTTTTCTCTGTTAATAAGAATGTTGTTTATTGGTGTAGTGGTGAGGATTTTTGTTTTCTTTACATTGATATGTAATCCATACATCTGTGGAAAGAGAGGATAGAAAAGCTCCATATCATCAGTCAAAACAAGGCTGGGACAGACTGTGGAACAGACAATCAATTACTCATATGCAAATTCAAACTGAAGCTGAAGAAAATGAAAACAAGTCCATGAGATCCAAAATATGACATACTTTATAGGCTATACTTAATAGGCAATGTCATCCTAGTAAACGCAGTGGGCTTTGTATACCTTGTGCGCTTTGTGTTCTGAATGCCATGTGTAGATTCATTCAGTCTGTCCAACAATGCTGTGAGTTTGTTGTTACTGTTGTTAAGTGCTGTTGATTTGATTCTGTCTCATAGAGACCCTGTAGAGTATGATTTCGGAGGAGCAGCTGGTGAGTTTGAACTGCTGACCTTGAGGTTAGCAGTCCATTGCTTACCCTGCAGCACCACACCAGGAGCATTGGTAGGTAATCATGCAATTACTACTTAAACCAAATCAAATCCATTGCTATCAAGTCGATTGTAAGTCCTAGTGACCCTATGTAGGCTTGTCAAGGCAGTGACTCTTTATGGGAGCAGAAAGCCTTGTCTTGCTCCTGCAGAGTGGCTGATGGATATGAATTGCTGACTTAGTGCTTATCAGTCTAGTGCTTATCTTGTTGTGCCACCAGAGCTCCTACGTAAGAGTACAGTGATCCTTGAGGTTGACCAAGGACTATGTATATGACATCTCTGCTCCCTGAGAGTTCTTTTATCACAATAATCAATTTCAGTTTGGAAACCTACTTTTTATTTATTTACACTTTATATAGCTTCAACACTTGTTTTCTCAGTTGCAGTAAGTTCTGAGGGCCCTCATCCTATCCAGGAGGATAAGCACTGGAATGTTGACCACAAGGGCAGCAGTCTGAGGCCAGCAGCTGTTTTGCAGGAGAAAAATGAGGTTTTCTGCTCCCAGAAAGACTTACAGCCTCAGAAGCCCTATGCATCGCTATGAGTCAGAGTGGATTCAGTCAAGGGCAGTGGGTCTTGGGGGTTGTTTGTGTTCATTGTGGAGCCAGCCTATTTCCAGACCTCAGCCACCTTCAGGCTTGAAGGTGAGAGTTAATTAAACCCAGTCGGAGATTCCACACTGTGATCATTTCTCACTATTGACTTCGAAGATTCCCTGGCTGGGTTTAAAAAAAAAAAAAAAGCAGCAGCAGTTTTTCTTGGGACTGTATTTATAAATACTGACGACCATGAATTGCCTCTATAAAATGTCCTTCATTTGATCATTTTATTATCCATGATCTCAGAACTATTAGTAACAGCATCTGGCATTAACTCTATAAAACATTGGTAGCTAGTGGTTTCTACCCTCATTTCAGAATCGTTTGCATAGTTTGCATCAGTGTTGGTCATGCCACTGGCTGCCCCTCCAACCACACTGTCTTCGTCTGCAAGAGAGATTCATTCGGTCTAGTCCACAGCTTCCCAAGGACACCTAGTCTTCTTTCAAGGGCCAGCTTCAGTGTCGTCTTGTCCTGCACCCAGACCCAGACCCAGCAATCCCTGTCAGTTTGCTGTGCTTTTGTCCACCAAAACAGTGGAGCATTCGTTCGTTTATAAGTTTCCATTGCCACCAACCAGTAGGTCCTGGGGTGTGAAGAGACCTGTTTCCCAACCAGTTTGTGACTTTGTGTTCCATATGGTCCATGTTGTAACGATTCTGCTTGGCTATATATAGTAGCTGGGAAGCAGCCCTAAACAATATATAAATGAATGGCTGTGATTTGGCCAACAGTGGGCTGCACTTCATAAAAGCATTTGACGAACTGGTAGACTATTTTCTGAGTGGCTGCACTGTGTTGCATCCCCATCAGCATGTGTGGGATTCCAGTGTCTCTACAGCCTCCACACACTTGTCTTTTTGTTCGTGGCCAACCTGGTGCTTGTGCAGTGGGAGCTCATTGTGGTTTCCATTTGCATTGCTCTGATGGGTGATGATGTCAGGCATCTTTTCCTGTGCATGTGGACCATTTCTAGATCCTTAGAGGATACTTATTCTGAGCCTCCTTTGTCCAGTTAAGAAATTGGCTTAATTTGTCTTTTAATTGCTACTATCTTTTACATATATTCTAAGTGACGTCTCAGGTAATTCTTTTACAAATATGAGGGGGCTTCAAAAAGTCTGTGGAAAACGGAATTAAAAGATAATTTTAAAACTTTTTGCAGCCCTCTCACACTTTCTCCTATTTTGTGGCTTTCTCTTATGCTTTTTGAACCATAGTTTTTCATTTTGATGAAGTCCAATTAATATATTTTCTTTCTGCATTTCTGCTTTTGGTATTGCATCTAAAAATTTATTGCTTGTAAGTTAACCTCTGTTTGTTTCTCTTAGAATTTTATACACTTAATTCTTACATGTAGCTCTTTGATCAATTTTAGGTTAAGTATGATTCTTTTGCAAGTAACTCTACAGTTGTCCCAGCACCATAAAAGTAGTCTTTTGAACAATCACAATACCCTTGTTAAAAATCATTCGACCATAGACTCATGAATTTTTGTCTATGCTCATAATTCTATTCCATTTATTTCTGTGTGTATCCTTTAGTCAGTACCACACTGTATTGATTACTGTTGCATTGTTGTAACTTTTGAAATGAAAAAGTGTGAATCCTCTAACTTTGTGATGAGCATTTTGCTGAGGGTTTTTACACCCATATTTATGAGAGAGATTGGTCTGATATTTGTCTTTAAGTATCAGAGAATGACTTGGGAAGTGTTGCCTTCCTCTTGTATTTTTTGGAAGAGTTTGTGAAGCATTGGTATTAGTCATTCTTTAAATGTTTGGCAAAATTCACCAGTGAAGTCATCTGGGCCTGGACTTTTTTTTGTATGTGGGAAGTTTTTTTTGTTTTTTGTTTTTTGTAAATGATGAATTCCGTATATGGACTCCTGGTGTGGCACTGAACTATGAACCACAAGGTCAGTGGTTCAAACATACCAGCTGCTCCTTGAAAACCCTATACAGGGTCATTCTGAATTGAAACTGACTTGACAGCACTTAAAATAACAAAATTGTTATATGTCCACTCAGATTCTTTATTTCTTGGGTCTGTTTTGGTAGCTTGTGTCTTTCCCAGAATTTGCCATTTTTATCTGTTGTCTAATTTATTGGCATAGCATTCCTTTAGGATTGGTAGTAATGTTCTCTCTGTTTCTGAGCTCCATTAGTTCTTCAATTCATTGTTTAAGTGAGTTTGTATTAATAGCCAGTTCTGTCCTACCAATCTACTACACTGTATGCAAGAGGATAGATATACTGGTAGGTGAGAAACAGGCTCTTCTTGAGGAAATTTACAAAGTAGTAGACAAGGTAAGGCATATTTGATGTGGCGCTGTAGGATAAGCATTAGACTTCTAAACACAAGGTCTGTGGTTTCAACCCACCAGCCACTCCTTGGAAACCCTATGCAGGATCGCTGTGAGCTGGAATCAAATTGGTGGCACTTAACAACAACAGGCAAGGTAAACACATGTATCAGTCTGGGTCCAGTCAGTAGATAGAAACCCTACAATCATTTACACAGATTAATAAAGGGAATACTCGAGTGATGATGAAAGAAAAGCTGTAAAACATAAGGAAACTGGTATGCTTGTGCTCAGAGTATCCCAGGAAGAGTAGCTCCCCGTCTGCCCAGGCTGGCCTGCAGACCTTGCTGGAGAAGATGTAGTTGCAGCCCACAGCATGTCAGAGAAGTGCATTGGCTTGCTGGATCTACAGTTGCTGGAAAGCAAGGAAGCAGATATGGGAGACACAGCTGGATCCAGGGACATCCCAGCTGGTGAGCGTACGCAGTGTGAAGATGGCATGGGGAGACTGGTGTGTGGTCTGGAGCCTGACGTTTAGACGCTGAGCCCCAGGGGGTGACTGGGTGTGCAGGGATACAGAAATGGTAGTGGAAATGTATCAGGAGGCCTGAAGTACACGGGGTTGCTGGGACTAACGGTGGGGTGCAAGGGAGAGAGCAGAGGGAAAGGGATGTGGGCAGAAGGCCTGGTCCATGCAGGGTCTATGTGAAGAGGTCTGTGCAAAGGTACTTGTGATTGTGACACATCAGGATAAGCCAGAACCGTGTGGGTACTGAGAGATCACATGTTCTGGGCACATGGCCTAGGCAGCCGACCATGGCATGTTCTCACTCACACTGCTGACCAGAAACGCAGCAGCCAGAGACTTGGGAACACCCTCCCACCCACAGTGCCCTGCCAATCTCCTCTGTTGAGAATGCAGCTCATCCTTCCTCACTGTAAAGGAAAAATGCTTAGAGGCGCTCCATCCATTATCATAGAACATGTTTCATCAGGTGCATTTGGTGCTGAGAGACAACCAGTGGATAACTGTCACCGCAGTACACACATCAAGCCTTCCAGGGCCTGTGCTACAAGCCTGTGTGCAGGAAATAATGGGGTTCGTATTCTCCTGGAGGCCCAGTGTGGCGCTGCAGGAGAATGCGTTGGACTGCAAGGTCAGTTTGAACTGCAAGGTTACCAATTCAAATCCACCAGTCACTCCTTGGAAACTCTACAAAGGGTCACTGTAGGTCGGAACTGACTCCACGGCACTTAACAACAACAACAGTATTCTCCTTGCTGAGAAACTGTAGGAGAAATTTCTCCCTGGAGAGATGGGTTGGTGTTCCTGTAGAGTGGGGAGGGCATTTCTGAGGGAAGCAAACCTGAGAAGAGGCAAGGAAAGTTTCATGTCAGCATCTGTAAAACAACCTAAGCAATTGCTGCCACAGTTCATGGGTGCCAGCCTTCCAGCCAGCCCAGCGTCTAGCCCACAGCACCACCAGGGCCCTCAAGGAATGCATAGGGGCTCCAATTTCTCCACAGCCTTCTTATTGTCTAGTTTCCAGACAGTAGCCATTCTCATGAGTGTTAAGTGGTATCTCGCTGAGGTGTTGATTTACGTTTTTCTAATGACGTTGGTGTTGAACATTTTTCATGTTCTCATTAACCTTTAAGGAGCTCTGGTAGCGTAGTGGTTACAAATCGGGCTGCGCACCTCACAGTCAGCAATTCGAAACTACCAGCTGTTCTGTGGGAGAAAGATGAGGCATTCTGCTCCCGTAAAGATTTACAGCCTCAGAAACCCTGTACAGGGTCGCTATGAGTCGGAACTGACATAACAACAACATTAACCTTTGGAGAAATGTCTGTTCTAGTCCTTGGCCCATTGTAAAGTTTTGTCTTTTGGTTGTTGAGTTGTAGGAGTTCCTTATTCTGGATAAACCCTTATTCAATATACAGTTTTAAAATATTCTCCCCTATTTTGAAGATTGTCTCTTCACTTTGTTGATAGAGTCCTTTGATGCACGAAAGTTTTTGATTTGATGGAGCCCAATTCATCATTTTTTGTTGTTGCTGCTCATACTTTTGGTGCCACATCCAAGAATCAAGGTTGTGAGCCTTTAGGAAGCCTGTGTTTTCTTCCAAGAGTTTTTGGGTTTATAAGTGATACCCATTGTGGGAATTACAATCAACAAGGTGAGACAACATGTGTACCAATTGTTCAGTGGAAGACTGGCCTGGTCTATAAACCTTCACCCAATTCTCAAGTGCTCATTGATCCTTTTAGGGTTAATTTTTTTCTTTTTCTTTTTTTTTATGGTGTCTACATTTTGTCAGGGTTTAGCAGGTGACTTGAGCTACCCTCTCTTTGTTGTTGTTATTAAGTGCCGTCCAGTTGGAGTTAAGTTATAGCAACCCTGTAGAGGGCTTCCAAGGAGTGGCTGGTGAATTTGAACCACTGACCTTGTGGTTCAAACCGACTTTGGGGTCCAGTGCTTAGCCTACAGAACCACACCACGACTCTTTTTCATTAAGTTGTTGTTATGTGCCGTGGAGTCAGTTCTGACTCATAGTGACCTTGTACAGAGTTTCCCAGGCTGTAAATCTTTACGGGAGCAGGAAGCCTCATCTTTCTCCCATGGAACAGCTGGCTGTTTCGAACTGCTGACCTTGTGGTTCGCAGCCCGATTCGTAACCACTACGCTACCAGAGCTCCTGTTAAGAACCCATTTTAAATCTAAAGCAGGAAGAGGAATGAGGTTTGATAAAGAAGAAAGACTCAAACATTCACTATGGGTATTTGTTATATTACTTGTCCAAAGATGGCCCCCAGGAATGTCTCCAGTCATTGTACACATGTGCCCATAAGGAACAATGTCACAGCTAGCATACGGTGTTTGTGTGTGGTTCTTTTTATTCTCCTTGCTGTTTCTAGTCAAAACACCGTTTTCCAAGGTTGCTGGGGTCAGCTCTCCTCCTGCCACCTCTGTCAGCATGGTTGTGATCATTGTTTATAATACAGTCTGCTGCTCTTGTTAGTCTGCATTCTAACCCCAGTTCTCCTGATTCTTGAGCTTGGTTTTTGGTTATTTGCTTTCTGTAAACAGTGAATTTGCGAAGTAAGTTTCAGTGGGCTCAGACACATTGCAGTCTTGTTCCTTTTGGAAGTCACTACTAAACTGAAGGCATTCGGGGGTATTTGCTGGCAGCCATGCTGATAGTGTAAGTCTGAGACCAGGGCCCTGAATAAGGCCATGGTCAGGTTAGGTCAGCAGTCTGAGTTAAGGAATTTTCTAGTTCCAGAAGTCAGGAAAAGCTGAGATGTCAGAAGTCCTTAGTAGTCAGTTTGAGAGTGTCTGGGTGTAGATGATTAGAAAGCTCTATCAAATGTGGAGTCCCCGCTGTGGCGCTGTTGGTTAATGCGCTGGACTGCAAAGTCGGTTTAAACCACAAGCTGGGTGGTTCACACTCACCAGTCGCTCTCGGAAACCCTATACAGGGCTGCTATGGGTCGGAACCAACTTGACGGTACTTAATAACAGCAACAACAAATCAAATATGTCCTTGTTGTTGTTAGGTGCTGTTGACTCCGTTCCAACTCATAGCGACCCTGTGTCCAACAGAGACCAACACTGTCCACTCCCACAGCCTCCTCACAGTTATGTGTCAGTCCAGCGTGTGGAGGGGCTTCCTCATGATACCCTTTCCCAGGAACTGGCCCTTCCTGATAACATGCTATCACATCAGGAAGTAGACACTGGAATTTAAAGGGACACAGGTGTGACACTGAGGTAGCTACAGTGAGTTCTGAAGTGGAGAAATGGATGGTAGATTATTAAGGACTTGAGAGATTTCATCTCTTTGAAACCCCACAAGAATTTTCTCTAACTGTAGTCAAATGCCTGCTTTAGAAAAACCTCTTAAAAATTGCAGGATCAGAGCTTTTGGAAGCAGATTTCAGTAATCTGCATTTGCATCAAGCACCCCAAGTTATTCTGCTCCATCTTGAAGTTTCATCCTGTGGTGAAAGGTGAGATGCCTTGCGCAGGGTAGGTGCACCGTAGATATTTATTAAGTTGGGTTGCAGCTTAATTCTGATACCTCTGATCAGAGAGTGTCAGAGAGCCGACTTTGCAAGTAATATTAATAAAGGTATCTAATGCTTATGAGGGCTTTTCCCCGGCTGGGCTCTGTGCTAAGTGCGCTTCATGGATTATCTCATTTCATTTGTGTGAAGAAGAGACTATTATTACCCTCAAGTAACAGAAGAGAGGTGAAATTAAGATTTAGAAAGTGTAGCTAAGTTGTCTGAGATCATAAAAAGGTGATAAATGGTGCATCCAGACTTCAAACCCAGGCAGTCTGCCACCAGAGTTCATGGTGAGAGCCACTTTCTGAAGGCTTTGCTTTGGGGAGTCCATGCTATGTGACCTCCGATTTCACAGATTGGTTAGCCAGTCCAGGAAGGAAGACATGGGTGAGCACTTTGGTGTTCCAGTGACTGAAAGTCTATGCTTGTTCATGGTCTTCTGTCTTCTACACTCTAGGAAGCAGGGTTATAGTGATATTCTTGGATCCTAAGAAGGATTCTTAAAGTCATTGTAAAATTGTCAAGGCTGGTTATATTATATAATACTTCCATCTGGCAACTTCATGTCGATGGAGAAGTATAGTGCCACCATAGAGCATAGGAGTGAGATCACAAATTTATAGTCCTTTAGTCTCCAAATGGACTTTACAGATCATCTCCAAGTCTTTCCTCCAGCCAGGAAACCGAGTCCCAGAATGGTTAAGTTATTCATTCACTCTCTCTGAGCAGATTGTTGGCCATCCCAGGTGTCCTGATTTAGCCCAGTCCATGGACTGCCTGAAGAAATATAGCCAGAATGCTCTATAGAAGACTTCATCTTTCATACTGTGGAGTGTTGTCAGGAGGGACCAGTCTCTGGAGAAGGATATCATACTTGATAAAGTGGAGGGTCAGCACAAAAGAGGAAGATCCTCTCTGCCTCACACACACGAAGAGCTGAATTGGTACAGTGGTAGCAGCAGTTGGCTCAAGTGGACCAATGATTGTAAGGATGGCCTAGGACCCCGGGCAATGTTTCGTTCTGTTGTGCATATGGTCACTGAGAGTCAAAATCGCCTTGGCAGTACCCAGTAATTGTAAGTTTTCCACTTGCATTCAGCTTCTTCATTAAGTATGTTTATGAAACAATAAAAAAAATATAATTAGAAATATTAAAGAAATTGATTCCATTTACATGACCGGGTGTGGTGCTGTGGGTTACTGTGCTAGACTGCAAAAGTCAGTTTGAACCACAAGGTTGGCGGTGCAAGCTCAGAAATCCTACCCAGGGTCCCTATGAATTGGCAATGACTCAACAGAACTTAACAAGAACAATGAAACATTGCACAGGTGTTCACTGAGGAAGACAATTGGAACCTGGAATCAGAAGCAACTCTAGAGTGCAGTGGAACCTAGATGTGAATAAACAATGATGGATTGCTTTTGTACAGCCTTTCTAGCGATGGTCCAAGGAGCTCTGGTAGCGTAGTGGTTACGAGTCGGGCTGCGAACCTCAAGGCTGGCAGTTCGAAACTACCAGCCGTTCCATGGGAGAAAGATGAGGCTTTCTGCTTCCATAAAGGCTTTCTGCTTCCATGGGAGAAAGATGAGGCTTTCTGCTTGGAGACCCTGTACAGGGTCGCTATGAGTCCACTCCACAACACGTCACCACCACCAGCGATAGTCCTGTAACACCCACCAAGTGATTGAGGGAGACTATGCAAATAAGATGCTTGGAGTCCTGTAGGTGTCTGGAACCCTAATGAGCGGGTTGATAAGTTTTTGCCATCCTGCTAGGTTTAAAAAAGCCATCCCAGAGGTGGTAAGGGAGAGACTTGACAACTACATAGAGGAGTCAGGAGTGGGGCATATTTAAGACCAAGGAGACACTGAGAGAGAACTGTAACTCTGGTGATAGTGAGAAGCAGAGGCAAAGACAAAGCAGCCGCACACCCAGGAAACCTTACTTTCAGCCGGGGGGCCTGCTGGCAGGGTGGGCTGCCTCTGGGCATTTATTGGTGGAGCTAAAGAGTTAGTAACACTTTCCCGGGCAGTGCAGAGGCCAGGGATCCGCTGGACTGAGAGAGTCCTGCCTGCGGGCATGGCTAAAAAGAAGCTGTCTTCATTTGCGTGTTTCCTGAGTCATTTCTGATCCCGTTTCTTCCCTAATAAATCTCCTCACAGTGAGTCTGGTCTGTGCATTCTGTGTGGCCAGCAGAACCCAGCCGAGTAGTGAGCACACTAGGAGTGATGGTTGGGATCAGAATTGGTTCAGAGGTTGGAGCATGGAGGAGACATGTGTGGCCTCTGTCTGTTAGGAATCAGCCTGGGGCTGTTGGTCTTCAGTCTCCTTCTCCCTTGCAAAGTCAGAGAAGGTCAGATGCTGCCTCCGTGCCATTTTTTTGCAAGTAGATTTGGAAAGAATGTTGGTTGCAGTTGCAACATAGATGTGAATAAATAATGAGAATATTAAAGTCCAGAAGTTTGTTTTAAAACAAAAGCTTTTGTAGACCGCTTTACTTATGGGACCTTACATTCAGTCCTGGGGTGGCGCTGTAGGATCAGCACTGGACTCCTAACCACAAGGTCAGAGGTTCAAACCTACCAGCCACTCCTCAGAATCCTTATACAGGGTTGCTATGAGTCAGAACTGACGCGATAGCACTTAATCATAGCAGCCACATTCAGTTTTGGCTTTCTAGCTTAATGTTGTTAGGGCCGTCAAGTCGGTTCTGACTTCTAGTGACGCTGTATACGGGTTTTGTGGCTGTAAATCAGGAGCAGCAAGCCTCCTTTTTTACCCAGAGCGGCTGGTGGGTTAACCACTAAGCTCGTAGTTCACAGTCCAGGTAGGTGTGCTTGTGTAACTAGGGTTGTGGTCCCCCTTTAGCTAAAAACTGAGTCACAGGGACAAGCTCATTTGCAGACTTGAAGTGTGACAAAGGGCCATAGTTTTGGGGTTCTACCAGTCTCCATCTGGCCAGAAAGCCTGGTCTTTTTATGATTCTGAGTTTTGTTCTATGTTTTATTCCACTCCCCTTTCAGAGCAGTTGGGAGTGGTAGCTGGGAACCCATCTAGTTCTTCTGGTCTCAGGATTGTGGGGACTGAGATGGTCACGTGGTCCCTCAGTCCATTCAGCTGTTGCCAGGCATCTTCAAGCTTTATCCCTCTTCTTTTTTCTGGACAGACCACTAGGTACACCTTCAGAGTCTGCTTCCAAGCTGTTCATCGAAGTAGGATGTAGAACATTGTCTTTGTGGTCTGTGTTATGCCTGTTGACCATGGCTGACACCCACACTTTGAGATCCATTGGATTAGAGAAATTATAGTAAAAAGGAATCATGCTCTGATAAGATACTGGTAGACTAAGTGTTGGCTTCTTTGATGATTGATTTCTTTGACTGAAGTTTTCATGTTGTTGTTATTAGCTGTTGTACGTAGTGACCCTTTGGACACCAGAACTAACCACTGCTGGTCTTGTGCGTTTCTCACTGTTGGTTTTGCTTGTGCCCATTGTTACAGCCACTGCGCCATTGTCATTCCACCTTGTTACAGGTCTTCCCCATTTTCGCTGACCCTCTACTTTACCAAGCATGATTTCTTTTTCTGGAGACTAGTCCCTCATGATAACATGTCCAATGTATGTGAGAAAAAGTCTCTCAGTACTTCTTCAAAGGAGCATTCCCGTTGTACTACTTCCAGGACAGATTTATATTCAGTATTCTGTGTCAACACTGTGATTCAGACCTTCAACCTTCCTTATTCATTGCTAGCTATCGTATGCACATGAGTTGATTGTAAATACCAAGCAACTTAGTCCTCAAGTTGACATCTTGACTTTTTAACTTTTTAAGTGATCTTTTATAGCAGATTTGTCCACTGCAATACTTCATTAGATTTCTTGACAGCTGCCTCTGTGAGTATTGATTTTGGATCCAAGTAAAATGAAATTCTTGACAACTTCAGTCTTTTTTCTGTTTATCATGATATTATTTTTGGTCCAGTTGTAAGGATTTTTGTTTTCTTTATGTTGAGGTGGAAAGCATACTGTAGCCTTTGATCTTCATCAGTAAGTGCTTCAAGCTTCCTGCACTTTCATCAAGCAAAAGGTGTCATCTGTATATCTCAGGTTGTTAGTGAGTCATCCTCTAATCTTGATGCTGCATTTGTCTTCAGATAGTTCAACTTCTAGGATTATTTGCTCAGTCTACCCTATATAGGATTACTATGGGTTGGAACCAATTTAAAGGCACTTAACAACAACATCATACAGATAGAATAAGTATGGTGAAAGAATACACCCCTGACTCATCCCTTTCCTGTTTTTAAGCCAGGCAGTGTCCCTTTGTTCCCTTCTAATGACTGCCTCTTAATCTATGTACAGTTTCCACATGAGCACAATGAGGTGTTTTGGAATTCCATCCTTTGCAATGTGATCCATAATTTGTTATGATCCACACAGTTGAATGCCTTTGCATAGTCAATAAAACACAGATAAATATCTTTCTGGTATTCTCTGCTTTCAGCCAGGATCAATCGGACATCAGCAATGATAGCCAGCCCCTGTTTCACATCCTCTTCTGAATCTGCCTGCATTTCTGGCAGCTACCATTATTATACTGCTATAACAGTGTTTGAATTATCTTCAGCAGAATTTTAATTGCATGTGACATTAATAATATTATTGGGCAATGTCTATATTCTGATAAATTGTCTTACATTGGAATGAGCAGAAAGAAGTAAGGGTCTATTCCAGTCAGTTGCCTAGGCAACTGTCTTCCAGATTTCATGGCATTGATGAGTGAGTGCTTCCAGCATTGCATCTGTTTGTTTATAGCATTTCAGTTGGTATTCAGTCAGTTTCTGGAGCCTAGGGTTTGTTTTTTTTGCTAATGCCTTCAGTGCAACTTGGATTTCTTTCTTAAGTACCGTTAGTTTTGGATCATGTGCTACATACTGAAATGGTTGACTGTAAAGCTATTCCTTTTAGTTCAGTGACTCTGTCTATATCTTCCATCTTCTTTTGATGCTTCCCAAATCACTCAGTATTTGACCCATAGAATCCTTCAGTATTGCAGCTTAAGACTTGAATTTTTCTTAAGGGCTTTCAGCTTGAAATGTCAAGTGTATTCTTCCCTTTGAGTTTTTCAACTCTAACTTTTTGCACGTTTCATTGTAATACTTTACATTGTCTTCTCAAGCTGTCCTTTGAAATTTTCTCTTAATCTGCTTTAGCTACTCTATGGTGGACAACAAGATACAAAGTCTCTTTCAACATCCGTTTTGGTCTTTTTGCTTTTCCCTGTCTTTTATATGCTCTTTTGTGGGTTTTGTGTCTGATATCCTTGATGTCATCCTGCAACTCGTCTGGTCTTTGGTCATTGCATCAAATATGTTCTTGAGATGGTCCATAAATTCAGGTGGTATATAGTCAGGGTTGTACTCTGACTCTCGTGAACTTGTTTTAATTTTCTTCAGCTTCAACGTGAACTTGCAGATGCTCAATTGATGGTCTGTTCTATAGTCGGCCCCTGTCCTCCTTCTATGTGGTGATACTGAGCTCTCTCCATGGCCTCTTGTCACAGATGCAGTCAGTTTGATTCTTGTGTAGTCCATCCATCTGCTGAGGTCTGTGTGTATGTATAGTGGTCCTTCATGGTGTTGGTAAAGGGTTTGAACTGCGAACCTTGCAGTTGCCAGTCCAGTACTTATCCTATGATATCACACCAGCACTCTGAGTTGTTATGTTGTTGTTAAGTGCCATAGAGTCTGTTCCAACTCATAGTGACCCTGTATAGGGTTTCCAAGGAGCAACTGGTGGGTTTGAACTGTTGACCTTGTGGTTTACAGGGTTAATCCTACAGCACCATACCAGGAGTCTGAGTCATTATAGGAAGGTTAAATTATGTTAAATGTTTAAATTATGTAGCTAGTGGTACTTATTGGTGGTATAGTTGTCTGAACATTAGTAACTCACGTGTTGAGTATATTAACAGAACTGTCTAGTTGTTCCACGGTCTTACCAGTTCTTGATATGGGAAGTCTTATTTCACCCAATCTAATAAATGTGTGGTGGTATCTCTTAGTGGTTTTAATTTGTATTTTTCTAATAACAAATGGAGTACTGGTGTGGCACTGTAGGGATAAGCAGTGGACCACAAGGTCAGTTTGAACCACAAGGTCCATGGTTCAGACTCACCAGCTGCTCCTTGGAAACCCTATACAGACTCGTTATGAGTTGGTGCAGACTTGACGGCACTTAGCTACCACCACAACAAAAACAAATAGTGTTAGATAGCTTTTCATGTGCTTGCTTGGCATTCATTTAGCTCACTGGTGAAGTCTTCAGATACCTTGTCCATTTTTTATTGGGTTGCTTTATTTTTGTGTTTTTGGAGTCTTTTATATATTTTGGGTGCTATTCCTTATTAGAGATATAATGTATTAATATTTTATTCCAGTCAGCTCTGAATATTGCTTGAAGACTAGAAGTTTTCCATTTTTATGACAACATAGTGATTTATCAAGTTTTACGGCATTCGGTTGTTCTTCTATGGATTTTGCTTTTGGTCTTTTATGAGTCTCTAAGAAATCTGTTCAAGTTCAAAAAGGTTTTCTCCTAAAAATGTTTTGTGTTATTAGGCTTTGCTTTTAAGTTGTGATTTGTTCTAACTAAAGTTCTGTATATGATGTCAGCAGGGCTTGAAGTTCCTTTTTATTTCATATTCATATTCAGTTGTCCCAACATAAAATGTTGGAAAGATTATCCTTACTGTAAATCTTTGTCAGATCAGTTGTTCATATATGTATGGGTCTGTTTCTGAACTCCATTCTGTGTTACAGGTATGCCTGTCTGTATGCCAGATAATCTTGGTTTCTGTGGCTTTCTGAGCATGTTTTAAAATCCAGTAGCTACAAATATGTCCTTCTTTAGAGTTATTTTGATTATGAGAGAGTTTCCAAAGCTCATGGAAGAATGAAATGCAAAGATAATGAATGACATTTTCCCATGAACTTTTGAAGTCCCCACATAACTCTCTAGGTCCTTTTTCATTTTCATATGAATTTTAGAATCATTGTTATCAATTTTTACAAAAGAAGTGTGATGGTATCTTGATTGGGATTGTGTGCCCCACAGCCTGGGGCTTTCCCTCAGGACAATAAAACAGGGCAATTGTCAGTCCCATTTCGCGTCTCCCGACCCTCAGGGAGTTTTCTTCTGTCCTCTCCTGACACTATGCACAGTGTATCAAACCATTGTTACATATATGTATGTGTGTGTGTATATATACATATATGTACGTATATATATGTATATATACACAAATACATACATACGTGTGTATGTGTGTGTGTAGATAGAGATAATCCTGGTGTGGCTTTATAGGTTAAGTACTGGACTACTAACTGCAAGGTTAGCAGTTCAAACCCACCAACTGCTCCTTGGAAACCCTGTACACCCTATAAGTTGGAACTGACTCAACAACACTTAAAATTATATGTATATAAATTGTTTCTTCCTTTTTTTGTTTGAAGTTTTGGTTGTTTCAAGCATGAGGACTTATCTGATTCCCATAGTTCCTCTTGGTCTAGAGTGGAAGTGCCGTGATAGGTTTTTGATAACCAAGAGAGTAACATCAGACAGGTATTTAAGTGGGCATCTGGTAACAACGTGGAAGGAGAGAGGGCTGGGGGGCAAAGAGACTGGAAAAGAAAATCATTGGGAAGCAAATCAGTAACATGAGAAAGAAATGCCAGAGTGGCATTAAAGCAGCAGCAGTTGGGAGAGAGGAAAGGCGAACAGTCGTTGGAAGGTTAGCAGGCAGAGCCGATGGAGCCTGGGGACCAGATGTGGAGGATGTAGAGAGGGAGGAATCCGAGAGGACTTCTGGGATTTCGGGTTTGTGTGTGGTTAACTCCTGTTCAGTGTGCGAGATTGGGTGCATGTATGTGGGATGTGATTGATTGGAACCTCCCATTTTATAAATACTGCTGGATTGTTGTAATTGATACCCTGTGCTTTTGGTGTTCAGCACCAGTTACTCAGTGAATATTAATAGCTCCTTATTTCTTACTGTGCAAATCATTATAATTGTCATCCAGAAACAGATTCACTCGTGGGTTTATTCGTGGGATTATTCCTATTACGGAAGCATTTTAATTCACCCAACAGAAAAGTTCTCTGAGAGATTTCTAGATTTAAGTATTTATAAGTCATTATTTCTTAGATAAAGAGGCTTTTAAGAAACTTAGACAATATTGGGAGTCATTACTGCTATAAATCAATTCAATTAGAAAGAAAAGGTCTTAAAAATGTAAGCAAGAAAAGTAAGACTTGCCTCCCCAAATCTCAAAGATGCATGTTTTCGGGAATTTGTTCTAAGTGGAGGTGCAAATGACAGGAGATACAGTCTAAGACGGGACAGTTGGGAGTTTTGTAATATGTTGTCATTGTTGTTGGGTGCCTTCTAGTTGGTTCTGATTCACAGTAACCCCATTTCACGACACAATAAAACACTGGCCAGTCCTGCAGCATCCTCAAAATTGTTTGAGCCCATTGCTACTGCCACTGGGCCAATCCATCTTGTTGGGGGTCCTCCTCTTTTTCACTGACCCTCC